>NC_044303.2:201696292-202010087 GCF_007474595.2 Lynx canadensis | reverse complement strand
CACTGGCTAGGAACTTTTCAGATGGACCTGATACCCAAGGTAGTCTATCTGACAGCATAGACCTCTGGCCTGTTTAGTCAGATCTCAATCCTCAGTGGATGAGGCTTCATTCTCATAAACCTAAAAATTATTGGGTTACTAACCTAGGTTGATTTGATACTTGAGTTAGAAGATTAATTTTGGTGGAAAGAGATTCTCCTGAAGTCTCAAGTTCTTTGTGTTCCCCAACCCCCATCATATAATCATGCTGGAGAAAGGGGCTGAAGAGAGTCACCTTGCTCAAAATTATACCCTCCTTCCCAGGGCAGCCCACAGCTAGTGACTGGTTGATTCAGTCAAGTTCTCTTTTCCTAACTCAGAGCAACTCTGAAGAGCCATTAAAATTTCAAGCCTTTCACAGGGACAGCTGAGGCCTCAATGGGACTGTACCACGGCCCAACTTCTTATTTAGCTCAGTCCTGCTTCATTCTCTTCTCCCACAAATGTTGATGCTGAGAATACCCACCATGGAAAAGACACTAAACAACCAGATAGATAGAAGAATTCAGCTAGTTGACACTAATCCAAATCCATCATTAACTACCACAGGGCTGACACAATGGACACAAAAATATAGTAGCCATGGTGGCAGAGATGGTGGCTAAGCATGGGCTATAGATCATGGGTTCTCACTCACCAAAGCTGAGACTGCTACTGCGATAGCAGATTTCCAACCTGTTAGTAACAAAGACCAATGGTGAGCACCTAATGACACTATCCCTTGAAGAAAAAAATGAGTCATTTGGTGGCAAGTCTATTATATTTGATCCTTTCTACCATGGTAAGGGGCATTAATATACCTTGTCAGTAACTGGCGTGTATTCCAAGTGTGAGTGTGGCTTTATTGTCCGTGAGTTTTAACTAGCACCGTCCTTCAAGGGCTTAAAGAATGTCTGATACACTCACACACCATCCCCTATAACTTTTCATCAGATGTATGGGTCCACTTAACAACATAGAAGGTATGATAGTACATGATCATGAAGTCCCCTGGTCCTGTCACATATTACACATACAGTGGCTTATGGCCTCATAGAGTATGTAATTACTTATCAAAAGCATAGCTAAGGTGACAGCTTGGAGATACTACCCTACAAGGATGATGGTATTATCCTCCAGGACACAGTATACACAGTAAACAAATGACTATTATAGAATACAACAACCCCAATAGATAGAATACATAGGTCTGAGAACCAAATGATGAAGTAGCAGAGGCCCTGCTTGCCACTGCTTTCAGTGACCCGCTCGGAGAACTTGTGCTTCCTAAAATCTGCAACTCTGTCACCAAGGAACACAAAAAAGTCACAATGAATTTTCAACTACAGCTGTTGCCTAGACACTCCAGGTTCCTCATTCCAAGGTACCAGCAGGCAAGAAGAGAAACTGTCATCCAGGCAGGAATAATTAACTCACCTCATCAAGAACAGGTAGGGCTGCTATTACACAATATGGACTAGAGGGAATGAATATGTGTGGCACTCAGGCTGTTGTGTGGAATGTCTCATGGATATGGATAGCAGCCTCAAAAGAGCATGATAACCAGAAGCTTGGACCTCTTAGGGATGAGGGCTTGATCATCCCCACCAGATAGGCCATCCAAACCAGCAGAGTTGCTCACTAAGGATAAGGCAATCTAGAACAGACAGTAAAGGGGGAGATGCTAAGTATCCATTGGAGCCTCAAGACCTGCTGCAGCTGCAGATCAACTTTCGCTTATCTGTTCTCCTAAGGAAGAGAGCCCCACCAGAGTCCTGAATGAGTTTCTGTGGAAACAGGTAGCTCAAGGGTTGGACTGTCATGGATGCTGTGATGTCCTTCTTAAATCCATCTTCAAAATGGAAGAAATGATTTTTCAGCTGCTATGAAGTTGATTGAAGGCTCTCAGACCTGTTCTCATCTTAGAATTACCACCAGCTTAAGAGAGCCGTGTTGCCTCTCAGAGCAGTCCATATCTAATGACTGGTAAATACAGAGTTATAAGGGCTAGGCCTCCTCACCTTAACTTGGGACAGCCGAGAAGAGCCCAGCTCCAAAGCAGCTCACGAGGTTGGCTGAGACCTTTGTTACATTTGCATCACCGCACAACTTTCCCCTCTTCCAAACCCTGCTTCCATTCTTTTCTAAGAACAAACTTCCTGCATACTAATCTTCCACTTTAAAGTTTGCTTCCTTGGGCACGCAATCAGTGGCCTCTACTAACAGTAAGTGGATCAGATATTTTTTGTGGATTATATAAACTTCTGTTAATGTCTAGAACAGACATAACCTTCATGGTCTGTATAAAAGAAATTTCAGTTCTCTCATGAGTATTTAGTTATA
Organism: Lynx canadensis; assembly: GCF_007474595.2. Classification (NCBI taxonomy): domain Eukaryota; kingdom Metazoa; phylum Chordata; class Mammalia; order Carnivora; family Felidae; genus Lynx; species Lynx canadensis. The sequence goes on along the minus strand of NC_044303.2, from coordinate 202,007,726 downwards.
TCATCAATGTGTTCAGTTGATGGAAAAGTATAAGCTCTCTGGACTGATTCTCATTTCTACCCAAAAGGAATATAGATATATATATTTTTAAACACCCTTAATTGTTGGGAAAATATCTTAACACTGAAGAGAACTGAAGTTGTAACGCCTTAATGTCTATAATCCATAATCATAGACAAAGATTACATGATATATAAAGTTTAATTTTTAACAAATGTATCCCAGGTTTTAGTTTCAGGAAGAACATTCCTCAAGGAGAGCAAACTCTCTATTATCTGTCTGATCAGGAAAAGGAATGTGTTGATTAATCATATTCTCCTTAATAGAGATTCCATAAGTACTATGTTTGAATGAGCAATTTTCAAATGATTCAAATATATCAATATACATTTAATATCCAGATGACTATGAAAATAATCTAATAATACCTTTTTTAAACAAGTCAAAATTCATTTTACGATCCTCTTACATTACAGGTTTATGAATATAGATATTGTAATTTAGACTTGCAGGAACAATTGTTAAGAAAGACTTCCAATCGATCTACTGGTGGACCCCAGAATAACTATTATACTGTCATAATGCATTTTGAACCACACATTCTAGGTGCAAAGACCACCAGAGACCAGAATGCTATCCCCTAACTGTAGCCCACAGTCGTAAAAAACATAGATGAGGGGTCTGTTTAGCTTTCAAGTTATAAACTAGTTGGTCAGTATGTGTGACTTAAGAATAAATGGGGAAAAGTGAACAGTACAAGTAAACAAACGCAAAAATGTGATAGGTGGGTGTTGAGTATCATGTGTGCCTATCCCTCTGCTCCATGGAAATCACTGTCAATGAGAAGCTCCTTCATTAACATCTTTGCTCACAAAAGAATACAAGGTTGTTCTGATATATTTCCTCTGAACAACTACAACTCACTTTATGAATACATCTGACATGCACTCAGTATCATTGCAGCACTCACCCTACCTAGTTGTCAAGGAAACAGACATCACCATCACTTAGGAAGTAGTGAAAAGAAATCTGTAAAAGAACAGAAATGTATTGTATATTGCAAGGGTAAGAGTTCCTTTCTCTGAAGGAGAATTTGATGAGTTTCCCATTTTAATGAATTGAACTCAAACTCACTGCAAAGCATAAAATCTGAGCATGACAAATAAGATGCTATAAACAATGCTTACTGATGGCAGAATAATAATGAAGGTGAACTGGCTTTATATTTACAGGTAGATTTATTACAGAGTATATTCATTATACTCAACATAAGGTATGCTATGTCCATATCTGAAAATTACTAAACTGGCTTAATTTAGTGAATTCGTCATTTTTTTTTAAATATTAGCAATTACAAACCAGTATATAAATAGTTGACTAAATGCAACGAATTCACCTCAAGTTGCAAATCCATTTGCTTGGGAGATGTGTTTTTGTTAAAGTCAATATATTGAAATGATTAAGAACTTAGCTTCTAATTCAAATATCCTTGTAATCAAACTGCAGTTAATTTACAAAAGGAAAGAAAAAGATGGCACATTCAGAGGGGCTTAAATGAAAATAATGAAGGGATTATTTACAGAGGTGTGGGAAAGTTGAAAGAAACCATAAGGGATGGTGACAAACCCCAGGACCAGCAAAAATGCAAGTCATTACTACTCCCAAGAAGTCAAGAAATGGTATTCCCAGAATTTGGTTAAGAATGAAAAGAATACCCAATAGAAACTATAGCTACATAGGAAAGCAAACCCTCTATGGAGCAAGGCAGGAGGGGAGAGGGAGTGTAGAGTAATGAAAAGTAACACCATTTCTCTCTTCTTTCACTATCAAGCTTGCTGAGCTGTCCCTTTCATTGAAGCCAATCAGAAGCCGGGGGAAAGACAGCCTGGATGATGCCTCAAAACAGAGCAGAGTGGAAAATTGATCTAGGGAAGCAAATGGAAAATGATATCCAACATATCCACTTATTAGTTCTATTACCAGAGACATATTACTTAATCTACGTATCTGTTTCATCATCTCTAAAATATAGTTAATAATAGTATCTTTCTTACAGGGATGTTGTGAAAGTAATATATGAAAATAGCTAGAAAATCATAACCCAATAAACCTTACTGATTATTATTTTTCCAAGTCAGTTTCTTTTGAATAAAAAATGTGAAAGTATTCATGCCATGAGAGATGGAGAAGGTAACTTCAGAAGTTGAAATTTAGAAGATATTCAAAACATAAAGCCTTAAATATATACAACCATGTTAACATTAAACAGAATAGTAGTTCGACATTTTCTGCATTCGTCAAAAAAGAAATACGTTTCAAATTTTAAAAAGTAATTCATTATTAGTTATAAAATGTTAAACACATTTTCTAGTTTTACCCTGCCTATAGCAGAGACATCAATTTCTTTCACATTAATAGCTTGTGGGGGTCTGTGGTCTGCAGCCAGAAAAAGGGCTCCTTAAAGATGTCCATGTCCGTGTCCTATCCTATGAATACCTTACCTTCTTTTGCAAAAGGGATTTAGCTGATAGGATTAAGTTAAGGATTTTGAAATGAAGAGATTATCCTGGATTACTCTGGTGGGCTCAATGTAACCACAAGGATCCTTAGGAGAGGGAGGCAAGAGGGTCAGAGGGAGAGAAACTGTTGAGATGATGGGAGCAGAGGCTGGAGTGATTAGAGGAAGGGATCGGGAGTCTCTAGGAATGCCCACAGACTCTAGAACTGGAAAAGGCAAGGAAACTAACTTTCCCCTAGAGCCTCCGGAAGGAATGCAGCCCTGTAGACACCTTTAGTTTAGGACTTTTGACTTTCAGAACTGTAAGATAATATATTTGTGTTATAGTAAGCCACTAAATTTGTGGTAATTTGTTACAACAGAAATTTTAAAAAAATACTAATATAGGGTCTGTACTAATTGTTTCTCTCTGGCTCCCCAGATCCATTTTCTGTCTTCTCCATCTTGATCTGTGCCACAAAAGGCTAACTTTTGGCTTCTAGCTGAGATCAATGAATGGGAAGTAGTGGCTGGCAATGGGAAGCCTGGAAGAGAGAGGCCAGAGTATTTATCCCTACATGACCAGCCAATCACTGCTGTTTTGGCCACAGGCATCCTACCTTTCAAAGCTTCCGGGATCCAAGGCTCAGGGATGATAACAACTCCCCATGTTGCTAGTCCTAAATGTTTTACTACCCTGTTGGTTTCCTTAACCCTGACCACACTTCCCTAAATAGTCCCTTCATTAATAACTCTCGTTAAACCTTTTGAGTACACCATCTTTTTGCTGCCAGATGCACTGTCCGATTCAGCACAAAGTATCTGTTTCATAACTATTCATTGAAAGTTCAATTAATGGAGTATTAAATTGTCCTTGAGGTGCTCTGAAGGAATCCCAAGCATAAGAGAGTTTGGCAGGCCAATAGTCTATCAGTAATTACAATTTTAATTTGTTCATCTTTCTTTTTGAATTATAACATCTGTCTCCACTACAGAGAAACAAAATCCTCACCCATTAAAACAACAACAACAACACACATTTATAGCGGCTATTCATATTTGCATATACAAAATAACATTTACAAAAAATGTTACAAAAATACCTTCAAAGAGAGAAAAATGTGTTCTAGGCACTTTTAAAACTAATTAGCAAAGGCAGACAGAAGAATATAGACATTTTTCATAAGGTAATACAATTCACTGCAGCATTGAAGGTCAATTAGATATAACAGATCATTACAGGAATAAATAAATGGTAAGTAGAATTTAATTTTAAAAGTGTGTGTGCCCATTAGGAGCACATTTGTTTTATTTATAGTCTATCAAACCTATTACCATGGTTGTTTTTACAAACTATATCAAGGAAATGCCAAATATCTGGACTGATCAAAAATACTTAGTCAATCTTCTGGAGCTTTGCTATAATATGGAAAATAAATATCCAAATGACTGATAACCAAAATGTACTTATCACTTTACAGCTGGCTCTTTTATACTGTGTGTATAGATAGATCAACTTAATTATGACCAAGTAAGAGCTGGGTTAAAGTTGCTAATAGAAGGAACTTTCCTCTGTATGTAAATCACATACATTCACACTTCACTGAATTAGATAAATAAGGTAAAGCAATAAAATGGAATAATTTTTAAAACCCTCCATCAGTGCCCTCAAATTGGTTAAATAACTGTACTTCGTGCAAATCTTGAAGTTCTTTCTCCATCTTGCAAACAATCAAACCCTACAGAATAATTTCTGCTACAGGCAGATGATGAAAGTTTGTGGGAAATAAAGCTAAAGTTCCCCACCAAGTGGGCTTGAGATTTTTCACATCAATTAAAATTGGTTTCGGTTACCATTTTGCTATAGGTTCTACCTCTTCTCACTTTACTCATGAGTAAATGTCACAAAGCACAGAGGACTAGGGATGGCTCAATACACATTACTGCTCCTAGAAATACCACAAAGAGTCTTAGATACAGAGACACAATAGTGTCAGTTCTATATTCTCACTGAAACAAAGATACAAGAACAGGCTTCACTCTCTAGATAATGCATATTTTAAAAATGCCTCAAATCAAAGGATTATAAAAATACAAAACTAATTAAATATGCACATTAAGATTATAATTTTAGCACTTGCTTTTAGCTATAAAATAGGTTCCTTTCTCTAAAGCATATTAAGAACAGAAAAGATTTATGCTCATGTTGTATGAATTAAACACTTGTATGAACTACACTGAGCTGCCTTCATTAGACTTAAGGCTGCTTGTTAGTAAAATCTAATGTGCTTAAAGTACATACGTAGGTGTGAACACTTGCATTTCCAACGTCAATTTAACATTTTTATACAGTATTGTAATAAATAATTTATACTTTGTAACAGAACTAAGATGGGACTCTAATCAATATACATGATAATTGGTCTGTCTTTGGTATGAGGTATTAGCTTCTCTTTAAGTTGATATGTACTATATTATAATGTGTGTGCAGTCTAAGTTATAATGTTGGATTATTATATAACACATTACATCATGGATAGTACTTACAAAATCTATGCACAGCATTAATGAATATGTGCTCATATTAGTATCTATTGGCATATTACATACATACATTTAGACAGACACATATATGTGATGTGTACATATACGCACATATATACATACATACATATATATGTACATATACGTATGTATGTCTATATATCTGAAACTTGCCTGGCATTGCTAAGAAAAAATAAAGCTATATATTTCTATGTGGCTAGAAAAAATATAACTATCAGCAAATTCTTAACTAGCAACTAAATTCTAAGTGTACTTCCCATTTTGAAGTTTTTTGCCATTTGAACAGAAACAGACCTACTATATCCTTCCTAATGCGACTATAATCACTACCACCATTGATAATAACTATAGTAATGATGATGATGATGATAATGCTATCACTACTGCTGTCACTACGATGCCTATAAAATCAATCTACTTGGTATTTATGAGTTATTTTCATATCAATTATCTTATTTTATTCACATCAACCTTGTCATGTGAAAATATAGTCTTTAATGTTAGAGGCCTAGACGTATGCATTGAAGGTAGTGGAATAGGAAAATTAGATTTGCCTCATGTATCTCTCGCAACTTAGACTTCCACTTTAGTTTCTCTGTGAGTAGGCCTTCCATACATGACTTTAGGAAATCTGAAGCAGGTATCGTCAAAACACTTATTCTGGGTTGGTGTTTGAAAACCAACCAAACTTCAGCTGATGTGGGGCTGCCACAACCCACCAGAGGCATCAACTGAGAGCAATGAGGGTACCTTAATGGCCAAACAGGAATAGGGAACAAACCTAGAATGGACAAACCAAGGCTAAGAGAATGTGCCTTACTGTGTGATAGTCCAGATCACCTGGTTGGGCATGTGAACTCAGAACCGGCATGGGCATCCCAATGACTCTCACAGAGTTCAGAGTTTGGCAGGATATCTTCTCAAGCATCTTGGCAACAATACCATAAGATGTGGAAGGTGCTAAGAATCACTTGCTTCATCATGGTGCCTTCTCAAGAGACAGCAATGCCCGTTCCCATTCCCTCTGATTCACCAGGTGACCTGGATATGAAGCAACATTTGTTTACAGATTGCAGGAGGCAAGTGTATAAAACGCCTCGCAAGAACAAGGAGCAAGAGGGGCGCTTGGGTGGCTCAGTTGGTTCAGCGTCAGCTTTGGCTCAGGTCACGATCTCACAGCTTGTGGGTTCGAGCCCCGCATCGGGCTCTGTGCTGACAGCTTAGAGCCTGGAGCCTGCTTCTGATTCTGTGTCTCCCTCTCTCTCTGCTCCTCCCCCACTCATGCTCTGTCTCTCTCTCTCTCCTTCAAAAATAAAAACATTAAAATAAAATAAAATAAAATAAAATAAAATAAAATAAAATAGAACAAGGACCAAGAAACTGAGTAATGAATTTGGTGCCCTTTTGGCTGCTAGGCTGATCGATGGTAATTGCTTACTCACCTCAAGCAAGGACTTGATGTAAATGCATGTTCTATGGCGCCTTTCCAGGAGTTATGGAGAGGAAAGAGGTACAGTATTGTGCTTACATTACACCTTTTTCAACAACACTAAACGGAAAGATTTGTGAAAGATTTCATGCTTTGAATACTGAAATTCAATCCAAACACTCAAAGATAACTTTCATTTTCTGACTTTTCTCCCAAGAAACTACAAGTTATCCTAACTAATTTAGACAAGCAACCCACATTCCCTTTCAGATAACTCTGTAATTATTTTGTAGACAAGGCTTATAACACTTACTTGAAAGACTAGAAATGTGAGAAATGCACAATTCTCCATCTGGAACTTCAGAATGAATTTGGAAAGGGCCTCTTTCTCTAATAAAAGATGAGAGACCACAGTGGTTATTCGACCAATGAGTAGAATCTCGCTTCCTCTAACTTTAGGGAGAAAATCGCCACAGACTAAATCTATTCTGGGCCAAGGACATTTTGATGAGCAGATAATAAGGGAATTTCTGTAAATGCTAGAAGTGAATTCTTCATTTTGTCTCAGTTGGAAGTATTTATTTGCCCACCCAAAAAGCTTCCCAAAATATAGCTTATTGAGATTATTAAAAAAGATAAATATTTAGAAGGACACAACATACACAACATATTTTTAGAAAATGTTGTTGATATTAGCAGCAGCAGCTAGTTGTTTATTTTATGCAATTTTGAAACAAAGACCAATCATGATAAATCCTACAAGTTCTCACTAATATACTCATTCAGGATATGATAGCTAATAATGCTTTCTTTTAACAAAGTAGATATTATATATTATATACTATGTATTGTAAACATATCTATGGATATCTTTAGAATAATGCTTTCTCTTAAAAAGTATATATATATAAATATATATTTATATTTATATGATACACATATAAAACATGTATCTCATATATGTAGGTATGTGTGGTATGTGTGTGCATCCCACCAACATAGGCCATTTCAAACAACATTGAAATGTCTTGAAATAAAGTCTAGAATTATTAACTACACTATGTTCCTACATATATAATTATATGTGTAATGGATAGATTATGGGTGTTCTATCCCCAATTCAATGCAATATGACACAACATTGTGTGTTAGAAAGAATGTAGACTATTTGCGCCTTGGTTTGGTGATTTGGGGAGAGGAGTCGAGGAAATGGAGGTTTGCTTCCTTCGGATTCGGTGCCATCAGGGAATAGGGATAATTCTATGATTGGGTATCTTAATAAATCTTTTCCAGAAGGAGGTAATACTAGAAGGAAAATAAAGCTGTAAGGAAGCAGCAATCATTTAAATTAGCCAGGAGATGTTTGATATTTCTGTGGTTTGCACAGTGCCCTGTGCTTAGACAAAATTATCAAGCGGTCTTTTCCTTTATAGTCACAGAGAACCCTCACTTCATGATGATAATCTGTGAGATTGTTTTGGTGGGTCAAACAGGAGAAAACAGTCTTAGCTGGGATGACCAGGTCAGCTCCTAACAACTAGCAAAACTGAAGCCCATCTGTAAGTGTCAGACCAAGTTCCTTAATGTCAGAGGCTACTTTTCTCTAGAGAGAAATCTCTAGAGAGATTCTATTTTTCCTTCTAGTATTCCCTCCTTCTAGAAAAGATTTACTTCTAACACCATTTTACTAACACATTCCACAGTTCTCCATGCTGTGCAGTCTCCCTTGTTGCAATGAACAATAAACCCAGCTTGTTCGACTACAGGTAAATTCCTAGTGGTCTATTGGCTGGAAGGCATTAACATACTTGAACATATTATGAAAATATCATGTAATGTGTGATTCAATTTTTATTTTACCTTTTTATGTTTATTCATTTTTGAAAAAGGGAGAGAGAGAGAGAGAGAGAGAAAGAATGAGCAGGTGACGGGCAGAGAGAAAGGGAGACACAGAATCTGAAGCAGGCTCCAGGCTCTGAGCTGTCAGCACAGAGTCCGAGGTGGGGCTCGAACCCACAAACCATGAGATCATGACCTGAGCCGAAGTCAGATGCTTAACCTGACTGAGCCACCCAGGTGCCCCTGTGTGCTTCAACTTTTTAAAAATGTTTATTTATTTATTTTGAGAGAGAGAGAGTGTGCACGCCTGCATGCCCAAGCTGGGAAGGGGCTGAGAGAGAAGGAGAGAGAGAGTGTGAAAGAGAGAGAATCCCAAGCAGGCTTCACGCTCAGTGCAGAGTCTGACTCGGGGCTCAATCCCATAACCATGAGATCATGACCTGAACTGAAATCAAGAGTCAGATGCTTAACTGACTGAGTCACTCAGGCTCAATTTTTAACAATTATGTGTATATATATATATATATATATATATATACACACACACACACACATATATAACCTCTCTCTATATAATTATGTTTTATTTTATGTATATATAGAAGAGGGCTTTCACTTTTTACTCTTTTTTAACTTAAATATTTATTTAACATGTTTTAGTATTATTTTGAAATTACTTATTTTTTAAGTTTATTTATTTTGAAAGAAAGAGAGAGAGTGGCACTGACAGTGCAGAGCTTAGCGATTCTCTCTCTCCCTCTTTCTCCCCACCCTTCTCAAAATAAATAAACATTTTTTTTTAAGGGGGGGATTATCCTGGGTCACCTGAGTTCATCAAGCAAAGCCATTAAAAGCGGGAATGGGCCCTTTCTGAAGAGAGAGATTCTTCTGCTGGCCTTGAAGAAGCTAACTGCCATATTGTGAACTGTGGAGATGGCCACATGGAAAAATCCTGAACTAGATGCTGAGAGTATTCCCTGAACAATAGCTAGCATGAAAATGGGGACCTCAGCCCTACAACTACAATGAAATAAACTATGCTAATATCCTGAGTGATCTTGGAAGCAGATTCTTTCTCCAGTGAATGCTCTTGATGAAAATGCTGGCTGGCTGACACCTTGATTGGAACATTGTGAGACCTTGAGCAAAGGACTCAGACCCAGATTCATGACCCAAGGAAACTGAGAGATAGTAGATAGGTGTTGTTTTAAGCTGATAAACATGTGGCAATTCGTTATGCAGTGATAGACAATACAATAGTTCAGAAATGATACGATGGCTTTAGAAAATAATCAGAGATCCAGACAACTCTTCCATCTATTATTGTGCATAGCTTCCTCCTCAAGTTTATCCCAAAGACACAAGATGGCTGCTGGAGCTCTGGCCACAATGCTCAGTTTCTAATCAAGAAGAAGAGGAAAAAAAGGGGTGCCTGGGTGGCTCAGTCAGTCGGGCTTCTGACTCTTGATTTCAGCTCAGGTCATGATCTCATGGTCACGGGATCAAGCCCCACATCGGGCTCTGTGCTGACAGTGTGTAGCCTGCTTGGAATTCTCTCTTACCCTTTCCCTCTGCCTCTCCCTGGCTTATTCTCTCTCTCTCTGTCTCAGAGACAGAAAAGCTGGGAAGCCTTGAAGAAGAAGAAGAAGAAGAAGAAGAAGAAGAAGAAGAAGAAGAAGAAGAAAAAGAAGAAGAAGAAGAAGAAGGAGGAGGAGGTGGAGGTGGAGGAGGAGGAGGAGGGGAAGGGAAGGAGAAGGGGAAGGAGAAGGGGAAGGAGAAAAACTAGGAGCAAGGGAGGTACATGCTAGTTGTCTGTCACCCTTTTAAGTAGTTTTCCCAGAAGACTCACACATAAACCTCCACTTATGTCTTACTGGCCACTCTTATCTACAAGAGAGGCTAAGAAATAGAGCGTTTTAGCTGGAAATACCTAATAAGCAAGCAAACAGAAATAGAATTCTATTAGCAAGAAAGACGATGGGTGGAAGGGGCATGGAAATTTGGTGAACAAATGGCAGTCTCTTCGACAAAGAGAAAAACAAATTTCCTAACATCAGTCTTTCAGTGTCCTTTTATTCTACTTTAGAAGTTTTCTGGCAGGAGATAATCTTCCAAGCAGAATGCCTATAGAAGTACAGAAACATATTAAAAAGCAAGCTTCTGACCAGAGCACAAAGAAAGGTTTCTAATAAACACTAATATTCTTGATCTTTCTCGATTTCTTCTGCCCCCAAATGCCTCATATCCTCTCCTGTCTTTAACAGCTATTTGTTCACCCACTGGATTCATGCCCTGTCCTGTGGAAAGACCCACAAATATGAGCCACAGGCAAAGAAACTGCCTGATCCTTTCCTTGATCAGTGATGTTTAACCCCCAAATCCAAAACATGAAGAGAAATAAATCTTCTATTTAAGCACCATCACGTTTAAATCATTTCCCTTTACCTTCTCTCTGCCTCACAGCAAAGCCTATGTGTTGCTGAATGATTAAAGACAGCAACAACATGACTACTTGAAGATCAGATATGAAGGTCAGCTCACGGCAATTTAAGTTTACAAGGAAGAAGGGATGAGCTGGGATCATGCTGGAGACCCATCCACAAAGGAAAGAAAGAGGAAGGTAGCTAACCTGTCTGGGAAGCCGCAGGCTGCAGCCAGGTATTGGAGGCAATGCCCAAAGGGTATGAAGAGCTCAGACATAAATAAGGCTGCCTCTAGGACCCACTGGACAACAGAACAGAGTGTTCAGGAATTTTGTTCTGGTGAACCAGCCAGCTACGGACATCTGAGGAAATTCAGCCAAAGGCAGCAGGACTCCAACAATCTGGCTGGGAGATCATTTGATAGTTCATCAAAGATTTGCAGAAAGCCAATGGTTTATAATAATGGCATAGAAATGGACTCTCTCCTTAAAAACTTAAGAGTTTTGGGGAATGGTAGAAACCCTATACTTAAAAAAAACAAAACAAAACAAAACAAAAAAGACCTGCACCTAAACAAAATAGAAAGTGATATCATAAAAAATTACCCCCAAAGTGCTGGAAATTATAGAATTAATTTGACTTTGGGGAAGGCAGCATATTTGAGAAGCTTTCTTCAAAGTGTATCCCTATCACATCCTTAGCATCCCTAACCCTGATACTCCAAGAGGACAGAAAAGTGCTTAAGAACACACAAGTAGGTCACAGAAAATTCAGATTGGTGTTCTTGAGCAATTACTGACAAAACACCAGGCAGGCTAATGGTTGAGGTACGTTTCTTCTTCTTTCCCTTCAAACACCTGATTTCATCGCATGCACTGCTGTGCATGTGCCCTCTGCCCTATAACCTCACTGTAAAAAGTACACAGCAATGATAATAATCATAACAATAATAATAAAGATCAAGGCAATGTAATACTCAGTTTCTCCCTTTCTTGAGATCTATTTTTAATAGCGTTATTGAAGTATAATTGACATATGATAAACTGTATATATTGAAAATGTATGATTTGGTAGGTAGATAGATAATAGTTAGATATCTGTGACACTATCACTTCAGTCAAGATAATGAAACTCCAAAAGATGTATCACTTCCAAAATTTTCCTGAAGCCCCTTGGCAATCCCTCCCTGCTGCCTCTCCCTGTCACTAAACCCCCATCCGCAGGCCCCAGTGGATCTGTCACTATATGTTAATCTGTATTTCCTAGAATTTTATATAAATGGAATAACACAGTGTTCACTTATCGGTCTTACTTCTTTCGCTCAGCATATTTATTTTGAGTTTCAACCAGGTGATAGCACATTTCAATAGTTCATTTCTTTTCCCTGTTGAGTGGTATTTCAATGTGTACCACTTGTTTTTAGGTCTATCATTTTTGTTTCCTTTTCAACGTCTTTCTTTTTTCCTTCTTATTGTCAGCATGCTTATTATAAAAGCTTTCATAATAGTACAAAAAGATAAAGAAACGGTAAAAAAAATCACCTACAGAAAGCTTCAGTATTTAAGTTAAAAACCAACAAACAAAACTAAACAAAAATACCTGAAGACTAAAGAGGCTTTATGAGTGTCAAGGAAGTAAATATCAGGTAGTCGGCGAGCCTTGATGGAACCAAGGGATGCTATTTCGGTCGTGGTCCCCTTGCTTAGAGCCCTGTAAACTGCACTGCTTAGGGCTACCTATTCAGTCTTCCAAAGGCTGTCATGTAGCATATCTTGCTTGCACAAAAGGTGTTGTGATGAGGACAGATTATGAAATAAGGCAAGATGCTAAATCTAGAAACACAAGGGGAATCTTTAAAAATAAAACTCCTGGAGACCCACAGGTTAACGACAACCAATAATCCTTATAAGTGGGTAATACCCCAAAGTTCACGGCATGAGCACACAGAGAGAATGCAATTTTGGTTACCATGTATTATCAGGAGTTTTTCTACTGTTGAACTGCAAATAATTTTTTTAACATTAAAAATCCTTAGGTGTTCCCCATTGGCCCGGATATACACTCAGCAGCTGCTTCTTTTAGCCTAGCAAAGATCAACCTGACCTTGGCCAATCGGCTCATACTTTGAAGAGTGTGCTTTGTGAAACATGTGAGTGGAGTATTCATGCTTGGCAGAATTTGCTGTCTCTTTTGCTCAGTATTTTACCATGATTAATCCCCATCCATCTCTCTCTGCTGCTGCCCCTACCAACGCTGTCAGTCTCATATTTCTTCTCTATAGCAGACGCCTTTCAAATGTTGTTGGATTCTGGCTGGGTGTGACCTTTTATGGGGCACTGCTGCCTCCTATCAGGCTTTTATGGGCCTGTTGGTTTGTGCACATGTGCAGACATTCTGACCCTGTGACCTCCAGAATAGATTCTATGAGAACAACTGTATCTGACCTTTTCAACATTTTGGACACCCAAACTCTCTCAAGTGCATGGGCGTGAAGAATGCTCCCTGGTGGTTTGGGCTTACATTCTTCTCACATCAGAAGAAACAGTCTAGGAGAACGTGAAGCCAGGTCAGAAACGCTAACCTAACAGCAATGTTGCAGGCAGCCCTTCAAGTTGCTGGCATGAACTGGAACATAAGGCAGCTTTTATTGTGGTTTAAGCGAGCAGTTCCAAATATATGAATTACACTTTGTGTATAATCCAATCTGTAGAAAAAGCAATGGCTAACAAAACTCCAGAAACCTTTGAAGCCATTTTTTTAAAATTCCTTCTCAGATCTAGTCTTTTTTTCTGAGTCCTGAATCCTGTTGTTAAATAACCCTGCCTATCTATCTATCTATCTATCTATCTATCTATCTATCTATCTATCATCTATCATCTATAGATGATCTATCTATCAATCATCTATCTATCTAGGTAGGAATCAATTTTATGATATTTCTAGCACATTTGGTCTGCCTTTTCTATGCTGTTAGTTTACCAACAGTGAGCTTATTTTTGTAAGCATTTTAGTATATATTTAAAGATGCAATGCAACTTACAAAAACTGCCAGTCTACTTTTCACAAAAAAAAAAAAAGAAAAGAAAAAGAAAAAGAAACCTCTTAAATCAGAGTTGTGAAGCTTTAAATGCCAGATTAAAGTAACTATATGAAGTCCACTTTTTCCCAGTCTTCACCTACTTTCCCAACCTCCATCTACTACTAATAAAGATCTGGATTTTGCCCTTCAGTGCGTGCACAGTCTAGCAGGACGAACTGGGTCACCAAAGCCTGTTCCTTTCCTTTGTTTCTCTTGACATTTACCTCACTCTTCTCTTTCCTCAATAAGCTTTCTCTTTACTTTCTCAAAACTGAATACTTTTCTCATCTTAGTCTAACGCCTATTTTCATCCTCACTTTTGATAGCTGACAATGTCATATACACTCCATTCGTTCTCTACCACCTTATTCAGAAAGAGTGATTTTCCATCCACTCACCTTTTCTTCCACTCTGAGAGCTATACTCATGTGTCTTCCTCACTGCTGGCATAATTCAAAATAATATATTTGCCCTGGCACAGCACACCAAAGTCATGTCAGCAATTCTGCAATGGCTTGGGTACAGGATTATGGAGAGGCACATCATGTGACGTTCAGGACAGCTAAATCAACATCTCAAGATTGGAAGGCATACACCATCAAGACCTATAAGATATGATTTTTATTTTTTCATACACCATACAAGAATCCAAAGCCAGTGAAACTATATACAGTGCTTCTCGTCACTATCACCAATGGTTTGTGTGGTTCATAAAAAGGAGAGTGTATAATAAATTCTAAGACTAGGCCAAGAAGATTAAATAGCACGTTGTACCACATTTCTGAAGTGAGATGTAAAATAATTTGGGTCCTGATATTTAAGTGAAAGTCAGCGGGATGCTAGTTATGAGTAATAATATAATTTCTGATTTAGCATTACAGTTCAATATGCAGTGATCTTTCTAGGCTGTTACATGTATCTAGGGAGTAGGGAAAGGGTTCTTAAAATATGGCAAAACATCAATTTAGCTACCTTCAAGTGAGAGCATACATCATATAATAATAGTTCAGTGTTTTTATAACTAGATTGATCTCTGATAGGAGAGTGGATAGCAACGTATTTATCACACATATGAATCTTATTACTATATTTTGATAACAGACCCTAAATAGCCATTATGAAAAGAAGTTTATACTTGGTCTTTTACTTTATATTAATTTCTTGTAAATTGTGACATGGTGATATTATCTAGTTATAGTTATATTAACTGTAATATATTAATATTTACATTTAAATAAAGGTGAGCACAATATTGTCAAATCAAAAAAGTTAATTATAGTAATTCCTTAAGCATTATGCAGACTTGCAGATTTTTATTTCTTGCCGATGTGATGTGATCAGATACTTTGGAACAGTTAAATGGTAAAGAAATTTTATGTGCACAAGTAAAATAAAATGAGATTGTGCAAAACAGGAAACTTATTTTCTTTATTATTAATCTGTAGCAACCTTGTTATGTACCATCATATTTGATGGGATTTCGGTTCTCGGAGTTTCAGATTTTGTTCTCTATAGAAACACCTCCAAATACCAGTTTTAAGCCTGCTAATTATTTCCTTGGACAGAGGGTGTTATGTGTATTAGAAATAGCATTTCAAACTTTCCTTTATGGTATTAACTTATGATATAAAAATGATGTTGCATTAGCATATATGTATTACACATAAAGGATGTGCTACATATACTTTTGATATATTTCATAGATGTGTATGAGGTATATATAAATGATAAACAAAGCCATTTAAAGTAGTCTGTTACCATTACTATACTTTTACTTATGTTTTTAATAGTTTTTTGGATAGAATTTTGTACAGCGGATGGAACTGCAGAAATAAGTCAACAATAGACAATTGAGAAAAGGCATCAAGGTAATTGTTATATCTTGCCTGGTGAACTCTTAAATCAACAAAGGAGCCCGTCTCTCTGCTAATCAGCCCCTGTGGGTCCCCCGCCCAACAGTAGAGCACAGAAGTGAATCTCGCCGCCGCAGGGGTTTCTCTCTTGTTTTCCAATTCAACGTTTCCAACACAGAGTGAATGGAATAAACTTGGGGAAAAAATGGCAACTAATACTTTGAGGTGTGTGTATTCTGGGGATGATATTAAGAATTAAGTTATTCTCTCAAATGTTGTGCACTAATAACTATACTGTCCTTTCCGGACGCTGCCATCAAAACGAATGCAGAGGGAATGTTGTCCTTACAATTTTCTGGAATGTAGGCACTCAGAGAAAGTTGAACTTCTGGCAGATGGCATGAAGAGGTGATTTGACAGAGTTTGAAGCAATTAAAATAGTACCTTGATTCTTTGATTTCCGCGAGTGTATTCATTTTGGGGAAACCCGGGGTGTTGCACCAGCGGAAGAGGAAACAACCTAAAACGGAAAGTTTAACCTTCAGAGGGTTGCATCTCTGAGGCCACAGCCCGAGGTTGAACTTTTTTCCTCCACCTCGTATTTAGGAGGTTGGAAGGTCCCCCCAGCAGACAGCCCCAGGTGGTAGGCAGGCAGGGACCCCTCTTTTTTAGTGATCAGAGCTACCGGTGACCGGATTCACCTTTGCTTTCTCGTCCCCAGCTGGGCCCACCAAAGCGCGACCTAGGGCAACCCCGGGCTCTGGTCCCAAACGTGGTTGGCAAGGAGATTCACACTAAGGAACCGAGTGGCCTCTCCAGGAGCTGCTCTTGCCAACCTAGCAAGGAGAGAGGTCTTCGTGACTTTGATTTTCTCAAGTCTAGCATGAGTGAGGGCAGGGGATGTAGATTCAGTTCGATTTTTCCTCTTTTGTCAATGGGAAGATGGAATCGGAAAATGCCCTTGAGTGCAGAACCCTGTGGGGGTGGGGGCCCAGCTAGAAGGTTGGTAAATTGGAAATCCTGGAGGCATAAGGTCCAGGGGATCCGGAGGTGCGGTGGTGGGTGGTGGGGGGGTGTCTCTTTGTTTCACGCCCTTTGATCCCGGGCCTGGGCTAGGCTAAATTTCTAGAGACAATGTGCTGGAACATGGAAGCATGGAGGTTTTTGGAAATATAAGAAACTTGATCGCAGGACTCTGAGCGCGAAAAGAACCCTAGGACAGGAGCTCCTGGGCCCTTGTTGAGAGGCCACCTGGGGTAGAGAGGTTGCCCAGGGCGTCCCCGCCGCTGCGCGGGTGGGAAGGAAAGGCGTTCTTGACCCTTTCCGGAGCAAGTCATTAACTCAGTTGAGTTGATCAAATGACATTCTTTCTGTAAGAGGTCGTCTCCAGAGCCCCTTTTCTCGATATTTAGCAGGTAGAGGAGCAGGATAAATCCGCCTCTCAACGTGAAGTCTCAAAGAATTGATGAGTTTTCTTAACAATGTGGATCCGGAGGCGCAGATAATTCTAAACGCACACAAGACCCGAGCTCTATCCTCTCATTCACCTCCGCGGAGTTGAAGCAGACAGCAACCTTGAAAACTGTCCCTAAAATCTCTCTCGAACTGATCTTTTTCGAAGATTTGAAGATTTTTTTTCTCCAGCCCCGAACCCACCTTCTCTTCCACTCACAGAATCTACTTGTGGGTGCCACCGATGATTGCCTCTCCCCTTAAAAACAGCCCCGACCCACGCAACTCTCAGCTACACTAAACAGCCCCGACACACTTTAGCCACCAGTTAAATTCATCGGAAGTAGCTATAACTGACATCACCTCCGCAACCCACCCGAGGACTCCGGCCCAGGACACCTTGCAATGAGGCTGATTTTTGAGCGCTGAATTCTGAGAGTAAGGGAAGGTTATTTGAGGCATCCTGATAGATTTCCGGGCTTCCAATTCCCTCCCCCGCTTGGCTGGTAATTTTCTGCTGCTCCTCCTTCTCCTCCTCCTCCTCCTCTTGACCTCCTCCAAGGTACCTTGGCCTCCCCTCCTCCACTCGTTCCCAGTAAACCTCCAGCGGGCGGTGGAAATCAATCCGTTGGCGCTAAATTCAGAGCTGCCCGTTGGACAAAATTGCAGTGGGGGAAAGGGTGTTATTTCTTTCAGAAAGAATGTCATTTGATCAACTAGACTGAGTTAACTTGCTCCCGGTTTCCTGAAAGCTCGGGTGGGCCCGTGGGTGTTTTGCTAGATCTAGTGCAGATATGGCAGCTTTGAGAGAATCGTCCAGGACTTGGGAGATAAAGCTTGTTCTCCTCTCCAGACTCCCAACTACCCCCGCGAGAATCCGATACATTTAATGAAAGCTTTGCAAGATGTAGGTTTCAGTGAGTCCTTGGGCCAGAACCTCTCAGCACATTGCACTCACTGGCTCCAACCTGGGCTCTGAGCCGAACTCTGGTCCAGTTAAAAATTACCTGTTCCTAGCCACTGAACAGTTCCAAAAACAAAAACACCCTCTCCCCAGGAAAGGGAAGAAAAAGATTTCACCTCACACTGCCAGCCACTTTTGTGCGATCATAGTATTTCCAGAGGCACAATTTTAAATGGTGTAAATTTCTGTCCTCGATTGGTCGAACTCCTCCTTGCAATGAACAGCGGAACCTGGCATTCTCAAGACGGATCTGAGGTTTGTGGCTTCCCCGCTGCCCGGAGCGTGGAATTCTATCCAGGCTGGGAATCGAGCAGCAGACCGCACAAGAACGCTGCCTCCTGCGCTGCCGCCTACGAACATCGGGAACACTGGTGACATAAACAGCTACCTGAACCCAGCCAGAAGCGCAGGCTAGGAAGTTCAGCCTGCAGAAGATTCTTGCTCATTCACCCAGATTGTTTCAACTGGTTAATAAAGCAATTGACACCAACAAAACCACATTCGCAGCAGGAGTCCTCCTCAATAAAATGAGAATCACAACTGAAGGTTTGTTGTTGTTAACAACTGCCTTTATTATTATCATTGCTTGTTTTTTTTTTTTTTTTTTTTTTAAGGAACAATTAAAGGAAAGAGAGACAATCATTTCAAACTCATGGTAGAGAAAGAAGATCTCTTCCCTTTTCCTCTGAAATTAGAGTGCAGATTCTTTTGATTTCATCCTTGGTAAACCACCACCTAAAACAACTGGAAGAGGGTCAAATTGGCTCTAAGCACCCACACCCTAATTCCAGCATGGACTATAAATGGTTAACCATTATTCCCTTTAAATGCACATTTTTCTATCTGACCCTTGGATATAATTTAAGATACTGATGGTTTATGTACCCTTATTCTACATGATTAAGACTACACAGAAAAAGTAAAAATGAGAAGGGGAATGGAGTGTATACATACATTCCATACCTATTTTCTGAGGTGAATAAAATGTGTTCATGTTTCATCTTGACGCTCAAATTGCAGGTTTTTTGGATATCACAAAAGATAAATCCTTCTGTCATTTATATATATATTTATTTTTTTCTATCTGAATACCTTACTCATAAAAACTGGCAGTCCAATTGTTATTTTACTCTTTCAAACCTGATTCTGATGTGGGCTAAAGAGAGCTTCACCTTCCTGGGAATAAGTTTCTAAACAAACCCATAGTTCAGAGAAAGCTGATCAACAATCCCTTTCCTTCCCAATCTTAGTGGAAAAGGAAAAAGCTTTTTTCCCCTTTCTGTACATAATTTCCCAAAGAACTGACTTAAAATTCACTTATATCTGTCATAGCTTCTTGGGAAATAAATACATTCTAAATGTGTAATGCCACTTTTCAATTGCAATTAAAACCTATTTAGATTTTTGAAAAGTAGCCTGAGGACATATTTGTTCAGGACTCTGTATCTGGCACTAAATTTGATGTGGAATGCTTAAATTTTAAACCACAGAAAGAAAGCAACAACACACAGACACATGGGCTTAAGATCCCACGTGTAATAGCTGTATTATGGAAAATGCATACAAGTGCACACGGGCCGATGTCACAGACTCCAGAGAAACTTACTAAATCTCAGGATATTTTTTATATTCAAAGACACTGTGAAGTATATTGGGGTGATGGGGAAGTAATTGGGACTATACTTTGTCACTACCAATATGCTGCTGCTTCTCTCATCAGTAGAGGAGCTCACAGCAGGGGATTCACACAACTGCTGTTCTGAAAGATACATTTTTGACCTAACAGAATATGCAAAGGTCAAAATAAGTCCGTTTTTGTCAGGAGAGGGTCTAATCTCCCCTTTGAACACAAGAGGTCGCTCCTGTGATCAAGTACTGGGGGGAAAATATTGCTAATCATAGTTTGTTATATTCTATAAAAACATCACAAATATTTTTTTACAGATATATTTGATATATTAAATGCACAGTTAGCAATCAGCTAAGGAAACAGGAGAATGATCACTGGTCACGCGTATGAACTTTAAAGTGAAGTGAAAAAAAATAATGGCTGCTCCCCTAACTTCGGTTTTAACGAAAATACATTAGCAATAAACATAGAACTCGAGAGCACGTCCATCAGGGAACAACCTATTAGTGGGTTTCTTCAAATTTCTCCCTTTAACAAGGAGTATCTTCTGCAAGGTTTTTACCTCTATCAGCTTAGGAACTTATTAAGAAAATACTTGTTTATAATAACAGCGTGGGCTGAAAAAAAAGAAAAAAGAAAACGTGTTTTCACCATTATGATGAAATTTCCCGTTTGTAAAGGCTTTCCTCCAAGCCTTGGAATTGCTATCATCATCAGTAATAATTCTTTGGAATAGGTTATTAGTTTAGGGAGCTAAAATATCACACTGTGTGACTGGTTTGAAGAGGGATGGATAGTGAAGGCGCTTTGTGGATCTCAAATATGTCATCAGGCTTCTGGTAGCTTCTGCTGTTTAATTCCATGTTATAAAGGCAGCATGATGGAATACGATTGGTTAAAATCCCCTATTTACTTTCTGGCATTATAGTGGTATCTTTTTTTTTCTCTCTCTTTTTTTTTAAACTAGAGTCAACTTGGTTATCTATAAGGGAAACATGCCCTTATATCGGGAAGACTTGCTGGTGTTTTGATTACCAGCATCAGTTTTGCAAAAGCGGCCTGACAAAAGGCTCCATGCACATAATACCAGAGATTAGAAACTTTAAACAAAACAGATTTTTAAACAAAAACCTGATAAATTTATCAACCTATGTCTATTCCAACTTTCAATTTCACACACATACTCTGATATAACTTTAAAACTTACAATAAAAATAGAAGGCATGAGATGCAGTTAAAACTCTTCCTTGAGAGAAAACAAAACGAAACAGATTATGTGTTCTTGGTAAAATCCAGCTAGGTCAGGAGAAAACTCAAACATCTTAGCTTCCATCTGTGCTCTGGAAACGCATAACCGTGCAAACCAAGCCATGGAGGCCAGTTGAGAGCTCACAGCTCTTATCAAGGGTTAAATCTGGCGAAAAGTACAAAGAAAGGAGTTTCCTCACAAACTGGGTTTTCTCCCAGCAGCAAGACACTGAAATTAAGCCTTTTACTGTTTGGGTTTGTGGACCTTTTAAGAGAAAACTGGCGGTCACATTAGATAAGGAATCGCTATTTAGAAGCTTTGGGAGACTTGTGGGTGTGGGGGTGTTCTTCGTGGCCATTCCTGTGACTTTGCTTTTGGAAGACTGTAAAGGGTTATGAGAACATGTCAGAAATTATTGAAAAAGGTTACCGGCGAGCCAACATTCTTCTCTCTCCAGGTTGTTTCCCCGAGAGAAAAGTATTAGATAAACAAACCCGGTGAAGTGAAATAGGTATTTCACCGCTCTTCAGTATTCGATCCCTCCCTATTCACGCCCTTAAACTAACACATTTTTTTTAATCTCTAAAGACATGGAGACCTGTCCTTATAATTACCGAAACACCACCAACAAAACTGCACACGTCTGCTTAAAAACAAAGGGCAGGAGACCAGCAGGGAGAGGACCTGGACAGGATATATATAACCGCTTTACAAACTTCCAACTACTGGAAGATCATTTCACTCTTTGACTTCGGGTTAGTGCGCTTCCAAATGCTAGAGTTAAACTGCAAAAGTAGATAGACCTCAAGGGTCGGAAGAAGAGAGAGGAGTCCGCGGAGTCAACTTGGTTTTACCTGCGTACTCCCAACCTGATTCTCCGCTAAGGCAACAAGCGCTCTTTTCCTCCCACCCCAGCTTTTTGGAGATCTGAGGTCGGTGGTTAACGGGGTTTGGGGTAGCAGTAGAAAACAATTCCGGTGTGTCTAGTCATCCGATTCCCGGTTCTTCTCCCACTAGGCAGCTCCCAGCGCGCCAGGCGCAGCGGGTCCGGGAACTCACCCTCCCCAGCGGCAAAGCCGGGCCGGGCCCGGAGCTGCGCGCCACAGCGCCAGACGAAACCGAGCCAAACGGCCTATTCCAAGACGCCCCTTTTCCTAGAGTTCTGGAAGGACCTCGTCATCAGGAAGACCTACCCACCAGCCACTCGCCACCGGCGGCAGAAAAGTGCCCCGCGCGCAGCACGGCCAGCCGGATTGCAGGGACCCCAGGAGCGCAGGGCGGAGGAGCAGCGCGACAGGAGGCGAGGGCGCTGGCGGCACTGCCGGGAAGGCGCGAGGGAGGGGGACAGGAGGAGGAGCAGGAGAAGGAGAGGCAGGCCAGAAGCCAGAGCAGCCGGGCAGCCCGAGCTTCGGGGGAGAGAGCGGCCTGAGCCCGGAGCAAGTTGCCTCGGGAGCCCTAATCCTCTCCCGCGGGCTCGCCGAGCGGTCAGTGGCGCACGGCGGCGGCGAGGCTGAAATATGATAATCAGAACAGCTGCGCCGCGCGCCCCGCAGCCAATGGGCGCGGCGCTCGCCTGACGTCCCCGCGCGCTGCGTCAGACCAATGGCGATGGAGCTGAGTTGGAGCAGAGAAGTTTGAGTAAGAGATAAGGAAGAGAGGTGCCCGAGCCGCGTCGAGTCCGCCGCCGCCGCAGCGCCTCTGCTCCGCCAACTCCGCCGGCTTAAACTGGACTCCCAGCTCCGCGAGGGCGCGGCGCAGCCGGGCAGCGGCTCTCTCAGCCTTGGCAACCCCAGGGGCCACTATTTCCCACTTAGCCACAGCTCCAGCATCCTCTCTGAGGGCTGTTCACCAACTGTACAACCACCATTTCACTGTGGACATTACTCCCTCTTACAGATATGGGAGACATGGGCGATCCACCAAAAAGTAAGAGGCTATTTTACCTTGTGGGGCTCGGTGTGCTGTTCTTGTGCGCGGGTCTCTCTCAGGCACGGGTGCCAAGAGCTCTTCAGAGTTGGAGTCATTGCCTGGAGAGAGAGAAAAGGTGGCTTTTTTTTTTTTTTTTCCTTGTTGCCGCCACGCCTGCATGCTTGCTGTCGGTTCTGATCTTCGGGAGACTGATCGTACCTTGTGTCTGAATTCGCCTGTATGCCCTCCAAAACCCTAGCCTTCTGGTGCTAAGCGGTGGTTTCCTCCTCGGGAGTCTTGAGCTCCCCGAGAAGGTTATTCTGTTGCAAAGGTCTGCCTATGCATACAATACCCGGAGATGTGAATTAGCATTAGACTTGCAAAAGAGAACGAGTGACAACTGTATTGATGCCTGCTCTTGCTAACAATATCCAGTCCTATGTGCTATTTAAGAGCGTGCTTCATGAAAAATATAAGCGTTCACTTAACGCTTCTAGTCAAAACCTTTTCTTTGACTTGACTTATCCATAATCTTTCCCGATGATTATGGCAGAGAGGGAGGAGGGAGGAAAAAGAAATACAAAATGAACGGGTTTGATTGCGTGCTAGGCTTACAAATGTAGACTATTCAAATCTGCATTTTACATATATTCCACCTCCTTTTTTAAAATGAGTCAAGGTTTTGATGGCACACTTCAATTACCATCCCAAAGTGCAATACTCTTGAAAAGAAAAAAAAAAAAAAAAAAAAGGAGAAGAAGAAGAAGAAGAAAGAAAGGGGGGGAAAAACTCCCAGAGTACGCCCTATAAGAGAACGACACTAAAAGTGTGTTTATCTCTGTAGGAAGTAAACGGTTAGTCAATCATGTATTTATTTTCATTTCAGAAAAACGTCTGATTTCCCTATGTGTTGGTTGCGGCAATCAAATTCACGATCAGTATATTCTGAGGGTTTCTCCGGATTTGGAATGGCATGCGGCATGTTTGAAATGTGCAGAGTGTAATCAGTATTTGGACGAGAGCTGTACCTGCTTTGTTAGAGATGGGAAAACCTACTGTAAAAGGGATTATATCAGGTACGCCATTTATATTGCTTCCTTAATTTTGTGAGATTTCCCTGTCTCTCTCTACTCCTTTTTTATTACTGGACCTGGCTTTGTCTTTTTGCGAAGTTTGCCTTAGTGGGAGCCGGTGTGGAAAAGTTACCCTTTAAATGTGTTACATAAATTGCACTATTCTATTTCTTTCACTGTTTGGGGGGGGGGAACCCCACAACTCAGTCTTGGTTTTTAAAGTTGCGTAGTGAAGCTGGTCTAATGGCTCTTGGAATTTGTGATGGTCAAATTGTGTTCTTCTTTTACCCTCCCCCTTCCAAAACAAACAAACAAACAGAAATTTAAAGATGGATAACTTCGGGTTTCTAAATTCTCTTTTTTTAAAGGTTGGTTTTTATTGTATCATGTGGTGTTTTTCCCTATTCGTTTATTTTTTATAGTTCAGTATTTTAGTAACTTACAAATTCTGTGGAAATGTCAATGCAATACGCAAAATAAAAGTTTGAACTAAGGATGTTTAGAAGTGCACTTTGAAAGTGCAGATAGAAATATTGCCCCTTTTACTCTTAGGGCAAGAGTCCCTTCTTGGAAAATTTCAAAACCAACCCAAATATTCCCTGCAAAAAGACCGGATATTTAATCTTTTTAAATATTAACCCTTTGGTGACATCTGACTATCTTTTCTTTCTTATCTTATCTGAGCTGATGAATTAGACAGAGCAGATCAAATTGCTCATCATCTGTCTACGAACAATTGGTATATTTAGATAATTGAACAGCTTCCTTTCTCACATTAAAATCTGGTAACTGATAAAATGAGCGAATTGCCCATACTGACAAGACTAACACCACATTGGGAACTTTCTGAGTTTTCCTTTTTTTTCTCTCTCTCTTTCAGTTTATTTTGTGCCTTAACTTCATGTTCACAAATCTCAAATTTTCTCTAACCTGTGTATATATATGTCACAAATTTCATTTTCTGCCTTAGGAAGCAAGTAGAATTCCTAAAGAAAATTTTATTGTTTTAATAACAAACGGAAGAGATAACATCTTCACTATTATGTTAAATAATTTCAAAGTATTATGTATATATTTTTAAAAAAACTCTCCAGTGGCTATTAACAAGTAATTAGCTTTTGTAAGTTATAGAATTTCTGGAGCCGAGAACTTATATTAAAGTTTAGTCAAGATTTAAGTATGCAGTCACAATTTTTCCCTGTCCACTTAGTGTCCAATGCTTTTTCTTATTGCAAAATCATGAAATAGTATAATCTTGATAGGTAAAACTGAGCAGTTGGGGGGTTATTAATACTTTGCAGGGAGAGAGCGGGAGGAAATAGGGGATGTGGGGAACTAGAGGGAGAGGGAGGGATTTTCCAAATTGTTTGGTCACAGGCAAGGTAAAGTCCTCATCCTATGAAATGGAAGATCTCACACAGAGTAGGCGGAGGGAGGAAAAACTTTTGAATCTACCTTCTAACCTCTGACAAATGAGCCGTTTTCATTGTTTACTTGACTAGTGTGTGAGCTTAAGATTCTGGAGAGGGAGAGCTCACTTTGCACCTCTAGGACTATCTTTCCTCCTATGGAGATAGGGTTTTGCTCAACTGCATACAGACCTTCCTGTATCTAATTCTGCACACACATTTATAAAAGGAGCCAATCGCTTTTACCTTTTCCCCTTCTCTCCCCCTCTCCCTCTCCTCTCTCTCTCTCTCTCTCTCTCTCTCTCTCTCACTCTCTCAGTTATGTGAGTGTGTGTGTGTGTGTGTGTGTGTGTGTGTGTGTGTGTGTGTCCCTTTGAACTCCTGTCCTTTTAAAAGCAGAACAGGGGGAGAGTATTTAGGTTTGTCTCCTGGAGGGGGGAGTGAGGTGCCCTCCCCCTACTTTGTATGGATCTTTTCCTCTGGTCCATTCTGTTTGTAGAAATGTTCCCACTTCTGTTTTTACTGAGCTGGAGAGGGGGCCAGGGCAGTGCCCCCTAGGTGGAACCTACAAGGATTGTCCCTTGTAGGGTAAGATCAGCGAGGAAGACCTTAGAAGTGGGTCTTTTCATTTTTCTCGCTGGTCATGGTTCTCAAGCAAACTGAAATAGAAGTAGATACTTCAACAACTTGAGAAAGATTGAGGGAGCAGGAGCAAATTTCAAAGATAATAAAAGAAAGAATGGAGAGGAAAACTTTGTGTGAACATTGTTGCGGGAGGAAAAATCCTTAGGGAAAAACTGCAACGTGGTTATTGTGCAGAAGGGGATCTGGAAACCCTCAGAGGTTTCATTTTGCTACTCTGCTTGTGCATTTGTGCATATTTACAGACCGAGTGCGCTGATAATCTCATCCCCTAGCCTCTTATTATCTTGGAAGGACTTTTTGTAGCAGTTTTGGAGGCATTTCTAGCAGCAGAAATTGGGGGATAGGAAGGCGAAAGTGTAGGGCCAGTGGCTACTAGAGTCACCCGGACTCTTTTCTGCCAAGAGCTATAAGGGTTACCCTGGAACTGATGGCTGGAACAGAGGCCCAGGTTTCAAACACATCAAACATTTTTATTTTGCGGCTGTTCCGAGCTAGTAGGTACGGACGGACAGAGACATGGAGGTTCATAGGAAAGGAAAGGGGGGTAAAAGAAAGGGAGAAGAAGAGAGAAAACCATTTCTATCCTCCCATTCTCAGCTAGTCGGCGGATGCTGACTTCAGTGACGCAGGGCGTTGTGGCTGGGGTCATCTGCAGTCTTGGGCCCGGGCCATGCCGGCTTGAAGTGATCCCTCTCTCTGTGTTTCTCTCCTCGCCTCCGCCGGCCCCCCGCGCAGGTTGTACGGGATCAAATGCGCCAAGTGCAGCATCGGCTTCAGCAAGAACGACTTCGTGATGCGCGCCCGCTCCAAGGTGTACCACATCGAGTGTTTCCGCTGCGTGGCTTGCAGCCGTCAGCTCATCCCTGGGGATGAGTTCGCGCTTCGGGAGGACGGGCTCTTCTGCCGTGCAGACCACGACGTGGTGGAGAGGGCCAGCCTGGGCGCCGGTGATCCGCTCAGCCCTCTGCACCCGGCGCGGCCGCTGCAAATGGCAGGTACTCCTTGCCCGGAGGGAGGCCGGCGAGGGGAGGCTGGTTCTGGGCTAGGCCAGCGCCGCCCCCAGCCAGCGCGGAGGCTACCGACCTCAGCGACCCTGGCAGCCACGGGGCAGTCGCTGCGCAGCGGCAGGCAGTTTAAGGAAGTGTTCTGGGAGCAGTTTGCACAGCGCTTTGCTCTTTTGCGCAAGGTTCAGTGCTTTCACTGTGTCCCCTGGCTCACCGCACCCCCCCCCCCGCCCCGTCCAGCACACCTACGCGGCTGTGTGTCTATATATGGGTACACATAAATGTACACCACTTGCGCTTACATGTACACACACGTCCAAACAGTACTTCCAGTTCACCTTGGCCTCCAAACCGCGGCTTACTGAAAATGGGCTTCAGCTCTCCGCCAGGTATTCTTCCTGCCACTGCCTAATTAAAGGGGTGGAGCTCTGGGCCCTGGAGCTTCTTCCTTTAACCCAATGAAGGAAGCTCAGGTAGCCGTAAGTCATTTAGCCCCTCAAATCCCTCTTCCTTGCAACTGGCCCACACTCTAAAACGTTTTTAAAATGTGTGTACTTTTGTGAAAGAATGGACGTGAAAAGATACAGTCCAATAACTGCAGGCCATTGCACAGAGCTGTGATTTAAAACTGTCAACAAGCTAACCCGGAGTAATTGACTTTTAAAAGGAGCCTGCCTCTTTAAACCACTCATTCTATGTGATTTGGTGAGGATTTCATCTTCAGGCTTGTCGCTGTAACACTAAATTGACCCAGTAGGTTTTGACCTGACCCTAGGGGTCCTGGAAGGTGCAGGATTTGTGCCATACATTTCAGAGAGCCCTTCCCCAAGAAGGAGAGTTGAAGTAAAGCAAGGTTGGCCAGGACGAGGCCTTCCCTAAGAAGGCAGATGATGTTTCCCAACCTTTCTTCCCCTCATGAGATCTACCTGGCACATTTTAAAGTATCAATTCTCACTAAACACTGATGTTGAGGAAACCCGGGTCTTCCCACTCTGCTTTTCAGAGGCTCTAAGACTTCTCTTCTAGGGGGATATGTGACTAGCTTGCACATGGGCAAAGCCAGAGTGGTGATTTCTGTCCTGTGCACCTGTGCTGTGCTTGTGGGGAGACAGAGGAGAGGCAGAAATACTGGGAGGAAGTCAGGAGACAGAACACTTCCCAGCTGTCATTTATCTGCAGCTCTACAGTTTCGGTTTTCCTTTGCGTGGAGTCAGCCCATCTCAGGAACGGCCAGGTAGATTTAGTAGTAGGAAAGATCAAGGACTGGAGTTATGGTCGAAATACTGAATTTCTTTAGCCCCTTGACACGATTGCCCCCTCTGGACTGAAGTTCAAGGCTTTCTGGCAGAATTCTCTTCGGCCTTTGCATTAGAGACCTCTTGCTGGTGTAGTGTCTCTGGCTGATGCTGGGGTATACTGCGTTTCCTTTCCTACCACCTTCTGTGGCCTTTGCCCAAGAGTCTAGAAGTGGGGGTTCTCCAATAACCTGGGCCCAGTCTGGGTATGAAGAAAGGCCTGGAGGAAAGAGAAACAATGCTGAAAGATGCTACCCCTGAGACGGCCACCCCTTTTTTGAGGCTATGTTGACCAGAGCAAGGGTAGAGGCTGTGTTCTGGGCCTAAACTAGTCAGCATTGACCTCTCAGACTAGAATGTCAGATTTCATTCTCCCTTTTGCTTCCGTGGTCCCTACCTCTGCCTCCCCTGCTTTGTCTGTGGAGGCTGCAAAGCAAGCCATTGTCCCTGCAGCACGGCACGGGAGGGTGAGCAGCCCGGCCTGGCCTGCACTCACCTCAGTGCCCCTTGCCTCACAGCCGAGCCCATCTCTGCCCGGCAGCCGGCCCTGCGGCCCCATGTGCACAAGCAGCCCGAGAAGACCACCCGCGTTCGGACTGTGCTGAACGAGAAGCAGCTGCACACCTTGCGGACCTGCTATGCCGCCAACCCCCGGCCAGACGCGCTCATGAAGGAGCAACTGGTGGAGATGACAGGCCTCAGTCCCCGCGTGATCCGGGTCTGGTTTCAAAACAAGCGGTGCAAGGACAAGAAGCGGAGCATCATGATGAAGCAGCTCCAGCAGCAGCAGCCCAATGACAAAACTGTGAGTGGCCCTGGAGCCGGGTAGGGGACTTGCGGGGGGGGGGGGGGGGGGGGGGGGGGGGGGGGGGGGGGGGGGGGGGGGGGGGGCGGGGGGGGGGCGGGGAGCAGAGCAAGAGTGTGAGGTGCTTGGCGGCTACCCAGGTTGGCCTGCATGTGGGTTCCATCCTGCTCCAGGGCAGGAGCCAGCAGCCCCTTACCTCCACCTGTGCCCAGGGGAGAAATAGCCGCACCAGCCACCTGCCCAGTGGGGTGCCCTTCAACCATACCCCTAGGCTGGAACCAGAAGGATGCGTCACCCCTTCATGGGCAGGCGGCAGCAAGGCCTGGCTCCATTTTACCAGCTTTCAGGTTGTCAGTTCCCAGGCACCGGAGAGAGGGACAATTCCTTGGTTCCCTATCTAATTCAGAGGTTTGATGGGTAGGTCACCCAGGCAACCCTCTGGGTGTGCCCCCAGCGCCCTCAGGTCAGTGAGGTCCCCCAAGGTGACCTGTGAAAACAGGACACCCTCTGCTCTAGGTCTAGCCCGGGCTTCCAGAGATATTATTATCTACTGTCATCCCAGGCCCATGCCAGCACCCACTCCACAGGCTTCCTGATTGAGTTAAACTAAAGAACTTTTTTTTTCTTTTTACCGCTTCAGTCCTATTTTTAAATGCCATAAAACCCCTGCTGTCATTAAACTTGGCAGGCCAGCCAAGCCTGGTCTGGGGCACTTTTCAGGTTGGTGAGTGCGTCATAGCACAATAGCCGCCAGACCTAAACCCTTGGGGGTGGGGGCTGGCGCTGTGAAGAGAACTGCCGGTAGAAAATGTAACTGAAAATCTAACTAACTGAAACTGCCCAGAAAACCACCATGTCTGGAGGCTGCCTGGAGGCCTCTTTTGCCTCAGCTTTCTGCTTCTGTGATGCTATGGCCTGTGAAGGCAGATGTGGGGAATTGGGATATGCTGTGAATGTAAAAGGAAAGGAGAGGAGAAAATCAGAATAGAACTCAGTTTACTAAGATCCAAGCAGACCTACTAGTCCCGCCCACAGAAGCAGAAAAACAAAATACAATAAAACAAAACTGGACTCTGGCTAATATCCATACATGCAGCAGATTAACTGAGTCAATAATAGTCACTATATAGATAAGATAATGCCAGGGTTTATTTGCTTAGCCTGTGCAGACAATGGAGGGAGGGAGTTTGGTCATTAACATGTTGGGATTGGGGGGGGCCTATTCACAGAATATCCAGGGGATGACAGGAACTCCCATGGTGGCTGCCAGTCCAGAGAGACACGATGGTGGCTTACAGGCAAACCCAGTGGAGGTGCAAAGTTACCAGCCGCCTTGGAAAGTACTGAGTGACTTCGCCTTGCAGAGTGACATAGATCAGCCTGCTTTTCAGCAACTGGTAAGTCTCAGCTCTTGGAGTCAGGAGGCTGAATCCCCGACAAAAAGAAGATTCTGGTTTAACTGTCACAGGAGGAAGGATTCAGTGGGGAGGGTGCCTCCCTGGCCCCAGGGTCGGGAAGAGAGGAAGGAGGCTTGGTGGAGAGGAGGCACTCACTCAAGGAAAACAAACCTCTTGTGAGTCTTTTCTGTGAGTTCATAACTTGACCATATAGGTTGAATTTCCTATCAGCCGGGCCTTATTTGAGGTGTAACTTCAAGGTATCAGACTAACTAGACATCTGTGGGAAGGCGTGCAGGGTTGCACAATCATACATCTCAGACTTTTAGAGCTGGAAGGGACTTTAGAGATCACCTTGACATTTTGGTCAGCAAATAGTAAATTTATTCTCTCCTCAGCTCTTAGAGAATGGCATATTTAAAGACCTAAATCTAGCTGTTTGTAATAATAACTGATGTAAGACACAATCAACGTTATTATCAATGGGCAGCAGGCACTTGGCTGGGTATAATTTTCAATGTATCAGTAAAGAGTTCAGTTATTTAAGGGTATGATTGATACTTTGTTACTATTATTCCTTCTAGGACTATCTTAATCTAAAATGTAGGACTGCTTTAACATTTTAAGTGTATGAGTTCAGACGTTATACACAATCACATACTCTAGGGGATGTACAGCAAAAGAAGCAAGAGTTCTACCAATCAGAGAGACGGCACATGAAAACCCGTTTTAGCATTAATATGTTTTACACATCCAGAGAAGGGAAAATTAACTTACCTTATGCCTACAAAAGGCTTGAGGAGCAAGATAAATAATTATTAAATATGTGTACTTTGTGATATGGCATATATACACATAATTTTCTTTTTATTTAAGAGTTAACAGCCCTATAGAATCTTGTTCTGTAAAACAAGATCTATTCTAAAAACTTTGTTCCTTTCTTGGAAAATAAAACTTGAGTTGAGGTTCGCTTTTCACCCTCACATTTACCTGGAGAGCATTTTCTTTCTCTGTGGCAACAGTTAGGTAAGAGACCAGAGGCAGTGGTTACAAGGACTTGGCCCAGCTTTACATTTGTAAGTGGGCCAGGCTAGAAGCTAGATAAATTGGAGAAGCCCCTGAACCTCACCATGGGAAAGTTTAATAGGATAGAAAGGAAGGTAGACTCTGGAATTAGGAAAAAGAACTTATTTTAAAGTGAGGTTAACCTTATGTGTTATTTAAGCAAAACCCGGCTCATAGAAGGCAGGTAAGAGGAGGGTTCAGGGCAGCGAAGTGTTTGTACCTTCTAAAACTTTAGTGTTAGATGAGAGCAGTGGAGGGGAAGCCAAGACAGGAGGGCGGAGGGTTGGGGACAGAGTGGAGAAGGAGGTTTCCAACAGCAACACAATACTTTCGGTTTAAAAGAAGGAGGCAGATATTTATAATGCGATGACGTTATATATATTGGGGCTCCTCTTGGAAGGAAGAGCCTGATTTAAAGAGAGAGAGAGAAAGAGAAAGAGAGAAAGGCCAGAAGGCATCAGGACCAGCAACAAGGAAGAAAGCCCACGCTGTGAACCCTCTGAGGAGTTAATCATTGTTCTGTGGAGCCTCCTCTGAATCTCCTGTCACACGATCTGAGCGATCTGAGCGTGTGTTATGGATTTTCCAACTCAAGAAGAGAGGCTTTGATGCCTAGAGACTGCGAAGTCGCCTGCTCCCGGGGCAACATGTAGCCAGCAGGATAATTTTATTTCGAGCATGCATGGTAGAGTTGCGATGCCATTTTACAGTGGGAAACACATTGGTTCTTAAATAATTTAATGCAACATAATGTTGGGAATTCAGTTTCAGTTAAAACAGAGATCTCTTGAAAGGATGGGAAAGCGAGAGGTTTTCTTCTCAAGTTCTTTCTTTGAGGGCTTTCTTTAAGCCTGTTGAAACTCATGATCTCTGTGGATATCTTTATCTACGTATCCATCTATACACACAAACATTTGTCCATGCATAGACACATAGGACAAGCTTATAATCCTTTAGGAATACAGTCGCAGCCTCCTTTATTTCATTTCTCAACCTTCTGTGCAGGTGAATTTTTCAGAAGGAGGACCGGGCTCTAATTCCACTGGCAGTGAAGTGGCGTCGATGTCCTCTCAGCTCCCAGATACACCTAACAGCATGTAGCCAGTCCTATTGAGGGCATGAGGAACATTCATTCAGATGTATTTTTTTTTCCCTGTTGGAGAAAGTGGGAAAGTATAATGTTGAACTCCGAAACAAAAGTATTTAACGACCCAGTCAATGAAACTGAATCGAGAAATGAATGCTCCATGAAATGCACGAAGTCTGTTTTAATGACAAGGTGATATGGTAGCAACACTGTGAAGACAATCATGGGATTTTACTAGAATTAAACAACAAACAAAACCCAAACCCAACATACGCTATCCAATGACCTTAGGAGTACTGAAAAAAAAAAAAAAAAAGACGTTTTTAAAACGTAGAGGATTATATTCAAGGATCTCAAAAAAAAGCATTTTCATTTCACTGCACAGCTAGAGAAAAGCAGAAATAGAGATTTTCTAGTCCATCCTATTCTGAATGGTGCTGTTTCTATATTGGTCATTGCCTTGGCCAAACAGGAGCTCCGGCAAGTGAGCAGGAAGAGAAAACTGGCCTCCTTGGCTGAAAGTCCTTTCAGGAAGGTGTAGCTGCGTTGGTTGCGATGTTTTTCGTTGACTTTAACAAGGGGTTAATTGAAATCCTGGGTCTCTTAGCATGTCCTGTAGCTGGTTTCTTTTTTACTTTTGCCCCTCCCCCCTTCTTCTTCTTCTTCTACTTCTTCTTCTTCTTCTTTGCTTTTTTTTTTTTTTTTTGAGATCCATCCTCTATCAAGAAGTCAGAAGCGACTTTAAAGGTTTTTGAATTCAAATTTAAAAACCAACTTATAAAGCATTGCAACAAGGTTACCTCTATTTGCCACAAGCGTCTCGGGATTGTGTTTGACTTGTGTCTGTCCAAGAACTTTTCCCCCAAAGATGTGTATAGTTATTGGTTAAAATGACTGTTTTTCCTCTCTCTCTGGAAATAAAGAGGAAAAAAAAAAAGGAAACTTTTTTTTTTGTTTGCTCTTGCATTGCAAAAAATTATAAAGTAATTTATTATTTATTGTCGAAAGACTTGCCACTTTCATGTCATTTGACATTTTTTGTTTGCTGAAGTAAAAAAAAAAGATAAAGGTTATACCGTGGTCTTTGAATTATATGTCTAATTCTATGTGTTTGTCTTTTTTCTTAAATATTATGTGAAATCAAAGCGCCATATGTAGAATTATATCTTCAGGACTATTTCACTAATAAACGTTTGGCATAGATAAATAAATAAATGCAATGATCCAGGGGTCCCTCTTTTATATGTTTACAAGTAAGCCATTAAATGTCTGCAATTAAGGACTGCATGTGAACGGGGTAGACTGACATACAATAGGTGTGATGTTTTATTGCAAATAGTTAAGGTCGAACTTGCCAGTTTGCATTTTAATAGTTGAATCAAAACTGGTTGGAAGCCTTTAGTTCTCAGCTGTGATAATGTTACTAACTGCTTTTTTGAAAATGAGATGCTGTCCTCCGTTCTACCCCCCACCTCTCCTCCCCTTTCTTGCCCGACCCACTCCACCCCACTCCACCCACCCCCACCCCAAATAGGAAGAAGGTCCTGCTTGAAATGAGTTTTGATTCTGAGTATTTTATTTTCTTGGAGTAAGTGCTTTATACCAAGTCTCCTGCTTAGGATTGTTGAAATGACCCATATTTCAAGTATAAGCTCTTGCTAAAAGAGAGCCTTTCTGCCTGGTCAGTGAGGTATGACCATTATTACCGGTGCGGCTGTCAGCCGATTGAGAAATGCTGCTTTCTTTGCTTAGGAAGAGCAGGCCGAGAGAGTTTTCTCAGCAATTCCCAGAGCAGTCAGCTTACGTCTTTTCTGGTCTCTCTTCCCCACCCCCACTTGTTTCCTCCTCCCCTCCCCCTTCCCCTTTCTCCCCCCAACTCCCAACTCCCCAACCCTCGGAAGGCTGTCTAGCCGCTGCCGAGAACCGCGGCCGAGGCTCCGTCGGGGAACCGCCTTCTGCGGGCTGGGGCCGCGGCGCGTGCTGTGCAGGCCCTCGCGGCGCTCGGAGCCACGGGCACGAGCGCTCCCACGCTCCCCGCCTTCCCGGCCCGGGCATTTAGCGGGGGTTCCCGTGTGGGAGCCAGAACCCAGGGATAGATAAAGGGCCCTGCCCGAAATCAGGCTTCTTGGTGCTTCTTTCGATTGCGGGTGTCGAGCTGGGATTTGGGGCTCCACCCTGTCCCCTTCCTTCCTCCACCCCAGGATGATACTTGGACTCTTTAGAAAATGGATGCGTTTGTATGCGCGAGTGTCATGGCGTTTAAATATCTGACAATTCTTAATAAATACGAGAGCTAACATACCCTAATCGTGTGTCTTGTGGCGCGTGCCCCTTCGGACCCCTGACCGGGAGCAGCTCGGAGGCCCGGCTGGAGGCCGGGTGAGCCCCTCGGCTCCCGGGCTCTCACGTCGCTTTCACCCTCTCCAAACCTGCCGCAAGTCGGGAAACGAGCCTCAATTAGGCTTTTGTTTGGCATCGTTCTACATAACGGGTTAATTACAGGCTCTAACGTGGGGCAGAGAGAAAACAAACTTTGCATTGAAAATGTTACAGTGCATTAGACATGCCCGTTGATTACTTGATTGTTGTGTCTAATTCTTCACAGAGGGGTAATAATTTGGCCGGCGGTAATAATGGCTTGTGGTCTTCTGTTGAGAAAAACAGGAGTTATGTCTTATCTCACACAGATCTTCTCCTGAAAAGATCCCTCTCTCTCTCTCTGTCTCTCTCTCTTATCTCTCTCTAATCTCTGGCATCAGACTTGACTCTTCACCTTCCGCTCATCATTCTATTTGCCTGCCTTTTCAGTTTTCCTTTTCCTCCCCATCATATTTGGGAATTCTAAATAATAAGTGCAAAGATAAGTAGGTCCAACCTGAATATTGGTGTCTGCACAGTTACTCATCTCCCAAGCCCTCGTTTGAGACCATTAAATTCCTTTTTCAGCCATAGCCTCTGGTGGACTCTGTAGAGGTTAGATGGGGGGAAAAACCCACAAACTTTATTTAGGGTTTGAATGCAATGGAGGGACTTAAATGAGGCACACATCTTTGTGATGCTTTCTCATCCTGACATTTATTCCCAAGATTAGGGGTGGGGAGGTGGTGAAGGAGGTGATGTTTTACATGTATATATATCAGACTATTCTGAGGTCCACAGCTTGAATTTAAGTACAGTAATTTGGGAGGGGAGTGATGAACAATTTGGTTTCACTTGCTAGATTCAAGATATTTGTTGCCTGATGGCTGAGAATGGATTGATGGGTCGATTGCATTCTAGTTCTTGTATTATTCATATGAAAGGTGTGTTCCCTTCTAGACTCCTCAGCATGTGCTCTAAAATGTGTAGCTGAAATGTCTCCTTGTTTGCAAACCATCTCTCTCACATACTCTCCTCTTCCCTGTACACCTCTGGAGACCTAGCTTTGAGCTGTGCTCTTCTAATGAAATTCCTCCTGTTTGCTATTATCTTTGATCCTCCCTCCCATTATTACTCTGAATTCTTCCTTCTGGATATTATGACTCATTTCCTCCAGCTTCTGCAAGCTAAAACCTAATGCAACTAAAAACATCCAGGATGCTCTCCTTAAATCAGGGAATCCACATCAACATCTATACTCAGAGAGGATCCCCCCCCCATTGTTTCAGAGCAATAACATCTTCTATTTGATTTACTGTCTCTCTTTCCCTTTCATTAAATGGACCTGGCTTTCCTTACCATTCAAAAGTTCTTTTCCTAAGTCAAAACCATATTTGAAGAGAATTTTTTCTTCGTTGAAATAACATTTCTGGTTATTTGACATTCTTCGTGGTGTGTGTACCCACTTACCAATTCACAAGGGTTTTTTTTTTTTTTTTTGGAATTCCAGATTAAATATATGACTCGGTGATGCTCTGCTGCTATTCATTCCTAACCAGCTTGTTAGACTCATTGCATTGACCTCTTTTTTTGGGTCTATCTTATTCTTTTGACTAGTAGCCAAAAGACAATGTGCTTTTAAGGTACCTAGAAGTAGTTGGCATTTCCCTAGCACCTTGAACTTTTAAGCCATAAGATCGTTTTCATTGATATATCTCTTGTAAGCCCCATGTGGATTTACTTAGTCTTTTCCATTTTCTTAAAAAAAAGGAGAAAAAAAGTTAAAATTTTGTCTAAACCATGAGAAGAGCTATGTGTGGATAGAATTCAACCAATTTGGGGTTTTAATCCACCCCTACTACAAGTAAACTAAGGCAGAACTACTTATTTCTTATTTGTAAAGTTTAGTCAATTTTTGTAAGAAATTTATAATCCAAATTATGCTTGATTTCTGTTCTATTTACTTCCTTTCTGCTAATCAACAATTAAAGATTAGTCACAACAAGGCAAGTCAAAATTTTCTTTGGAGGTTCAGGGAGAAAAGGGAAAGGATTTTCTGTGTGTACCTTTATTTTAAAAATGTTACTTCAAAATTGGCCCCAAATCTTGAATGCTTGCTAACTATTTGAAATAAAAATAATTAACTTGTACAGTGTGGGTTAATGTTTTAAACTAAAATGCAAGTAGTTAATTCAGGGCGCTGGCAACTGATTCTGTTTACTGATCTTTTCTGATTGTTGTTTTCTTGATAACTGAGCAAAGCCACTGAATGGCTGTTGAGCCCAGGCGCCACAACATAAACTTCACAGCTTACAATGTCCCAAGTCATGATGGAGGATCTCTCCACACCTCCCGGAGACTTCTGAAGTGTAGACAGAGAAGTTGGTTCACAGAGAGCGTAGGAGGGGGAGGGGCGGGAGGGAACGCTGCGAGTGTTTGCTGTGAGCATTGTTACTATCACAATCCTTTAATTTGTTATGGCGCTTACGCTGTTGGCTCAAGGAAGCCAGTTTCTGTGCCTTGGGAAGCCAGTCTCTCCCAGAGCCGCACTTAAGACTGGTTGACCCTTTTTATTTTTTAAAATTTATTTTTCAACTCTTTATGCTTAATTATCTTTTGAAAAGCGCTCGGCAATGGTAACCAAAGCGGTCTAAAAAGAAACCCCCACCCCACCCCAAAGGGACGCTAGATTTGAGGAAAAAAAATGTGGGGTAAGATTGCTTTCCGCCAGGTAGGGGAAAGGCACTTTACTACAGTCCTGTGGGAGATTCCACTGCGTCTTCTCCTTGCCTGGGATCCCCTTTCCATTCCATTGATGAAAGTTCGCGTTATTTCGAGGTGGTGTTATGTGTGGATTTGATTGAGGTGGCTGGCTACTTATTTTTGGCCGGTCTTCCTAGGGGTGCTTCCCTCGGTGCATTTGCCGCGGGGTGGCTTGGCGCTAAGAAGTGGGGACCCGACACTGGTCTAACCAGCCCCGCGACTCCTGCAGGCACGTCAGCCCTTGATCCCTTAAGTAGGGACAATCGTGGTCCGGGAGAGGAAAAAAGGGTGTTTGGTGGGCCCTTCTCTTTCAGGAGTTGATCAGTTGGCAGAATCTGGAGGGCTAATCCAAACAAGGCGCTTGACTTGTGAGGTCGCGAGTCTAGACAGAGCTGGTGGCTCGGCGGCTCCTTATCTTTCCCTGGAATCAGCCGAAGAGGCGCTCCCCCGGCCCACTGCGCTGCTGCTCACCCTTGCCGGAGCCACTGCTCCGCACAGACGGCACAACAAACACAGCACCTGAGGCTTTACAGCTCGCTTTATTGTTTGGTGGGAATGCTGCAAAAACGGGTCATTTGTTTTTCGGAACCCGCGCCTTGGCCGCTTCGCGTTCTGGCCACCGACTCTGGGTGGGGGTGTCGCCAGCGCCCGCTGTCCGCTCCGGCCCCGCTCGCTAGAGCGCTTTCGGCAACTCCGTCCGGCTTCCTCCCCTTCTATCCAGCGCCACCCGCCCCCCTCCGCGAGGGCCTACGGGAAACCCTCCCCGGCCCTTTTCTTTTTCCGAACCTTGGGAGGCGAGGGGGGTGGAGGGACGGTGCGAGGAAGCCTAGGGCGAGTG
This sequence comes from Lynx canadensis, assembly GCF_007474595.2. NCBI lineage: Eukaryota > Metazoa > Chordata > Mammalia > Carnivora > Felidae > Lynx > Lynx canadensis. The sequence continues at coordinate 201,969,099 of NC_044303.2, read as the reverse complement.
TCTTGGACTAATCCGGTATCTCTTCTTGCTGCCTGGAAATGGACAGTTCTGCGCTATAGCCATTTATGGTTTGCGGGGTCAGTGAGCTCTGACTCAAGGCGATCAATAAAACATTTAGTTCAGTAATAAGCTGCCTCCCCCCCACCTCATGTACCGAGAAGGATGCGTCACCATCTTGGACAGGGTGTCCCTGAGCAGCAGAGCGCCCTTTCTTTCCCCATGAACACAAAGAAGTGACGTGACTTTCCAGTGCGTTCACGACCACTTCGCTGGGCAAACCTTGGAAGTCTTCCTTGATCCTCAGCTGGCTTCCCCCACAAAGAGGCTGGCACTGCCATCCACTTGGGAGCAGGGGGACCTTTGGGACAGAGCTTGGTTGCAAATGCCAACTTTGGAAGGACAGATAGCCAAGCTTGGGGATTTACAATCAAGGATTTGTGGCTTGCCACTTTAGATTAATTGAGGTTAAATTATTATAATTTTGATACTTCCCTATGGGATTTTTCTCTTGTTTCAAAAGGGAGGCAGGGTTTCTAGTTACATCTTGTTAGTTACTATTCTTGTAGTTTGCAAACAGCATTCTGTGTATGTGTATGTAATTGGTGTGGAATAGATAATACTGCCTCTGTTTGAAAACTAACCATAAATGTGGATGAGAGTCATTTGGTTATGTGCTTAATGTGGTAGTGATACAAACACCATCATCTCTCAGCTTTGGAGGCACCACAAATCCATATCATGCTTTTCCCTGCCTGGGCTCAGTCTCACAACCGTGTGCTAGATGAAAAAGATAAAACTCAAGTTTCACAAAATCAAGGAATTTCAGTAGGGAGGTTAAAAAAAAAAAATTCTGTCTCCAGAAAATAATTCTTAACTGTACTCAGGCACTGACTTGTCTTGTTCTCATGGGTAAGGGTTGCTGTTTATTTTGACCTGTCACAAATACAATGTGTTGTTTGAAACTTGTTAAACTTAGCAGGTATATGGAGATAGTACGAGACAGGCCACTGAATATGATAAAGTAAAATATGGTGGGAATGAATTTTAAGGGCTATGGAAGATTTTCCTTTTTCCTACTAGTTTTTTAATGAATATTTCTTTGATCTTTTTTCTCATGGTTATGCATATCTATCTGTAGATTAGTAGTCTAGTGTATAGTAAGGTGTGATTGGCAAAGTGTTACTTATTCAGGTTCTATTCTGCAGTCATTTTGATAACATAAATTGCCTATATATTCTAAGTAAGTTCTCTTTTCTTCATTAAAAATGCCCACACCTAGGTAAAAACATTTCCTGTCTCAAAATTTTCAATAATTACTTATGAGAACAACTATTAATTTGTTCTTGTTGTTGTTATATACAGGAGGTTTACTTTCAAAAATAGCTTTAGCAAAGGAAAAAGTGTATTTGGTTTTGGGAGAGGACTAGCAGGAAACAAAAAAAAAATGAGATAGATTTGCGAATAAAGCATATATACTTTGAACAGTATATTTTAAGCCACAAAGGGAAACAATATTTATGGACCAAATAGTGAAAATCTTATTTTAAACTCACAAAGTATACCTGATAGTTATTTAAAGTTTTATATCAGTAGTCAGAAACTTTGTTGTGGGATATCAGTTCTCAAGAAAAAAAATACATGAAATTAACATAGACTGTCACCAAAATGCATTTAGGATCTAATTCATAAAACAGATGAGTGACTTTATTTGTAAAATACAGTAATTTGTTTCCACTAACAATGAATTCTGATGTCTAAAATGATTAAATGTGGAAAAATAGATGACCAGTTTCTGGAGAATGAAAATGCTTAGTAATTCTGAAATCATTCACTTTTTGCAGCAATACATGGAAATATTTTAGAGCTCACTACTTAGAATTCTGTATTTGTATCAAAGTACATTTCATACTTTTAAAACTATGTTGTATCCGTGAAATCTTTACAACTTAGAGACACTAGCCACTCTTGCATTTATGCATGGCCAAATTTCTACCTATTTATGAGACGTTAAACACTGGGATGAAGGATGGTATATCACCAATAAAACCTCACCTTTTAGTTCTATTATCCCATCAATGGATTCATAGGTCTCATTAATGTTAATGGAAAATGTACTTATGTGTCGTGTGCAAAACAGGGCTTGGAGATTTTTCAACCCAGTAAAGTCTTTATAGCAAGTATGCTAGGGCCAAGATGACCTAAAAAAGTAGTTTTGATCACATCTAAGCCGAGATAATGTTAGTCTTGCAGGTGCAAATGAGCATATGAAATGTTAGGATTAGAATTGACTTAAAAACAAATATATTATTTTTTTTAACCGCCTGAAAATATTCCCCCCCCACCTTTTAGAATTTTTGGAGTAACCCTTAGCTAACCTGATAGTTCAGAAAGATTCCTGCCAGGAAATCCAATAGCTCTCTACCACTGAGAGACCTAGGACCAAAGCTGGTTATATACTGCTTACTCAACATATAGGAAGTTGTTTTCATTGAATTATTTACTGGAATTTGAGTGATGCTTTGTTTATTTGTTTTCATTTTGTAGTGGTGACTGACTCTATGAAATCATTCTTGTGAATAAATGTATGCATTTGTAATGTGTATTATGGCAGCCTTTGGCCGAGGTATAGAGTTGTTCTCTGGGGCAAAGCTAAGTGGCTAGCATTAGAATAGAATCTGTAACATTACAGAATTGAGTGATGGACCAACAGTATAATGATGAATGTTATTTATCATGAACATTGTTTGGTTATTCAAGTTGAATCTTCCAGAATCACTATACAGACTAAGAAGACTTAAATAGTCTTTATAAGGAATATCAAGAAAGGAGGCAGTTTTCTCCTAGGGCAAAGATGCATTGTGGTTGTTTCTGCCATGACATGACACTTTCTAACTGTAAAGCACTTTACAGTCATTAGTTATGCATGAGAGTCCACAGAGCCCGTTTTCCTATGACCTCTGTACCTGTTTCTCAGCACAATTCTCAATTCCTCTTCTTTCCTTCATGTGTGTTAAGAGCAGAACATCAAAGAAGCCATACTCTGTCCTTGATGACTTCAATGAGGACCACATTAGATCAGAGAATGGAAACTATTTTATAGACTTTTCAGTGATGCCACTCTCCTTGCTTCCAGGAATCGAGGGGAGATGCTGAATGTTGACATGGGTGAAGACAGTGAGTTAGCAAAACTGTAATTTATCTCCTTAAAGCAGTGACTCTCAGACTTTTTGATTTCATGACCCCATTACACTCTTCAAAATTATTGAGATCTCCAAAAGCTTTTGTTTATGCGAGTTATATCTATTCGTATTACTGTATAATAAGTTAGAATGAGGATTTTGAAATATTAATATTCGTTTAAAATAATATGTTACCATAAATAACTTTTTAATTGAATGAAAAATAAGTATAGGTCACATACTTATAGGGTCCATTAACATTAATTCTCATATCTGCTTATCATTCAATCTGTGGCACTATCTCCCATCATGTAGCCTCTGGAAAACTCTATGTTCACTGGTGAGAGAAAGAATGTAAAAAGATAATAATGTTTTAGCATTATTATGAAAAGAGTTTTGACCTCCTAAACCTCCCCAAAAGTTTCCCTTCAGGGGTCCCCAGAACACGTGGTGAGTACTTCTGCCTTAAAAATGAGCTTTTACAGAAGGCTTGTAGAGAAAACTAGTGTGTGAGGGAAATTGAATTGTTTGTATTAATGCTCTAGTGATACAGGTTTGCTTTAACCCAAGTCCAGGTCACAGTTTTATTTTGTGACTTTCAAGTTCCATCATCAAATACTGATCTGAAAAGTCATTTATACCCAGGGCCTTGAAGAAAAACAAACAAACAAAAAAAAAACTTGTGATGTTATATAACTGAAAAGTTAAGTCTCCTTTCTAAAAAAAAACCAATCTCTAGGAAAGACAGAACTATGAATGTGGTCTAATGTATGTAGTACGTGCTGGACCCCTTTATCTTCTTATCCTTTATCCTTGTGAAGTTGTGGAGGAGGATGAGCAGTGAAATCCATAATAAATAATTCAGACTTGATGTAGGTGGGAATTCCTGGCCACAGCATTCTGAGACAAGGAATTCCAAATAGTTATACTTTGAAAAAATAAAAAAATAAAAATAGTTATAATTTGGAAAAAGTCATTTGGTTGTTAGAATGAGATAGGCTTGTGAGATGAAAGACTGGAGGCTAGAAAAAAAGCAAGTCAGGATCATAGTGGTTCAGGCAGGGGATGGACCTTTTTATAGATAGCATGAAGAGGAAAGGAAAGCATTGGTTTGAGAGAGATTCTGAGAAATTGACTGATGTGGGGAGAAATGGCTGTTGTCCATCAGCATTTGTTTTCCTTTTCTTCATAAGCATATGGAATGGCCATGTATCCCAGTTCTCTTACAGGTTGGGGCGGGAGGCAGGTGGTGAGCACACATGACCGCATCCTTGCCAATGGAATCTAGGCAGAAATAACATAGATTATTCTAGCCTTGGGGATGTGCTTCCTTTACATTCTCTTTTGCCTTCCAACTAGCTGGAACGCATGAAAACCCAGGGTTCGTTGGCAGATGATGAAAGTGCCCTATGGTACAGTGGAATAGCACGATGGAACTAACTAATGTTCTAAATAACTTTGGTGAGTGAAACTGCCCACTCACCTGATGCGTTCAGCTCAAACTGTAAGGAGAAACAAGTGTTTATCTTCTTTAAGATACTGAATTATTATTGGCCCATTTACTACATCAGCTCGGCCTTACCCTCGTACAAGAGAATATAGACTAGGGCTTTGAGATAGTGAAAAATCAGGATAACTCTAAGGTTCTGAATACAACATGCATGTGTTCACTTCCTTGCTCACTTATTCATTACCCACGCAAGTATTTATCTAGTGCTTATTATGTGCCATGTAGTGTTCTATGTGCTGGCTATACAGCAGTGGACAAAGCAAAAAGTTCTTGCCCTCAGAAAGCCTATATTTTGTGCATTCAAATGACATACATATAAATGCTGATGAGAGTAGTGATAGCTACTATGAGGAAAAACCAAGCAGATAAGGGCATAGGGAAGATTGATCAAGTAAGACTTCTCTGAAGAAGTAACTTCTGAAGAAGTTGTGGGCATTTGAAAAAGTGAAAATAATATACGTATATACTGCATTGATGCTATACTGAAACTGCATATTTGAGTTTTGATGTTCCCTTGATGTATCTGGCTCTGTACAGAAAGAAATGGATCAATGTTAGAGGATATCTTAAGTTATTCACCTTTATAACTTAGTGAAAACAAAGGAATCTGTGTAGAATAAAAAAAAGGCAAGAGGATATAAGGAATATAGTAATTATCAAAGATCTGTTGGAAGAAAAGTGACTGGGGAGGTATATGAAAAAAGACATATAAATGTGAGAAATAGGTGAGAGATCAGAAAAGTAAAAGACAATAGAAATGTCTCAGGAACTGAAGCCAGAAGTCTTCAAAGGGGCAGGTATGAAAAGCTGTGCCCCATACATCAGAAAGATCAAGGAAGATAAGGACAGAGAAAATGCCTTTGAACTTGGCTGAATTGAGATCATTGGATACCATAAAGAGGCAAAGATGGAAGCCAGATTTAGGAGAGGAATTAGGGGCGAAAATACTTTAAATATAGTTCATCTAACTCCTCACCATTGTTATTGGACATTTATTGAGTGCAGTGATTCTATAGAGCTCTACTCTGATAGCCAGAGTATTCACTGAGTCCAGTTACCACTTTGTGAAGAATAACTGAAGATCAAGTACCAGAGTCTGGTACCTCTGTTAACCCTTTAGAAAGGCTCTGGAGGACAGAATTACAAAATGTTTCAACCCCTCTGGCCACCTGACTTTTCTGATTCAGGAAGACTCAAGAATCCACAGTCTAAGCAGACAAACCAATTAGATGTTAAAGTCCCAGAGGCTACAACTAAGCTGTCGAAAGAAAAGTGAGTATGGAGACGTAATTATCCAGCAATTATAAGAAACTAGGCAAAAGTCTAAGAGAAAAAAGGTCTATTGGCATGTTGTAAAACTGTTTGAAAGGTTAACAATTTGCTTAATTTTGTTGACATTAGGCTAAAATCTGTGTTTCATCAAAAGGTGATATTCCTTGGGTTCTATATTACCATACTATTAAAAACTCAGCTAAAAAGACTGATAAAAGGCAACATGTTTGAAAATGGCGGGAGGTAAAGAAAAAAAAAATCAGAAATTCAGGCAGCAAGAAGCAAAATCCTCCTGCATTTTGTGTTGTGATCCATCATCCAGCTGATGCTTTGTCAATCTGAAAACACTGGGGAATCAGATGATATGCAGTTTTGCATCTCCAAGGCGCCCATGGCAAGAGAAAATCAGTGATAAAATTTGGCATAATTTGCCTTTCCCGAAATGGATTCTTACCAATAACTTATAGTTTTTCTTAGTTTTACTTTGCTCTGTAAAAAATAATAGGGCATATACAACTGTAGGTTTGTGTACTACAACCGCATTGGGGATAAAGACTCTGTCTGGCAACACACACAAACACATTAGGTTAGTTACTGTTTGTAGTTCAAAATAATTTTACAAGATCGATTATGCCCTACCCAATACTTTGGATTGTACACAAGAGGATAAAATACAAAATCTTTGGTAAAGGTAACCATGCATAAAGGAAGAAAAAAAAAAGACTTACTTGATTTGAGGGCCAACATAAAAGAAATAGAAAGGACACACTCACCTGATGAGTAAATGCCAAGGTAGAGTATGGAAAAGTGCATGTCGACACAGCAAAAGACTTCAGTGAGAATAGTTGAAATACTTAGTTTTAAAAACTTTTACCTATGGTGATTTCTTTAATGCTGTTTTTCCTTCAGAATGATAAGGGTTCCATTTTTTCCCCCCGAGCTCTAATTTGGGGATTATGTTAAAGTACTTAAGGCAATAAGTGAAGACACCTCTGTAACTGTAGAGGTTCTTAGTTATTCTATTCTTTGTGGAATCCAGAAATTTCTTCTGATTTAATCTTTAATTTTTTTTCTGAAAAGATTAGCATTTCTGTTCACCCTATGTAGTTTCTTTTTTTTTTTTTTAATTTTTTAACGTTTACTTATTATTGAGAGACAGAGAGAGATAGAGCATGGGAATGTGAGGGGCAGAGAGAGGAAGACACAGAATCCAAAGGAGGCTCCAGGCTCTGAGCTGTTAGCACAGAACGTGATGCAGGACTTGAACTCATGAACTGCGAGATCATGATGTGAGCCATAGTTGGACGCTTAACCGACTGAGCTACCCGGGCACCCCACCCTATGTAGTTTCTAATTTACCTCTTATAACTGGATTAATTTGACGTCACCCAACACTAGGTGTCTTTTTTCAAAGACAAAGTCTTGATTGTCTTTATGAGAAAAAATGCCACAATAACCCAAACTACATTTGTTTTTAGAAAATTGTTTTTCTTCTAGAGAGGAAAAAAAAACATTTTCTTTAAAATTAATGATGATAAATCTATTTTTATACTTGAGTTTTAATGAGAATAAGTTTCTTCCCCACCACCTACTAAATCAGAATGGCAACCTGAAATCATTCACTATTGCTTAGCAGGAATATGTAAGCAACACGTTTTGGAAAGTTGTAGAGTTAAGTGAAAGTGTTGGTTTTGTAAGACATAATGCATTTAACTATTGAAAAAAAACAAAGAGAGAGAGGAGAAGAAAGAAAAAAAGAAGAAAAAAAGAAAGAAAGAAAGAAAGAAAAAGAGAAAGGAAAAAAGGAAAAGAAAAAAAGAAGAAGGAAGGAAGGAAGAAAGAAAGGAAGGAAAGGAGAAGGAAAAGGAAAAGAAAAAAAGGAAGGAAGGAAGGAAGGAAGAAAGGAAGGAAGGAAGGAAGGAAGGAAGGAAGGAAGGAAGAAAGAAGGAGGAAAGGAAGAAGGAAAGAAGGAAAAAGAAAGAAAGAAGAAGAAAGAAAGAAGACAAGGAAGGAAGGAAAAACCAAGGATAAATGCATGAAGTTAGGTATTCTACAAGAGTCCCTAACCCTCTTGGCATTGAACTAATTACTGCAGTAGTAAGCCACACATAAGCCAGATGGGTGGCTAGATGACAGAGGCAGTAAATGAGATCTTTTGCAACACCTTCTTCTTAGTTTAGGAATGTCCTAATTGTCCCCAGAGGCTGTATCCTGAATGGATCAAGGCTTCTGTTGTGACCTGTAGCCACTGATCCATAGCACATATTCTTATATCAAACATGAATGAATGGGAAATAAGGGAAAGACAGGAATGTTTTCAAATCATTACCTAGTTGAAGTTTGCTCTTAGTGAAATAATCATATATTTGAACAACCAGTCAAGATTGGGAGCCAAGTGTGAGGCCGATGAGAAAACAGCACTTCCTTATTGTCACTAAAATGAGACTTATGGGCATTTGACTTTCTAAACTCTACTACAGCTACCATTTAGTGGTTGTCTTCTATGTACCAGGCACCAGACTAGGTACTAGCCTTATATTGTTTCTCTTTCTCATCTACAAACATGTAAGATGAGTATATCCCATTTTGCAGAAGAGGAAAGTGACCTCCAGTCAAGAGAATTGCCCGAAGTCTCAGAATTTGTGGATAGAGAAGATTATATTTAAATTAATTGTATTTTAATTTGCATAAGAACACTTAATTTTGTTGTGTTTATTCATAAAGCCATTTTATTGTTGACATGCAATCAAGGAAAACCTTAAAAGTTTTAAGTGTTGCTTTCTGACATCGTAAATAATCTTTTCCTTGAAAAGCAAACCCTTAGGTCTTCAAAAAGCAAGACTCTTGTAGGTATAGCAATATGTTTGTGGCTATGATTACACTCCAAGTCCAGCTCTATGGGTCACTTTCCGTTTCTGGAATGTACCACATTTGTTTTGTCTTGTTTTTGTCTTCTTTGATTCTTCCCCCTTGGCCCTCTACAAGGATTATTTCCTATGATGCACCATTCATCTGCCTAAGCCCAACTCAGCCTTCAGGTTCTCAGTTCAGATGTCAGTTCCTCAAGAAGCCGAGGTCGTGTGCCCCAGCTGTGTGCTTCCGTAACAGACTGGATTTGCCTGCTTGCATGCTTGTATCCCCCACTTGCCTGTGGGTGCCCAGAGTCTATTTTTTCAGCTTTGTAGCCCCAGAACCAGCACAATGCAGAGCAGACACTCTGTTTATTTACTGTATGTACATTAAAGTATGAGTGAATATCAGACCTGCCAAAGTCAGATGAGAACTGCATTGCTTTATTAAGGGCTAAGGGCAAGGAAGAAACAGAAAATAGAACTATTTCAGAATGAAGACTGGAATTCAATAAAATGATGAGAGAGAGACAGAGACAAAGAGGCAGACATAGGGTGGGGGGAGAGAGAGGAAGCATGCTGTAATTTATTGGTTAAGGACATGGAGTCAGGCAGTCTTGGATATGAATACTTACTTTTGACCTTGGGCATGTTACTTAACTTCTCTGAACCACTTTTTCATGTGTTTAATTAAGAAAGACTTGGACTAGTTTGATGTGTGCTATGTAATAAACCTTACATGTGTTATTATTATTACTATTATTATTATTATTATTAAGAAGGGTATGAGAAAAGTATTATTCTCTTGAATGAATGTACTTGGTTCTGTGCATCTTTTTCTTTGTTCCCTGTTGACATGGATGCTGAGTCTTTATGCTTTTTCTTGATTTTAGGTAGGGTAGAGGATGCTTTGTATTTTTATATCTGTTTTCCTTTCTGTTGTTCCTATTTCTTTCATGACAGTGTTTGTATACATATACTCCTAAGGCTTCTTTTAACTGATGAGAATATGCAACATTAAAGGGATTTAACAAATAATTAAAAGACAGTTAAAAAAGAATCATACCACCTTCGCACAACCCATTTCTTTTTTGTATATAACTTGCCAGAAGTACAGATTCTTACCTAGTTATGGTTATTATGTGTATATATATTGCATATATAATATATATAAATATAAATTGTATTTATGCTTTTTTGCTTAATATCTCATAATAAGTATTATCCATGTGCACTTCCAGAATAAAAAAAAAAAAAACATCTTGGGAAAAAGGCTTTGTTACATCAGTTGGTCCCTTCAGCCCTTCTCATTGGTTACCATTGTACAGTCTAAATGCAATAGTCCGTCTAACATTATTGTGTATGTTCTATTATTTCATCACATTTCTTGTGGCATAGATTCATAACCTTTTAATTATGGCAAAATATTCAAAAGGTTAGTGAAACAACCCCCAAAGGAGCTTCTAGTACACTGTAGTAGCCGAGGCTTATTGTCCCTGGCTTAAAACTGATTATGTGAAAGAACAGTGTGCACCTCTAGAAAGGCTAGCAATTCTGCCATCAGATAAATGATTGCAGCCTTCAGCGGGCTGGCTCCCTTTATTTTAGCTACCGGTTGTAGAGCTGTGAGACAGAAGCCGGCATGGAGAATGAGGGCCCAGACTTTTTTTTTTTAACTGAAATGTCAAGCTATGTGACTATGCCCGGCTGAAGACGACCCCCTGCGAGATGTGATAAGCCCCAGGCCCTCTCCACACACTGCTCTGAAAATGCTGTGGGAGGGCTTCCCAGGCTGATGGAACTAATGACAGTAATAGCTCTGGGTAATTTGTCTTTTTCCTTACTGTGCACGTTCTCTCCATGTGGTGCACTTTACACCTACCACCAGGCTCACATCTGGAATGCTACGACCCTCTCGGTCCTGATTCAGATAGGTCGAATTCTCCTGTAAAGTAAATCTGACCTCTAATTTTCTTAATAATTCAGGATTATGCTAATGCTACTCAGCAACCAGTGTAGAATGGTAGAGGAGCCCTGAGGAAAGCTTAATCCCTTGTATCGGAAGCATGACCAAGTTTTCCTTGCATATTCGGCTATAATTTGTCTTCCCTATCGTTGTAATAGAGAAAATAAAAACTTTGGAAAATGGGTAATTTACATTACTTACGCTTTGTTTCTGGTTGTAGGGCATCCTCTGCTTAAGAAGAAATTTTCTGTTTCTTTTCCTTGGTAAACAGATTTTCTACTAAGGATTTATAAGAATACTAATGATAGGTTTGGGTTTTTAATTCTAACTGTAAAAAATACTTAGATAGTTAAAAAGACTGACAAAATAATTTCAGGGATAGATAAAACAGACTTCACAACAGCCTAATCTCATAAATGCAGAGTGCTTTCAGGAAGATTTTAACAATAAAAATCTTTTTTTAGTGCTGGCTCCACAATAAGATTATACTTTTAATATTGTATTTATGTCTTATACTTTTTGTATTTGTGTTAAAAATGGCCATATTATTAAAAGTGTAAACATCTGAACATATCTCTTAGAAATACATAAATGATCTTAAGTTTTAAGAAATGTTTGTACTACATTAAAAGGGCAGCCTTTTCAATTTTAGCTCTCTGTGAATAAAGGGAGAATAAATTAGTATGTGAAATATTCCCCCAGAGAGCAAGAGATTTTCAGCCATTGTAGAGGTGTGAGAACCACACTATTTTCCAGAAAAACTATGTATACCTCGTTAGTATGGGTATCTGTATCATTCTGTCAAAATATTTATAAAGTTATTTCTCAGTTATAGACACTTAATTTTATTACTTTCTTCTTCAATTCAGGTATAAGAAGGTGCTATATTTGTTTTGAGGACTCAAGATTGTACACAAATTATGAGTTGTTCATATCGGTTAGCAATTTATGTTTCTCACAAGCAATGTAGAGATTATAAACATTTTTCTATTAATAATATCTGTGACTATAATTGGTCAATGAAAAGATAATTCATCAGTGGTGTTCAATCTGTCTCAGTACCCTTCACTATTATCTCAATTGCTCAACCTTCACACCAGTTTGAAGGCAGAAGAATTCTCATCTCTAAGTACTGGGTCCCCTCAGAATTTAACCATGGACTCAGACCCACTCCATAAAATTCCTTATTTGCCTTCTGGGTGGATGGTACAAACACATTCCAGAAAATAAATTTTTTTCTAACTTGGACATCCTGAGAGGTCAACACCTATCTATTGGTTCAGGATAAAGCCAATCTAATTAGGGAGGGAGAAACAGGGAAAAATGTCATCGTACGTGTCCCAGTGTCCTCCCCAGACCATTCCATTCTGCTAGGTCTGAGCCTTTTAGGAAAGATTGCTCTAGGAAAAAATAATGATCATTAATTATCCCTGGGTAAAGCAAAACAAGCTGCAGAAAGGCCACGGTGGCTAATTGTGACAGGTGTACTGTATTGACCCTTCCAGGGCCTCATCCCTGTGGGCAAGATTTGTGCACAGAGTGGAGCCTTCTGCTTATATGACAGATCATGGGAGGTAAAATAGTTGAGAGCAGCTTAGCTGATGAGTTTGGGATTCAACAAAAAATCTGCAGCATTTTGAATATTACACTCTTCATTTGTATATATGATGCTTTAAGGTATTTGACAAGAAAACTCCATGAAGAACAGCAGCGAATTAGATAGTATCCATGAGATTTCAGCGGAATCTGTCTAGTGTGGAAAATGAGTCAGTTCGTTTCACTAAATTAGCTGATGACCCAGTAACGAGAAATCAACAAGGACACCCTGTTCAAATGAGACCAAAGTTGACCACACCAGTTGTTTTTTGACAGTACTGTCCATTCATTGAGCTCGGATTCTCATGCAATCACCTGACATAGTCCTCATAACAGCTCCAAATGGTCCATGTTATTACAAGAGACGAAGCTGAAGATCAGAGAGCTTCAATACAGGGAAGGTAGTAAGATGTGAACCTAGAGTTGTTTGATGGCAAAGCCTCCATCTTGTTTCTCATCCTCTAATCCACCCTCCCTCCTCTTCCCTACTCTGTTTCCCCGGCCATTTGTGGTTTTCCTCTCAAAAGACAGTAAAGATCTAAGAAAAACAAAGATCTGTAGCAAGAAAGAGTCAAACACATGGAGGTTTGAATCCTCTTTCTGCCAGTTAAGTGACCCTGGGCAGCTACCCTACGAGGTCTCACTGTTCTCCTTGACAAACTGTGGATAATCCTAACTCACAGAAGACAGAGTGAGAGAATCAGATAAGTGGCTGAGCATAGCAGCCACTCAATGAGTGCCATACATTAATTTATAATGATAAACTTCCCAAAGTTTGAGAGTTTTTTTTCAGGAACTTGAGGTAGAGGTCTTTATAAAACATACCCTTTTTCTTTAGAAGACTCATAAAACTGAAGCACATTTATACGTAAAGGCGTATTTATTTACATTTTTATAAAACATGGATGGCCTCTTAGGGTATTCATCACTTTTGGACATGGTTGCTATATGTAAAATAGTACTTTGGAATATTTTTCTTTAAGCCAATTTCGTTAGCTTGTAAAACTGGTAAGCATGGCATTTTGATTTAGATAGTAGTTAAGATTTCATAGCTTATTTGGCTGATTCTTGAGGAATGCTGATAGTCATTTATCTTGAACTGCCTTCCTTCCAGTACCCGCCTTTCCTAGAGAAGTGTTTCTTTGCATGTTGAAGGTGAATGGGGAAGTTAACCAGTCCTTAAGAGCCTACTGGGTGAGTATTCTGGACATGATCAACTGTTATGTTTTCATTGCTTCATTGATTTAGCTGAGGTTTATTGAACTCTTGACTATGTCTAAATTCTGCAAAATTACAAAGATAGGTAAAAAAAAGGCCTTTTGACGTAAGGCAGCTTATTGTTGAGTAAGGGAGCTGAAATATTATATATAAATAGATATAACTTGTGAGAAGGCAAAAAAATTGGTTCTAGGAGGAAGAGTCCTTTTAGCTGAAGAGATTAGGCTTCACAGGTGATTTTTAATTTTTTTTTTCAACGTTTTTATTTATTTTTTTGGGGGGGACAGAGAGAGACAGAGCATGAACGGGGGAGGGGCAGAGAGAGAGGGAGACACAGAATGGGAAGCAGGCTCCAGGCTCTGAGCCATCAGCCCAGAGCCCGACGCTGGGCTCGAACTCACGGACCGCGAGATCGTGACCTGGCTGAAGTCGGGCGCTTAAACCGACTGCGCCACCCAGGCGCCCCAAGTGATTTTTGAACTTGGTTTTTGAGCAGGTATGATTGGATGAAGATAAGGGGAAGGCATTTCAGGTGGAAGAAGGAAGGAATAAAATAAACAAAAACATGGCTGATGGAGTGAGGGCTGTGTACAGGGAACAATAAGTCCTCCTGTGGGTGCATTTTCATTGTGAGTTTACAGCAGAATCACATATTCTCAAATCCCACCTTAATCTCCCCAGAGTCCCTCTGGGATGAGGCCCAGGAGTCAGCCTGTTTGCCATGGATCCCAGTGGATTCTGATAGAACCACTGAGAAACACAGACATGGATGAGTAACTGGAAGTAATTGAATGGCTGGAGGGTAGACAAATGGCTCTAGCCCAGACTGTGCACACATTAGAATCACACAGACAGGTGGCTCTTCCTCCCTCCCTCCCTCTCTCCCATCCTTCTTTCCTTCTTTCCTCTTCTCTTCTTCCTGCCCCTCCTCCTTCCTCTCAGTCTTTCACTTTCTTTCATACCTAAGTCCCATACCAATTAAACAAGAATCTCTGTATTTTTGCTTTTTATTATGGAATTTAAAAAATTGAAGTATAATTAACATACAGTGTTATATTAGTTTCAGGCATACAATATAGTGATTCAACAATTCTATACAGTGTTCATCACAATAGGTGGACCCTTCATCCCCTTTATCTATTTTATCCACCCCCTGCCACCACCACTCCCCTCTGGAAAACACCAGTTTGTTTTCTGTACGTAAGAGTCCATTTTTTGGTTTGTCTCTTTTTTTTTTCTTTGTTTTGTTTCTTAAATTCGACATATGAGTGAAATCATATGATTATATTTGTCTTTCTCTGACTTATTTTCACTTAGCATTATACCTTCTAGGTCCATCCATGTTGTTGCATATGGCAGGATCTCATTCTTTCTTATGGCTGAGTAATATCCCATTGTATTATTATGGAAAATTTAGGATATACACAAGTAAGCAGAACAGTACAGTGGACACCCATGCACCCACTACCCAATTTCAACAACCGGAAACTTGTGGCCAGTTGTACTTCATTTGTACCTCTACCACCTTTCTCACCTTCTGTATTATTTTGAAGCAAATCTTGGATGTTATAAAATTTCATCTGTAATTTCAGTGTGTATCTCTAAGTAAGGTTGTAGAAGTGCCATAATACTGTTATAACACTGAAAAAATACTTTTTTAATAATCACAAAATACCCAGTTGCATTCTGATTTTTAACCCTTTCATAAATGTAAGTGTGTTTGTGTACAATTTTTTACAGATTGTTTGAATCAGGGTTTGGACTAGGTTTCATGCATTATGATTGGTTGATATGTCTCCTTCAATCTATGTGTTGCCTCTCCATTTCTCTCTTTTGGTTTAGTTCTGTTCAAGAAAATACACTGTCCTACAGTTTCCCTTCCCCTGCATTATACTGATTGCATTTCTGTGGTGTAATGCAACATATTTTCTAATCATCTATAGATATTTGGATCTAGAGCTTTGATAAGATTTAGGTTCCAGTTTTTTTTTTGTTTTTGCAAGACCATTTTCTAGGTAGTGATGTGTTCTTCCATTAGGAGCATATAATATCCACGTGTCTTTCTTATTGAGGTATTAGCAACCACTGATGATCAATGCCTAGAGCCATTTATTTAATATAAATTGTAAAATAATGATATTCTATCTTCATTTACTTGCTGGAATGCTTCTGCAAAGAGACATTTTCTTTCATCTACTAGTTGCTTAAAATGTGGAACAGTTTAAATAGGAAAGGCAAGGGCGACTGGGTGGCTCAGTCAGTTGAACATCTGAGTTTTGATTTCTGTTCAGGTCATGATCCCAGGGTCATGGTTGCTTGCCATTTCCTTATTTTTTTGAAGTTAATTTCTAACTTTTTTCACTGTTAATGAAGAAAAGTATTGCCCCTTTGAAATACAAATATATTGAGTATGTAATTGAAAAAACATTTTTTTTCCCTCGGTCAGTCAGTGTCTTATATGCTTAGCATAGATATCCAGCCTAATAGTGTATGATATGGTCTTCCTAGAACACAGCTGAAGACCTGGTAAATCGAGGAAATGTGAGGGGTGGTGCTAGAAGACAGACGTCTGTGGAATGATGCACATCCTCTTTCAAGTTGGGAGGGTGGAGACCTGCTTCATGCTTCATGCTGGGGGTGGGATGGGGTGGGGAGAGCATTTAACAGCATGGGCACCACTCAAGGGAATCCCTTTATTTCTGTTTTGCATATGAGGACCCTAGAGTAGCTAGTTAAGGCTCTCTAGTTAAATAAAAAAATCATGTAGTCTTATGAAGACTTTTCATCATTATGTGTTAGTAGGGATTTTATCTGCTTATTTTGGTTGCAATTCCAATTTTAAAATGTCCCCTCTCCCCAAATCCTAACTCTTGTAGATTCATTAACGTTGAACCAAATCTGGCTAAATTCAGCAGACTGCTTATTTTTAAGTATTTTGTAATTGTGTTTTTTGAATTATTGTGCATGTGCAATAAGCAGACATATACAATACCCTTGCTAAGGCATGTGTATGGCTGAAGAGGGGTCTTTCAGTGGTTCGGTAGTGAAAACAAACAAGCAACAAAGATTGTGATGGTTCAGAGCGTGTCGTTGGAAGACTTTTTAATTTCTGCTAGCAAAAGGTTATGTTGGGGGAATCTCAAGAAGAGCTGGTGATGTTTGTGTGAAGCAGAAAAATAAATATAAAGGCTAAGAGGGAAGGTAGAAGAGAGGAGAGAAAAATAGTGCCAGGACACTAATAGTGCCAGGACAGAAAAATAGTGACAGCAGTAATCAACTTACATCTTCTGATTCTGGTTTAGCTTTCTATGGCTGGAGAAGAGGACTCAGGAGTTCTTAGAACAGGAAGGAATAAAGAAACTCTTTCCTTCTTATCATCTCTGGATATTTCAGAGAAGAGTGAAGGCCAAGGGAGAGAACAAGATTGGGCGGGAGTAATTCTTGGTTCTGGAGGACAAAAAGAAGGAGAGGTGAAATGGGATTAGTGCAAAAGCCTCTTCTCTTAAGCTGGTAGTGATCCTTGGTTGAAGAGATCTGTACTATGGATGAATTAAATTAAAATTAAAGCTATGTATGAGGTCTGGCTGTAATAGGTTATTTGTTAAGAACTTGATCACTAGGGAGAAAGATGCTTGGGTATGATAAATTGTAATATTTGTGTGTGTGTGTTGTGTGTGTGTGTGTGTGTGTGTGTGTGTAATGAGAGATCCATATAAAATTTTTGTTTTGTTGTCTGGAGATGTCACCTAGACTAAAGTGAATCTCAAAAGTCTTCATTGATATACAAAGGAGTTAACATGGTGGCTTAGTTGGTTAAGCGTCTCTTTTGTGTGTGTGTGTGTGTGTGTGTGTGTGTGTAATTTTATTACTTATTTTTGAGAGAGAGAACAAGTGAGTAGGAGAGGGGCACAGAGAGAGGCAGAGAATACCAAGCAGACTCCACACTATCAGTGCAGAGACCAGAGACCCATGCAGGGCTTGAACCCACAAACCCTGAGATCATGACCTGAACTGAAACCAGAGTGGGACACTCAATCATTGAGCACCCAGGCACCCTGGTTAAGTGTCTGTCTCTTGATCTTGGCTCAGGTCATGATCTCGTAGTTCATGAGATTGAGCCCCGTGTTCGGCTCCTCGCTCACAGCATGGAGCCTGCTTGGGATTCTCGCTCTCTCTCTCTCTCTCTCTCTCCCCCCCCCCCCCGCTTGAGTGTGCTTCTATCTCTAAATAATAAATAAATAAATAATAAATAAATAAATAAACTTATTTTAAAAAACCCATATATACATGGAAAGACTTGAGGCTTAGCAAAATGCAAAGCATTCATCAATGAGAGCTATATTAGTACCCAGAATCTAATAGCTGCTGTCACTGTTAATAATTGTTGGAGACTGCTTGTCAACAAATTGGATTGTTTGTCATAGACACTGACAAATTATGGTATAAGTATCTAGAACTTTTGTGTACATTTAAAATATTTATGTGAATATACATATCCATATGTATAATTTGTAATGAGAGTGTTTTCCTGCATTATAGGAAGGTTGTCCTGCATATACATTCCTAGATTTGTCCAATAGGGCTTGAAATCTTTTTACTAAATGCTGGAACTTATCATGACATTTATATACCTCTGACATCCAATCATCTTGTTTTAATGAAAATATTTTCCTTAAATATTTTGAAAGTAAAGCATCTTCACTGAATCAAACTGACATTTTAATTTGAACTCTCCATTCAGAAGGAGTTTGCAGTCAGAATTTGCCATTAAAAAAACTCAATGAAATGAAAAATAATGATATGCTGGCTTGATCCTACAGGCATCTGGAATAGAAGTGCAAAAGATTCTATATTTTAATGCACAGTTGGCTTCTTTTACTGCCAGGCAGGGATTAAGTGGGAGGCAGCTCTTGGTACCATAGAAAGGGCCATGGCCTTCACTCAGAAGAACTGCATTTAAGACAGAGCCGTGTCGCTTATCAGTGGGATGCCTTTGTTCAAGTAACAGTTTCTTCATCCTTAAAATTGGGATGATGATAGGTATGTCACAGAGTCTTAAGGCAAAAATGCATGGAAGAGTGTTACAAACAAAATCTTATGCAAGTGTAGATTATTGAAGATATTCCTTATATATTTTCTAATAAATGGTATTGTTTTACATTCAAGTTCTATAAAATCAATACATATTTGTTTCAATTTTTTCAATTACCTTATTGCAAAAGCAATACATAGTAAAGGTAAAATTTAAAAAGCAGAAAATTTTAAAAAAGCAAAAGAGGAACTGAGAATTGCCCATATCATTCTAAACAATCATTATCACGTTTATGTCATTTTCATTGAAACTTTTACTTCTGTATAGTTTTTAAAACTATACACTATTATTGCAATGCACAATATACAGTATGTCGTTTGTACCTTTTCCCTTAACATTATATTATGATTATGTTGTTATGCAACACATGTACTTTATAGGATTGTATAAGTTAACACATACTCCTTTATGTGAATGAACCATAAATTATGATTTACTGAACTATTTCCATATTAGTTGAACAAAGACTTTAGGATTTTCCAATCTTTCAAAGAGATGAATATTCGTTTCTATTACTCCTTGCATATGTTCACTAGTATTTCTGGATGAAAGAGTAAACAGCACTTGAAGCCTTTTAATATAAATTGCCAACTTCTAGCTGACTGCCAGTTTCTATTCTTCCTTGTAGTGTGTAAAGATGCCTGTTTCCCCACATTTTAATCAATGTTGGGCATTATAATAACTTAAAAAAAATCTTTGTCAAGGTCATAGGTGCAAATATTATCTCACCATTTTTACTTAGCATTAATCAATATATAGTCCAGTTGTAGTTCTTTTTTAACTTGTTAATGACGTTGGTCCAACTTTTCTCATTAATTTTTATGAGATCTTTACACATTAAGGTTGCTAATCCCTTCTCCTATATGTTGTGAATATGTTTTTCCCACTGTCTCATTGCCTTTACATTATGTTTATGATGCTATTTAAAAGTGATGTACGCAAGGGCACCTGGATGGCTTGGTCGGTTAAGCGTCCACTCTTGGTGTCTGCTTAGGTCATGATCTTATGGTTCGTGGTTCGAGCCCCAAATTAGGTTCTGCACTGACAGCACGGAGCCTGCTTGGGATTCTCATCTCTCCCTCTGTCTCTGCCCTCCCCTGCTGACTCTGTTTCTCTTTCAAAATAAATAAATAAACTTTTAAAAATGATGTATGCACTTTTAATTCACGGTATTAGTGCTTTATTTATCTGTCATTGTTAAAGAATGAGATTCTACCTAAATAACGTTCCAACTATTGAGGCTTTTATATAAATGCAGAACTTAAAATAAAGACAATTTTAAATGAAAAAAATGTTTAATGACAAATCATTCTAAATTGGTAATCTACCTCCTTGCCATCTTTGTACAAGATGTACTGCACAAATTTATAAAGATATATATACATATACATAAAAATTTGGTCTTCAAAACAACCTTGCAAATTATTATTATCTCCTTTTATAGCTGTGCCACTGAGGTTACAGAGACAATAGGTAACAAAACACAGCTTGTAAGGGGTAGACCTATGATTTGAATCTAAGCTGGGACCCACCGCTTTGATGCTATACTCAACACACTTCTATTGTGTATCAATGTTCTGAGGCCCACCAGTCTGTATGAATGTCCAGGGCTATCTTTGTGTGATATCTGTTCTTTGGGTTTGTGGTATTTCTTCTCAACTAGTTTTTTTTTTTTTTTTTTTAAATTTTTTTTTCTTTTCAACGTTTTTTTTTTTTAATTTTTTTTTTCAATGTTTATTTATTTTTGGGACAAAGAGAGACAGAGCATGAATGGGGGAGGGGCAGAGAGAGAGGGAGACACAGAATCGGAAACAGGCTCCAGGCTCTGAGCCTCAGCCCAGAGCCCCACGCGGCTCGAACTCACGGACCGCGAGATCGTGACCTGGCTGAAGTCGGACGCTTAACCGACTGTGCCACCCAGGCGCCCCTTCAACGTTTTTATTTATTTTGGGGACAGAGAGAGACAGAGCATGAACGGGGGAGGGGCAAGAGAGAGAGGGAGACACAGAATCGGAAACAGGCTCCAGGCTCCGAGCCATCCGCCCAGAGCCTGACGCGGGGCTCGAACTCACGGACCGCGAGATCGTGACCTGGCTGAAGTCGGACGCTCCAACCGACTGCGCCACCAGGGCGCCCCTCAACGAGTTTTTTATATGTGCTTCCTCAATGTCAGCAAGGTACTCGAAATGTACCCTGCCTTCAGTTTACTGCTTCTGACGCAGCCACAATAACAGATAATACAGATGATCAGTGTGTGTCAGCCGCTTAACAGTTCCTTGCCTTCTGCCTACCAGTGTTTTCATTTGCTACTCTTACTCTGTTGTAGGGTGGAGATGGATAACCACGTTTGGTAAAAACTATGTGCAGCAATGAGTAAAAAATTTTGTTTGAGCAAAGTCTGAAGAGGCTTTTCTATAAGTAAAAACCCTGAGTTTGTTTTGCCTCAATCTGACTCTCAAATTTATTGATGTTCGCAGCACCATATGTAATAAACACTTTAGTACTTTATCCCATTTAGTCCTTAATACGACACTGCAGATTAGAATAATTATCCATTTTCACCTTACAATCGAGGAAACTGGAATGTAAAGAAAATAACTAACTTGCCCAAGATTGTATTACCTTGAGGTTGTGGCTTCTGTTTGGAACTCTTTATTTGCTGATCTTAGGCCGGGTGGCAAGACAAACAGTCTTAAAATAACTAAAGAGTTACTGTATCTCAGTATTCGGTGGCAGAGATCTGACTGGAAAATGTGAAAGGTAGCCAGTGGTCAAAATTTTTGTTTAGGAGAGTTAAGCTATGAAGAAAATCTATGCATTTTAGGGTAAGTTTGAATTTAATACTACAATGTGATATCTAGTTTGAAAGTGTACTTACCTGGCCAAAAGACAAACATCTAGTCCTTTGCTAAAGATATTTGCAGTGTACTACAAAATAAGATTCTTGTTATGATGAGAATATTTATATAGAATAAATTATACACAATTATAATTTGAATTTGATAGTGATGATTTAGTTCCATATGTATATGTTGAAGGTTTACCATTACACCTTGCACCATGCTATTGATAGAGTTGGGTGGGTGGGAGTATAATTGGGTTTAGAGTACTAAAATACTGAATAAGTATACATTACAGATAATAGTAGCATGTACATCTGTATTTACAAAGTGCTGTCATATCAGATTTATTCCCAGGTGGGTTCCAAACGAAAAAGATCAATGGAAGTCAAAGAAGACTACTTTGGGTAGCAAATGTGGTAAGATTTGGTAGAGAATGAGAGATAAGTCTCTTAGCTAAATAGGGAATAAATTGCACTGGTTGTTGGCTTTGGTAGCAAATAACAAAATTGACTCTTGATAACCAAACTAAAAAGAGATTTTATGAGGCCACCAAAAACAAAAAACAGAGTTTAAAAAAAATCAGTATCTTAAAGGAAGGGAACCAGGGCAGCTTCGAGGGCCCAGAAAGCAGGAATTACACTCACCAATGGATAATTCAACTTCACTGTCTGTGATCTTTGTTTCTTTCTGCCAACTAAAAAATACCTGGATGTGCTAAAATCATTGTGAGGTGATTGACTAGACCTTATTTGTATCTTCCCCAGTTAAGAGCTCAATTTAGCAAAGAGTTTGGTTTAGTTTAGTTTAGTTTTAGTTTAGTTTATTTTTAAATTACAATCATATCCGTGACCAGAAAATCATCCCAAATGCCCTGGATCAAAGATCTAACTGCAATATAGTTGGTTTTATTCTGTAGCTTGATTGACTTGCTGACTGTCTACTCTGATCACCCTGGTATCTGTCCAGTCCTGAGACCATGTGTACCTTCTCTGTGCCACACTGGTTTTACCGGTCACTGGTCTAGACCTGTGGGGAGGTCTCAGGTCTTTTAGATCTTGACTGCCAAGCGAATTCCATCATTTTTTTTAGTTGGCCCCAATTTGCCAGACAATGCCGAATATTGATCTGACCCCCAGTTTGGGTTTAAGCTGATTATTCACTACAGATATAATACTGTTTGCAGTCCTCACCCATCCTCTCCCTCCAGATCAAACCCAAACAAATCAAACCAAAAGCCCACATATTACTTACATGTTTTGTTGTTTTAATTTTTTTATATGTTCTGATCAGTAAAAATGGAAGATAGTGTAATGCTGTAGGTAAGAGATGGAATATGGAACTAATCTGCCTGGTTCAAATCTTGGGTCCACCCCCTACTGTTTGACATTGGGAAAGACACTTAACGTCTATAATTTTATCATCTATAAAACAGGGACCACAATAGTGCCTAACATTTAGAATTGCTATAAGGATTGAGAGGAGGGGGTGTGGGATGGGTTAAATAGGTAATGGGGATTAAGGAATGGGCTTGTGATCAGCACCAGATGATGTATGGAAGTGTTAAATCACTATATTGTACACCTGAAACTAATATTACATTGTATGTTAGCTAATTGAAATTTTAATAAAAACTTTTAAAAAAAGAATTGCTATGAGGATTCGGAGAGTTCAAATATTTGAAGGTCTTATGTCAGTACATGGTACATAATTAATTCTAAATGTGGATTAACTATCAGTGTTAGGGAAAAAATCCAGATGGGTCTCACTCTATATCAGAGTATCTTTTAGACTAAAAAATAAATGGGATCATTTTTCTGAGATAAGATATCTGATCTTTTAAAACAACTGAAAATGTCTTTTTTAAAAGATTTTTTTTATTTTTAAGTAATCTCTGCACCCATCGTGGGACTTGAACCCACAACCCCGAGATCAGGAGTCACATGCTCCACTGACTGAGCCAGCCAGGTGCCCCTAAAACACCTGAAAATATCTTAATAGAAATAAATTCCAATCAAAATTCTTTTTTTTAATTTTTAAAATTTTCATTTAGTTTTGAGAGACAGAGAGAGACAGAGCACAAGTGGGGAAGGAGCAGAGAGAGAGGGAGACAAAGAATCTGAAGCAGGCTCCAGGCTCTGAGCTGTCAGCACAGAGCCCAACGCGGGGCTTGAACTCACAAACTGTGAGATCATGACCTCCACAGAAGTCAGACGCTCAACTGACTGAGCCACCCAGGTGCCCCTCCAATCAAAATTCTTAAATACAAAATCTAAAAAGTACTATTTTTTTTTATTTATTCGAGTTCATCAAAGTTACTAAATACCTTTCATTAAAATATAATATTGACTCTAAATACTCCATAAATGTTCTGAACACTAAAGGATTTCTGCCTCTACATCATTAGATAGTTATAGTCACTCCTTATAAAACTAGTGAATATTTAATTCATACACATTTTCAAATTGTAATTCCATGAAGTCATAAGCATGGTAGGAAAAATGGGTTACTGATGTGGTAAAAAGAGGCCCAACTTTCTCTTTTCACCAAGCAAGACCAACCATTCCATGTTAGGTTTAGATGGTCAATATCTAGTTTGTTCTAATAAAAAGAGAAACATATTTTAAACTTCAGCTGTGCACTAATGTATTAAAGGTGCTGGGTGGTCTACTTCACATGGTATAACTCCTTCCGTCTTGATTTGAGATATGGTACTCTAAGGGTTAATTCTTTGTGTGAACTTAGCTGGGCCACGGATTACCCAGATACTCGATCAAACACTATTCTGGATGTTTCTGTATTGGTGTTTTGTTCTGTTTTTCATGCCCTTTTTTGTTTTTTAATCTCCAAATTATTTATTTATTTTATTTATTTTAAATGTTTACTTATTTATTTTAGAAAGAGAGAGAGAGTGTGAGTAGGGGAGAAGGGCAGAGTGACAGAGAATCTTAAGCAGGATCCGCACTGAGCGTGGAGCCCAATGCGAGGCCTAATGCAGGCCTGATGCAGGGCTCGATCCTATGACCACAAGACCATGACCTGAGCTGATATCAAGAGTCAGATGTTCAACCAACTGAGTCACCCAAGCACCTTTCTCCAAATTTTTATTTAAATTCCAGTTAGTTAACAGGCAGTGTAATATTTCTGGTGTGGAATTTATAGGATTAATGATTTATCACTTACATACAACACCCAGTGCTCATCTGTGATGCTGTTTTTGAATGAGATTTACATTTAAAGGTGGACTATGGTGGACTTTGAGTAAAGTGCATTGCCTTCCAAGAAGTGGCTGGGCCTCATCCAATCAACTGAAGACCTGAAAGGAACAAAAGCAGACCTCTCTGGAGTAAGAAAGACTTCTTTAGCACACTGCCTTTGGATTTTATCTGCAACATTAGCCCTTTCTGGTTCTACAGCTGATGGCCTTTAGACTTGAACTAGGATATTGGTTCTCCTGAGTCTCCGGCCTGCTGGCCCACCCTGCAAATTTTGGATTTGCCAGTCTCCATAAACATATAGCCAATTCCTTATAATAATTTTTTCCTATATATTTGCATATGCTATTGGTTCTGTTTATCTGGAGAACCTTGATTAATGCAGGTATGGCATAACACTTTTGTGTAAAGGTTTTCAAAAGTACCCTATTACCTACAGGATCGAAAAGCCTCCTTTGGTCCTTTGTGATCTAGTCTCTTGGAATTATAAAATACTTGGAATTCTCAAAAGGGAATTCCTTGGGGCGCCTGGGTGGCGCAGTCGGTTAAGCGTCCGACTTCAGCCAGGTCACGATCTCGCGGTCCGTGAGTTCGAGCCCCGCGTCAGGCTCTGGGCTGATGGCTCGGAGCCTGGAGCCTGTTTCCGATTCTGTGTCTCCCTCTCTCTCTGCCCCTCCCTCGTTCATGCTCTGTCTCTCTCTGTCCCAAAAATAAATAAACGTTGAAAAAAAAATTTAAAAAGGGAATTCCTTGTTCATGCTGACCCTTTTACCTCATATGCCTTTCGCTGCTTGTTTGTCTGAAAAAGTCTTATCCTTTATTTCTCAACTCAGATATCATTGTTAGTTCAGGGAATATTGCCAGATATCCCGTTAAAGCTAAATGCTATGATTTGGAAACACCTGTTCATCTTCTTACACCATTCATCTCATTGCTAGATTTATTTGTTCATATGTCTGTCCTCTCCTCTCAAATTCACTTCACGAGGTAAGTGATCTCATCAATGTTCATGTTTATAGTATTTAGTAAAGCTCCTGGCAGCATTTATAAGCCCATACTGGTATAATATTCTTCCAATCAAAAACCTCAGTCATTCTGTTGTGTGTGCTTCTGGCCACACACTAATTAGCCTTCTTGAAAATATTAATGGCTGTTTGAGTCTGAATTTCTGTGGATGTTCATTACCATTGAATTTCTAACATATACCTCAATAGTTGTGAATAATATAACAAAAGTTAAATAGATAGCCTTTGTTTGTTTAGAGTAATATAGATTGTGGAGTATCTTTAAAGATGATCTTTGAGGCCCTAGTGGCTCACCTATAGGTTTTCAGAAGATTTGCTGTGATATGTTGAAAACCCAGATAAATATGAAAGGGTTTTCTTTCTTTCTTTTCTTTTTAATTTCTTTTTCTTTTAATTCTTTAATATTTATTTATTTATTTATTTATTTATTTATTTATTTATTTTTAACATTTATTTATTTTTGAGAGACCGAGCACAAGTGGGGGAGGGCCAGAGAGAGAGGGAGACATAGAACCCAAAGCAGGCTCTGGGTTATCAGCACAGAGCCTGACAAGGGGCTTGAACCCACAGACCGAGAGATCATGACCTGAGCTGAAGTCAGACTTTTAACTGACTGAGACACCCAGGTGCCCCTTTATGTTTATTTATTTTTGAGAGAGAGAGAGAGAGAGAGAGAGACAGAGAGAGAGAGAGAGAGAACTCTCATGAGCGTGGGAGGGGCAGAGAGAGAGAGGGAGACACAGAATCTGAAGCAGGCTCCAGGCAATGAGCTATCAGCACTTAGCCCCACACGGGGCTTGAGGTCATAAACCATGAGATCATGACCTGAGTCAAAGTCAGGCGCTTTACCAACTGAGCCACCCAGGCACCCGAAGAGGGTTTTCTTTATATCACAAAAGATTGCTACATTTTCCTAGGGCATATTTAATTATAATGCCTCCTTGTGTATTTATTTATTTAAAGTTAGTTTTTACCTCCTGTTAGAGTGATTGGCTGCTGAGAAATAAAAAATTCCAGTTCATGAACCCCTGTAGTAAAGATCAATCTGAAATAACAATGAGAAAAATATACTGACATTGACAAAAATTGTATTTACACATGTATCTCAGAGCACATATTTATCACATGAAGTTTGTCTTATCTGAAGTGCCTAGTGAGGAGAAAAGGTCAAAAGAGTTGCAGGCGCCACTACCTGGAGCGACCCGCGCTGCTGAGCCATGGTCAACCGCACTATGTTCTTTGACATTACCATGGATGGCGGACCCTTGGGCTGTGTCTCCTTCAATGTGTTTGCAGCAATTTCCAAAGACAGCAGAAAATTTTCATGCTCTGAGCACTGGTGAGAAAGGATTTGGTTATAAAGGTTCTTGCTTTCATAGGATTATTTGGGGATTTCTGTGCCAGGATGGTGACTTCACATGCCACAATGGCACCGGTGGCAAGTCAATCTGTGGGGAGAAATTGGATAAGAGGAATTTCATCCTGAAGCACATGGGTCCTGGCATCTTGTCTATGGCAAATGCTGGACCCAACACAAACTGTTCCCACTTTTTCATCTGCACTGCCAAGACTGAGTGGTTGGATGGCAAGCATGTGGTCTTTGACAAGGTGAAAGAGGGCAAGAATATTGTGGAAGCCATGGAGCACTTTGGGGCCAAGAATGGCAAGACCAGCAAGATCACCATTGCTGACTGTGAACAAATCTAATAAATTTAGCAATGTTTATCTTAATTACCAGACCATTCCTTCTCTAGCTCAGGACAGCACCCCTTCCCCCCCATCTGCTCAAAATATCCTATAATCTTTGTGTTCTTGCTGCAGTTCGGTGTGTTCTATATTTCCTTACACCCTCCAAGTCTAGCTGGATTGCAGAGTAAGCTTATGATTATGAAATAAAAACTCAACAACAACGACAATAACAAAAAGTTATAGAGATATTCTGGATAACTGTAAGTCATCATATATTCTTTCCAAGTGAGATTTTTTTTTAATGTGATTCCTTCATGAGAAAAACTTCTGGGGGTTTCCAGCCTCTTCTGATATGTCTATTTTGTCTGCCACCCCACCACCAAATCATCAAATAGAACTACAGAACCATGATTCTTAATCCCGTCCTTAGCTCACATAAACTGTTATTTCACCAATGTTTCAAATCTATTAATACATAAAAATTAAATTCTGTATACACACACATGTATATATATGTATGGATATGAGTCACTTCATGATTCTTATTATTACTCATTACACTCTATCCTGTTCTGTCATCTTAGGCTAGACTCATTTACTCCCAACATTACTTCTGAGAATGAAATTTCTAACAATAGAACATGTTCCTGAGGTACACTCTTCCCATGAATGAAGCCTTAAAGGTTCTTCTCAATAGAGCCTGACACTCAGCTCTGTCACTAGGTCTTCTGGAAAGTAGAAAGTTCTTACTCTGTTCCTGCCCTAAATCCTCAAAGTCAATAAGATCTTTGCACAGTTACCAAAGAAATTGCCCTATTGTTCCTGTAGACAAAACTCATATAAGAGTTTTCTGCTTGCAATGTTGTCTAGTGGGCATGGTGTGCCCAGAACTCTATTAGGAACTGGCTTGTTCAGGCTGAGGGTAATACTCAGTTGCAACAGCTTTAAGCATGCTAACTGTTTTTTCCCTACTTTGGTGGATAGATTTTCATAATTTTTAATAATTACACAGTATTCCACACACAGATTAGTCATTATATGACTTACTTCTAGGGACATCTGGGTGGCTCGGTTGGTTAAGCATCTGACTTGAGCTCAGGTCATGATCTCACAGTCCGTGAGTTTGAGCCCTGCGTCAGGCTCTGTGCTGACAGCTCAGAGCCTGGAGCCTGCTTCAGATTCTGTGTCTCCATCTCTGTCTGCCCCTTCCCTGCTTGCACTCTGTCTGTGTCTCTCAAAAATAAAATAAAACATAAAAAATTATATGGCTTACATCTTATTGTTGGGACATCTCTATGCATATACTACTTTGAGTGGTTTCTGCAAACTATCTTATTATTTCCTTGGACCCTTTTTCAGACTTGTAGTTGCTGAATCAAAGAACATGTTTAGTTGTAAAATCTTTGATTTAGATTCTAAAATTGCCTTCTAGAAATGTATCAATTTACAGTTGTGCTAGTCATGTATGATCAGCCAGTATCCTGCATCTTCTCCTAAAACAGGCATTAGTTTTAACAGATGCACACTTAACACTTCACAGAGGACATTACTCAGGCATTGGTTAATATGAAAAATTGTCTCTGGGTTCAATAAAGCAGCCTTTAAAATTCTTTTGCCAATATTTTTTCCAATGCATGTTTATTATTAAAAATTCAGGGGTGCCTGGGTGGCTCAGTCGGTTGGGCGTCCGGCTTCAGCTCAGGTCATGATCTCGCGGTCGGTGAGTTCGAGCCTCGCGCCGGGCTCTGGGCTGATGGCTCGGAGCCTGGAGCCTGCTTCGGATTCTGTGTCTCCCTCTCTCCCTGCCCCTCCCCTGTTCATGCTCTGTCTCTCTCTGTCTCAAAAATAAACGGTAAAAAAAATTCAGATTTTAGGAATAATGATTCATTTAATGTACCAAATAGTGAACGTGACCAAGGGGATTGCAGAGTAATTTCTCTGTTGTATAATGGTTGATTGAATTATATGCTAGAAAATCTTTCATAATATTGGTAACTTTAATACACTAACAGAAACTTTTACTAAACTTTGCTTTTAACATTTAATGAAAGACCTCACAACAACTTAGTAAAGATTATGTCACCAAATCTTTCCTTATTTGAATTATTAATTCAAGTGTTTTTAAACTTTGACAAGAAAAAATATCCAAAAATTTATAGTAGGCTTAATATGAAAACAAATTTAAACATCTACTAATTTTTGAAAAAGCAATGTGCTCTGATTTCAGAAGTGAGAAAGACAGCAGAATACAGAAGAAACTGACTTGGGGCCATTCTCTTGTTTTCAATATTAGTTTCAGTTTCTCTATGATAGATGTCTCATTTTTTTAAGTTTTTATTTAAATTCCAGTTAGTTAACATACAGCGTAATATTAGTATCATGTTTACAATATAGTAATTCAACACTTCCATACATCACCCGGTGCTCATCACAGCAAGTGCACTCCTTAGTCCCCATCACCTATTTTACCCATCTCCCCAACTCACCTCCCCTCTGGTAACCAACAGTTTGTTCTCTGTAGTTAAGTCTGTTTCTTGGTTTGCTTTTCTCTCTCTATTTCCCTTTCCCCATTTGTTTTGTTCCTTAGATTCCACCTATGAGTGAAATCATATGGTATTTTCCTTTCTCTGGTTCATTTCACTTAAAATTATACTTTCTAGCTTCTTTCATGTCCTTGCAAATGGCAAGATTTCATTCCTTTTTATGGCTGGACAATATTCCATTATATATATGTATACACACACACACACACACACACACACACACATATATACGTATATATATATATACTTTCTAGCTTCTTTCATGTCCTTGCAAATGGCAAGATTTCATTCCTTTTTATGGCTGGACAATATTCCATTATTATATGTATACACACACACACACATATATACGTATATATATATACGTGTATATATATATATATATATACATATATATATATATATATATATATATATACACACACACACACACACACACACACACATCTTCTTTATCCATCATCATCATCATTGGACACTGGGCTGTTTCTATAATATGGCTATTGTAAATACTGCTGCTATAACCTTGGGGTGCGTGTATCCCTTTGAATTAGTATTTTTGTATTTTTTTGGTAAATACCCAGTAGTGTGATTGCCGGATTGTAGGCTATTTCTATTTTTAACTTTTTGAGGAATCTCAATACTCTCTACACCAGTTTGCATTCCCACCAAAAATGCAAGAGGGTTCCTCTTTCTCGACATCCCTCACCAATACCTGTTGTTTCTTGTGTTGGTGATTTTCTTTCATCAGTGTCTTATAGTTTGCAGAGTATAGGTCTTTCACCTCTTGGTTAGATTTATTCCTAGGTATCTCATTGGTTTTGGTGCATTTGTAAATGGGATTGGTTCATTAATTTCTTATTACTGGTATATAGAAATGCAAGATTTCTGTACATTGAGTTTGTACCTGTGACTTTCCTGAATTCAGTTGTCAGTTTTTTGGTGGAATCCTTCAAGTTTTCTATATATAGTATCATGTCATCTGCAAGTAGTAAAAGTTTGACTTCTTTCTTGCTGATTTGGATTCCTTTTCTTTCTTTCTTTTCTTTCTTTTCTTTCTCTTTTCTTTTTCTTTTTCTTTCTTTCTTTTCTTTTTTTTTTCTTTCTTTTTCTTTTCTTTCTTTTTCTTTCTTTCTTTTCTTCTCTTTTTCTTTTTTTCTTTTTTTCTTTTTTTTTCTTTTCTTTCTTTCTACTTTCTTTTTTCTTTCTTTCTTCTTTCTCCTTTTTCTTCTTTCTTTCTTTTCTTCTTTCATTGTGTGGCTAGGACTTCCAGTACTATGTTGAATAAAAGGGTGAGAGTGGGCATCGCTGTCTTGTTCTTGATGACAGAGGAAAAGTTCTCAGTTTTTCCCCATTGATGATGATAGTAGCCATGGGTTTCATATATGGCCTTTATTATACCGAGTTATTTCCCTCCCTTTAACCTACTTTGTTGTGGGTTTTTTATCATGACTGGATGTTGTACTTTGTCAAATGCTTTTCCCTGCATCTGTTTGAAGTGATCATGTGGTTCTTACCTTCCTCTTATTTATGTGATGTATCACATTGATCGATTTGTGAATATTGAACCACCCTTGCAACTCAAAATAAATCCACTTGTCATGCTGAATGATTTTTTTAATGTATTATTGAATTCTGTTTGCTAGTGTTCTATTGAGGACTTTTGCATCTATGTTCCTCATGATATTGACCTGTATATCTCTTTTTCAGTGGTGTCTTTATCTGATTTTGGTATCAGAATAGCTGGCCTCAAAAAAAGAATTTGGAGGTTACCTTTCTTTTCTATTTTTTGAAATATTTGAGAAAAAGGTATTAACTCTTCTTTAAATGTTTGGTAGAATTTGCCTGTGAGGCCATCTGGTCCTGGACTTTTGTTTGTTGGGAGTTTTCTGATTACTGATTCAATTTCTTGGCTGGTTATTTATCCATGTATTCAATTTTCTGTTTCTTCCTGTTTCAGTTTTGGTATTTTATATATTTCTAGGAATCTATCCTTGTAGGTTGTCCAGTTTGTTGCATATAGGTTTTTTTTTTTATAATATTCTTTTACACTTGTTTATTTTCTGTGGTGTTGGTTTAATTTCTCTTCTCGTATTTGTGATTTTTTTATTTGAGTCCTTTTCTTTTTTTTTTCTTGATAAGTCTGGCTCTGGTATATCAATTTTATTGATTGTTTCAAGTACCAGCTCTGGTTTCATTCATCTGTTCTATTGATTTTTAGTTTTCTGTATTTTATTTCTTCTCTAATCTTTATTATTTCCTTCTTCTTCTGCTGGTTTTTAGATTTTATTTGTTCTTTTCTAGTTACTTATTGGTGTAAGGTTGTTTTATTGAGATTTTTCTTGCTTCGTGAGCGAGGCCTGTATTGTCATATACTTCTCTCTTAGACTGCTTTTGCTGCATCCCAGAGGTTTGCACCATTGTATTTTCATTTTCATTTGTTTCCATGTATTTTTTTATTTCTTCTTCTATTTCATGGTTGACCCATTCATTGTTTAGGAGAATGTTATTTAACCTCCACGTTTTGTAGTCTTTCCAGGTTTTTTCTTGTGGTTAACTTCTAGTTTCAAAGCATTATGGTCAGAAAAGATAGATTATGACTTGCAACCTTCTTGAACTTGTTAAGGCTGGTTTTTATGGCAATATGTGATCTTTCTAGAGAATGTTCCATGTGCTCTTGAAAAGAATATGTATTCTGTGTTTTAAGATGGAATGTTCGAACTATACCTGTTAAATCCATTTGTTTCGTATATCATTTGAAAGCCCTGTTTCCTTGTTGATTTTCTGTTTGATAATCCTCCACCAAGGTAAGTGGGATGTTAAAGTCCCCTACTGTTATTAATATTATCAACTAGTTTCTTTTTGTTTGTTATTAACTGTTTACGTATTTGGGTGTCCCTAGGTCGGGCACATAAATATTTCCATTGTTATATCTTCTTGTTAGATTGTCCCCTTTATAATTATGGTATCCTTGTCTCTTGTTAGTCTTTGTTTGGAAGTCTTTTTTTGTTCAGGGTGCCTGGGTGGCTCAGTCAGTTAAGCCTCCAACTTCAGCTCAGGTCATGATCTCATGGTTTGTGAGTTCGCGCCCCACATCAGACTCTGTGCTGACAGCTCGGAGCCTGGAGCCTGCTTCAATTCTGTACCTCCTTCTCTCTCTGCCCCTCCCCCCTCGTGCTTTGTCTTTCAAAAATAAAATGTAAAAAAAAAAAAAAAAAGAATTAAAAAGAAGAAAGTCTGTTTTGTTCAATATAAGTACTGCTACTCTGGCTTTCTTTTGACATTCATTTGCATGATAGATGTTTCTCCATCCTCTCACTATCAATCTGTCTTTAGGTCTAAAATGAGTCTCTTTTAGTTAGCATATAGATGGATCTTGTTTTTGTAACCATTCTGTCACCCTATATGTTTTGATTGGAGCATTTAGTCCAATTTACATTCAAAGTAATTATTGATATGTATTATTCCATTTTATTATTTGTTTTGTGGTTGTTTCTGAAGATTTTCTCTGATCCTCTCTTGTCTTTGTCTCATGTTTTTGATTTTACTTAGTGATATATTTGGATTTCTTTCTCTTTATTCTTTGTATGTTTATTAATAGTTTTGATCTGGTTGCCATTCTGTTTGTATATAACCCCTTCTGCGTATAGCAGTCTATATAAGTTGATGACCATGTAAGTGTGAACTCATCCTTTTTTTTTTTTTCTTTCTAAGTAATCGCTATGCCCAACGTAGGACTTGATTTTAATGACCCTGAGATCAAGAGTCACATGCTGTAGTGACTGAGCCAGCCAGGAACCCCATGAACCCATTCTTTACTCCTGTCCTCCCTACATTTTAGGTATATGTGATTACATTTATATCCTTTTTATTTTTTTGTGAGTTCCTTGACTGATTTTTTTTTACAAAAATATTAATGTTTATCCTTTTGTGTTTTGTGCCTTTATACTGCCACTTTTGATCTCTCTTTCCACTCAAAGTGTCCCCTTTAATATTTCTTGCAGGGCTGGTTTAGTATTCATGAATACCTTTAGTTTTTGTCTGTCTGGGAAACTGTTATCTCTTTTACTATTCTGAATGATAGCCTTTCTGGATAGAGTATTTTTGGCTGCATATTTTTCCCATTCAGCACCTTTGATATATCATACCACTTCCTTTTGGCTTGTTTCTGTTGAAAAATCTCTTGCTAGCTTTATAGGTTTTCCCTTGTAAGTTACTGACTTCTTTTGTCTTCTGCTTTAAAGATTTTTTTCTTTTTCAGTATATTTTGCAGTTTTTTTAAGTTTATTTATTTATTTTGAGAGAGGGGAGAGCACAAGGAGGGGAAGGGCAGAGAGAGAAGGAGAGAGAGGATCCCAAGCAAGCTCCACACTGTCAGTGCAGAGCCCAATGAGGGGCTTGAATGTACAAACTGTGAGATCATAACCTGAACTGAAATCAAGAGTCAGCTCCTTAACTGACTGAGCCACCCACGCTCCCCTATATTTTGCAGATTTAATTACAATATATCTTGCTGTGGATCTGCTCTATTGATTTTGATGGGAGTCTATATACTACTGGGTCTGGGTGTCTGTTTCCTTCCCCAGATGGGGGAAGTTTTCAGCTATTATTCTTAAAACAAATTGTCCCCCCTTTCCTTCTCTTCTTCTGGGACTTCTACGATATGAATGTGATTATGTTTGGTGGAGTTATTAAGTTCATTAAGTCTATTCTCCTTTTGTGTAATTCTTTTTTCTCTCTGTTCAACTGTATTAGTTTCCATTATTCTGTCTTGTAGGTCACTAATTTGTTCCTCTGCTTCTTTCATCTGGCTATTCATTCCTTCAACCATGTTTCTCATTTTATTTATTAAGCACTTTATCTCTGGCATGTTATTCCTTATCTCTGTGTCTCTGTGTTAAGGGTTTCACTCATGTCTTCCACTCTTTTCTCAAGTTCAATGAGTATACTTATGGTCATTGCTTTAAATTCTCTATCAATCATGTTACTTATATCTGTTTTGCTTAGATCTCTGGCCATGGCCTTATCTTGTTCTTTAATTTGGGATAAATTTTCCTGTATCCTCATTTTGTCTGCCTCTCTATGTCTGTTTCTGTGTGTTAACAAAGTCAGCTATGTCTTCTGCTCTTGAAAGTAGTGACTTCATGTAGAAGAGGATCCAGAGTGCCCTGCAGTGCAGTATCCCCTGTTTACCAGAACTTGGCACGTCAGGAGAATATCCTGTGTATGTTACTTATGCCTTGCTGTTGCGTCTGAGTCACTTCTCCTTTCAGTGCAGTTGTCTGCACTGACTCCCTGCCTGTTGTGGCTGTGTTTGCTCTTTTTGGTGTTAGGGGGACCCAGGTAGACCAGATCTGAGGGGGTGCACTCTCCTGGGAACTGGGAGCAGGATGGCAGTGTTAGCAAAATTTGAATTGTGTCACTAGTCCTATGTTGGGTCCCCCAAGTGCTATGGCGGCTGAGGGCATGAGGTTGGGAGCAGCACATGACAATGGTAGAACACATGGCTGGATGCTCTTCTGCAGCTTGGCTGGGCACACAGAGGCAGCTGTGTACCTGGATGCTTGGTGGGGCACCTGCACCATTTTAATATGATTTGCCCTGGGTCCTGGGCCAAGGCTACAAGTATCCGTGCAACCCTGCCTCCCACAGGTGGCTCTGTGTGTATTCTGGGGGATGGGGGGAAAATGGCACCTGCCAGCTCCCTTGTTTTCAAAGTTCTCCAACATGCTCAGAAATCAGTACAAACAGATCTGTCTCTGGTTTGCCCCCAATGTTGTGTAAACTGCTGTTTTTATGTTGTCTCTCCCCACATCTCTTTAAGGGCAGAGACCCAGCTATCACTCACCCTCCAGGCTCACCCAGTGCTGAGTCAGATGACTTTTAAAGCTCTAGGCTCCAAGCCCCACTGGTTTACACACTCGTAGAATTTAGCTCCTCTGCTTTTTAAAGCCAAACATTATGAGGATTAGTCTTTCCCATGTGAGCTTATTGGTGCAAGGGCCCATTTCTCTGCCTCCTCTGTGGATTCAGCTCCCTCCCTCCTGTGGACAGCTTCCCCCTTTCTGACCCTCCTTACCTTTCAGATGGGCATCTTCTCTCTATATATAGTTGTGGAGTTTGTTCTCCAAGTCTTTGGATAGCTCTCCTGTTTATTGGCTTGGATGTGGGCAAATCTAGTTGTAAACGTGGGATGGGGTGAGCTCAGGGTCTTCCTACTCCACCATCTACCCAAGATCCTCCCTCTGGATGTCTTCTTAATTTCACCTGTCTTTAAAAAGTACATTCCTGGGGCACCTGAGTGGCTCAGTTGGTTAGGCATCCAACTTTGGCTCAGGTCATGATCTCGGGGTTCATGGGTTCAAGCCCTGCATCAAGCTCTGTGCTGACAGTTTCAGATTCTGTGTCTCCCTACCTCTCTGCCCCTACCCTGCTTCTGCTCTGTGTCTCTCTCCCCCTCTCCCAAAAATAAATAAGCATTAAAAAAGTTTAGACGGGGCGCCTGGGTGGCACAGTCGGTTAAGCGTCCGACTTCAGCCAGGTCACGATCTCGCGGTCCGTGAGTTCGAGCCCCGCGTCAGGCTCTGGGCTGATGGCTCAGAGCCTGGAGCCTGTTTCTGATTCTGTGTCTCCCTCTCTCTCTGCCCCTCCCCGTTCATGCTCTGTCTCTCTCTGTCCCAAAAATAAATAAACATTGAAAAAAAAAATTAAAAAAAAAAAAAGTTTAGAAAGTACATTCCTTGAAGTCAGCCTATTGAACATCATTATAATCTTTGTATATTAAGTTATGCCAATTTTAGTGGTATATCATTTTACTGAACTAACTATAACGCCTCCAAAGAACATCAGTACAAAAATTGTAGCCTTCAAGGATGACCCCTGTTGGGCTAAAATGAGTTCCCTATTAGATGTGTAATAGAAGAAGGCTGAGTTTTGAGAGGTTTCTTTCTCTCCTGCTGGACATTACAATTCCCGTGTCTATGTTGGATATTTCATCTCCAACCAATGTGGAAAAACATCTTGAGTGTGAACTGCATATAAGAGAGGACAATAGGAAGTTTGGAAAACCATAGATGATGCAGATACTGTCTCTACTTGGCATGTGACTAAATCGTATAGGTGATTAAATAAGACATATGTGTGTTTCAATATTTCTTTCTTGGGGCATTCACTTTCGATGTCCCCTCTCGTTAAGAGAGCTTTTCCTACAATTCTTCCTTTCTAATCTTACAGTATAATAAACTTTTGCCTGAATTATCTTCTTCTTTTTGCAACATCTTATATGGTTACACAGACTTCCTCTTATTGTATCTCACTTTCTTACTACATTTATTATAATTATTATGATGATGGATAATGAAGATATACCCTACAAAATATATACCCTATTCTCAATGTTAGGGAGCTGAAGAGAGGCAGCAGTGTGGTGCAGAAAATTAGATGCTATGGGAGACAATCTGAAGCATGCATGATGGCAGAGTACTTGTCACTAGGGAGCAGAGCAAGAAAACAACCACATGAACCTGATGAAACTGTATTTCTGAGTCTCTCTGTGTGTGTATATATGGTGTGTGTAGGATGAGAGCAAGAGGGAGGGGGGGACAATTACTATAGTAACACAGTAACAAAATATAGCAAAAGCTACGTTTAATTTTGAGTAAAATTCTGTTATCTCTCTGTTAGAATTGTTTTGGACAGACTCAAATAGTAGGATCAGTTCCTTCAATTATGTCTTTTGACAGGAAGAGCAATGTCAAAAATTCAGTAAATTTTCCTCCTGCTATAGATTTAAGTGAGTTTTATGTTCCAATATGACCCTATACAAAGGACTATGTTCCTCATGTGGTTGTATTATTTAAATATTTAAATTTTAGCACATTTAAATATATGCCACATAAAAAACATTATATTCTTCTCAATTTGATTTGCACTTTCCATTTTCCTGAAAGTACAAAAAACTGTCCCATAATGTCACCCTGCCCTGGTGCCAAAGCACAGTGCTTGTGTTATGTATGATCCATGATCACTGTCTGCACTGTTTGCTGGTTTGGGTTCCACAGCTTGGAGGATCTATCTCAATAGGCGAGCACAACAGGAACCCATCAAGTGGTCTCTAGGAGACATGCTCTGAGCTGAAGTCCTCCCAGACACCATGGTTTTGTTCTGGTGTTGATGTCCTAGAGCCAATATAAATATTTAGAGTTTCTCAAGATGACTCGACTCCCATGATGGATCTGTCAGCCTGAGAATCGGGGACCTTGTTCAAGTCTGAGGCAATCCAATGCCATTGTCACTAATAGGTCTATCATTCTCTCTCAACTTACCCTCTCTCTGTCTCCTTGGGGCTCTGTGGTTCTTTGGAGATATATTGGGTGCTACCAGAAGTATGTGCAAGAAAACCTGGCATCATAGTATGAGCACAATTCTCATCTGTTCGATGTGATATTTCACTGGAAATAAAAAAAAAAGATTTTGAGAAAAATTATAAAAACCATGAAATAAAATTGATCTCAAAAGTTCATTCCAGTTTTATCCTGTGGTATTTCCATCACTTTCCAAGACTGTATTCCTTGGCTCCTAAGGTTCCAAGGTTTTGAGGGGTGGTCCTCTTTTTTTATACAGCAGTGGGTGACTGAAAAAAAACTCTTTTTGAAAAATGGATTGGTTCAGCCCTTGATTGGTAGCATGCTATACATGAGACATGTGATTTTTGTTTCGCCCTGACCTTTCATCCATACTTCTAACATCATAGATATTTGCCAGCATTGTGCCATCTAAATGGATTCAACTAAGTAATAACAAAAATGTGTGCTTCCTTCAAATGATATATGATACAGATAACTATAATATCTGTTTGTGCTTTCATATGCCCCAGGATCTGTTGCATGGAGAGGAAGGAGCATGTGGTATTCTATTATGTCTGTAATTTTCTTGGAAAAACCTCATGTGTTTTTAAGCATATTAGTGTGACCTGTATATATTAATTTTCTGTAAAAAATAATGATTAGTTTGTATTCAGAGACAATTTTTTACAGAATGGCCACAGAGAAGGATGAATCCCTACATTTGAAGTTTGTTTAATCTGTTCCTGTAGGTAAGTTCCAAGTCAGGATGGGTTAAACACTAACACTTAAACATTTCGGGAGAATGAACAGAAAGTATAGAAAAAAAAAACAAAAAAACTCTTACAGAGTAATTTTTAATCTTCCTTCCTCTAGAACTACAACTCACCCATGCTAGCACCCATGTCCTTCTTCACTTCTGTCACAATGGAGGAAAGTTTTCTTCAGCCTCTTCCTGAAGTTCTTCATTCCTTTGATGACATTTTTCTCACATTATTTTCTCTCACTTCCTTCTGGATTATACCACTAGTATTCAATCATGTGGTAATATTTCCCATTGCAAAACAAATACTTTTAAGTCTCTCTCCTAGTCTGATAAACTTCTCAAAAGAACTATCTACATATATTTCTACCTTTTTACCCTCTCATTCACTTCTCACAGTTTTAGTCTCACTACTTCAGTGAACTGCTCTAGTCAACTTCACCAATAACTTGTATGTATCATATCTGAATGACTCTTTGTCCTCATTTTGGTATTTTCCTACTTGACATATTATCGTTTGTTGACTCAGAGGAATGCCTTAGTGCACATGCCTCCTCTCTGATTTTCCTTCTCTGTAACTGACGCTTTTCTATCAGTTCCTCCTGTTGGTTTCTCCTTTACCAAACTTATGAATATTAACATTCATCCATTTTTCGTGCTGAGTTCACTTTTCTTCTCTACACTTCTGCAACAGATGATCTCATTAAGTCTGATGAATCAGTTTGTTCTGATGACTTCTATATGTATTTCTCTAGTCCTCACCCGCATCACATGCATTCTACTGTCTATTTGGCATCTCTTTTTAGATGTATTGTAGTCACCTTGAACTTCATACGTCCACAGTGGAAAGTTTGATTCTTCATCCCACGAGGCCCATTACTTCTCCCAGATATTTCTGATTCGGTGCATGGTACCGTCCTCCACTTTATTGCTGAAGCCAGACGTGAGGAGCCAACACTGATTTCTCTCTTGTCCTATACCCTACTCATCTATTTGCAGACCTGCTTCTACTCTTTACAAATAGATATGGATCCATTCTCTTTTCCTCCTCATTCCACCACTATCACCTTAACCCAGGCCTCCGTTATTTCCCTCCTGAATGACTGAAAAAGTCTAATATAGGTGTCCCTCACTGGCCTTTTTCTCTCTTCCAACCCAGTTTTGAGTTGGCAGGAAAAGTGACTTTAACAAAATGTCAACAGAACCACATCACTTTCCCTGTAAAAGTCTTCCACTGATTTCCCACTGCACTTAGAAATAAGTTGAAACTTCTTACCAAGACTGAAAAAATCCCTATGTGATCCAACTCTTGCCTAACAACACAGTCTTCCTCATTTGCCAGGTGCCAATCCAGCTAATCTTTCCCTTTGTCACAAGGTCTGAGCCTTTTCTCTCCAGAGGATTTGTAGATGCTCTCACCTCTGCCAGGAAAATTCATCCTAGTGGTCATCACCTGAATAAGTCCCTCTTTTCTTTTTGGTCTCTGCTTAAATGGTCCACCTCTAGAAACCTTCTCTGACTACTTTCTACCATTCTTGTCCTCAGACCATTCCTTCTTCTTCATAGCACTATGATTTATTTATTTTTCTAATTTCTCTAATTGTCTAAGCCCCATGAGCATAGAGAAAATGTCTATATAGTGTCTTGTTTTATCTTCAATGAGTAGCACATTTCCTTACACATAGTAGTTACTTAATAAATGTTGAATAAACAAATATATTGTCACTTTATTTCATTTGGGGATGCACAAAAACATATACAATTATGTCAATTTTCTAATTTAAAAAACAATACCAAAGCAGACTGATTCTGATAAAACTAAATGAAATGGGAAGTAGAAAAAATTCTTGGTGATTAAAGAAAACATTTGCATTTTTATTCAATGTGTCTTTGACTTCAAAGCTAATGAACAATGTTATATATTTGCCATAGGTTTAGGAATTTTGAGGGTAAAAAGAAATATACATTGTGATCCACTATGATAAATATTTTATAATCTAGTCTTCTTCAACTATCTAAGTCAATTGTATAAGAATAAATTCTGCTGAATCATTTGGATAGTCATTTCAACAAAATGGTTTCAGTGAAAACATTTATAGATAATCTTTTCATTGGCTTCCATTCCTCTTTTGTACTGATGGTTTCATACTGTGCTAGGCAGAGGGCGAAGGAGAGTTTCCTGTTAATATAGACAACTCTTCAGGCACTTTCATTTTTTATTTTGATCAAAAATGTACTTCTGACCCACATCCAGTGGGATATGGATGTCAAGTTGTTCTTTTTCGTGTATAACCACATTTTTTATGGTTTCCATTTTGTCCCTCCATACTATGGGTAAGATGCTAACTGGAGATAAAGTTTCTACAAAGGCTGTTGCTGCTGCATTTTTCTCCCAGTGAAGATAACGATATTTTAAACCATAGCAATGGCTTTGTTAATAAGACGCTCTCAAGAACTTCTTTTTAAAACCAGTCACCTGCACAATATCCCTCTTCTTCTCTGTCTCGTCTGAAAATGAGGTACTTCTTGGTGCTCTTTTTCAATGGCTGTAACAAAAGTGTGACTCCTTGAACTCATGAATAAACAGATAACCTGTCTGTTTCTTCCATGTATTAGGATTTTCAAAAACTATTTGTGGAATTTTACTCACCTGTTTACATCAGGGACTTCTGTGGCCTTTCCTTACTTTTCTTGATGTTTAAGAGTTGAGTATTGAGGCGTCTGGGTGGCTCAGTCATTAGGCGTCTCGTTTGGCTCAGGTCATGAACTCATGGTTCGTGGGTTTGAGCCCCACACTGAACTCTGCTGAAAGCTCAAGGCCTGGCACCTGCTTCAGATTCTGTGTCTCCCTCTCTCTGTGTCCCTCCACTGCTTATGTTCTCTCTCTTTCTCAAAAATAAACATTAAAAAAATAACAAAAAAAAGAGTTGAGTATTGATGGTTTTAAAAATGCTCTAGGGGCGCCTGGATGGCTCAGTCGGTTGAGCGTCCGACTTCGGCTCAGGTCATGATCTCACAGTTCATGAGTTCGAGCCCCGCGTCCGGCTCTGTGCTGACAGCTCAGAGCCTGGATCCTGCTTCGGATTCTGTGTCCCCCTCTCTCTCTGACCCTCCCCCATTCATGCTCTGTCTCTGTCTCAAAAATAAATAAACATTAAAAAAATAAGAAAATTGCTTTAAATATACAATAATTTGCTCATCATATCACTTATGATGGAAACATTTTACATGACATATGCTATTCAGTATGGCCAAATGTGAAGAAATAATCTGTTTCTATTTATTGATCTTTTGCACTTTTTGAACAATAAATCTCTTGAATTTTCCATATTTACAGAAAAAACAAATATTAGATATGTAATTTTATAAAATTCTAGTTTTAAAATTCAATGTTTTGAGATGTAATTCCCACACAATAAAATGTAGCCATTTTAAAGTAGGGTTCAGTGAATTTTGAAAAATGCATCTACCCATGTAACCACTACCACCTCAAAATATAGACCATCATTATCCCAAAAAGTTCTTTCTAGCCTCTGCAGCAACCACTGATCTGCTTCTTTTATGTATATCCATAGTTAATTTTGTTTTATTGGTGAATAACATTGCATTGTATGTATATACCAGTATTGTTTTATTCATTCAGCTCTTTGGATGTATTTCAGTTTGGCTAATATGAATAAAGATGCTGTGAATACTCATGTATAAGTCCTTTGTGTGTGTGTGTGTGTGTGGTGTGTGTGTGTGTGTATTCAGACCTACTGGGTAATGCAGTTAGAGAGTAAAGATATAAAATAAAGTGATGCTTTTAGGAGCCTCGCACTCAAGAAATGGAACTAGATTCATAATTGGCAATGATGCAAGTTAGTAAGTTCCCTACAGAGTCTCTATTAGTGTGTATATCTGTGAAATGCTTATCGGAGAAGCAACAGATGGCAATAATGAGAGGTTAAATAAGGGTAAAGTCCAGAGAGGAACAGAGGTGGAGCAGGGTTGGAGAAAAGAAAACAATAAATAATGAGGATATTTATGGAAGTTCAGCCCTTAAAATTGTCTTTTGTTTTTCCTATTGTCTTGGGAAATTTAGTGATGGATTTAGTTGTTGTTCTTTGTGAATTATGAATGAATGTATACATTTAAGAAAGTGGTATATGTAAATTTCAATATGATAGAAACAATCAAACAGTGCAGGTTGTTCATTGTAAGAATGTATTAAATGGATCTAAAGAGGAGAACAGACTTCGGATTTCAAAAGCTGAAGTTGTTTCCTACTTCTCTTTAAAATATAAATTTCCAGGGCACCTGAGTGGCTCAGTCAGTTAAGTGTCCGACTCTTGATTTGGCTCAGGTAATGATCTCAGTTCTTGGAATGAGCCCCACATTGGGCTCTGTGCAGACAGAATGGAGCCTGCTGGGGATTCTCTCTCTCTCTCCTCTCTCTCTCTCTCTCTCTCTCTCTGCCCCACCCATGCTCACACTCTCTCTGTTTCTATGAGATAAATAAACATTAAAAAAACATTTTAAAATACATATTCCATTTAGGTTTTCATAGAAAGTGCCAAAAGTATATTGGCTCTGAGATCAAATACACATTGTGACCCTGACTTCATTTAACCCGGTTCCTGCTCAACATTGAGCTTATTCTATTTGAACTTCTAGTAAACCAATTAATACCAACATTATAAGATACATTAAAAGCTTAGAATTAAAGGAACATAAGGGAACCACATTGAGGTTTGATACAAGATTTTATAATTTATTTTAGCAATATGTAGACCCAAATGGGGATAACAATAATCAATGACTTTAAGAAATAACAGATCTCATTTTCTCCCCTTCAAAGAAGTATATGGAGAATCAAATATACATTTTGATTTTAGCACGTTTCTTGGGAGCTTTCATATGTAGATCAATACAAGAGAATTTCTGTTTACATTCCACATGACATTATGTAGTTTCAGACACTAAGTCCTGTGATTACCACATACCCAAGTGCCACATAAATTATCTTTATAAATAAAACTTTGCATACATATGCAACATCAGAATGGAGCAATAAATTGGTCATGACTCCTTGTCTCCTATGGCGCCACTTCATCACTTCCTTTAGCAAGTTGGGACTGAGGCACACTGGTGAATGCCTTTGTCTAATCTCCTATCCTGATGCACCTCATATTTCAATATACAATAGGTACCATTGGCCTTGGAAGGAAAGAAAAGTTCAGTTTCCTGCATGCCAGTCTTTTTACCTTCATGCCTACAGCAAACTTTAAAAAAATTACTTGGGAGAAATGTTAAGCAACCCAAACCTTTTACAAAACATGTCAAGATTAATTG
Source organism: Lynx canadensis (assembly GCF_007474595.2). NCBI lineage: Eukaryota > Metazoa > Chordata > Mammalia > Carnivora > Felidae > Lynx > Lynx canadensis. Next base: position 201,924,666 of record NC_044303.2, on the reverse strand, counting down.
CTGGCTTCACTCATGAGCTATGTAGACTGTTTCCTAAGATTCTCATCTTATTAGATACAGTGATTCATATTCCCCTTCTTGGCAAAACATCTGCTTCTTTGCAGATATCCCATCAATAATGTAGGCAGTGATGGGTTCTGCCAGCACTGAACTCACTTGCAAATACAAAGAATAAAAGCGTTTCAAGAATCTCTTTGCTCTCTGGTACCTTAGACTAAATATTGGTGCTTGGTAATTTAGAAATCTCCTACTTAACTGTATTACAAGAATGATTTGGATCCTTAACTTGTTTTTTATTCAACCCAAATTGGACAGCTGTTAATATGAGCTATTGAGCATCATCTATATTCATCTCTTCTGTGACCTTGCAGAGCTAATTCTGAAGCTTCTACATCTTGAGGTTTTCTTTCACATAGAGTTATTATGGCAGAGCCTGAGACTGGCCATTTTAACATCCATTCTCAGTTCTCTTTTCCCTTACTGTGACAATGAGGTGACAAACTTGAGAATCAGAGATGTACTGTTCTGATACAGCTGGGCCTCTAAACAACTGCCAAATCCCTCTCCGTGTCTCTAGACTTCGTGTTCCATGAGAAAAATGTTCCCCTATATATTCAAGCCACTCTGTGGCAAACTGTCCTATCTTTGCAGCTGCAAATAAACTTATATGATTACTACTGGATACATTTGGACCCCAAATGTCCCACTGAATTGAGAGGGAGTCTTTCAACTGAGAATAAGATCTCAAGAGCAGTGAGACAATCAAACAGGTTTTATTTTTAACATTCTTCAGACAAACCTTTATGAGAGCTGATACTGTGTTAGTGCTGAAACCAGGCCTCATATCTGCAACTATGATGAAAGCTTATTAAAATCCAAACTCTTTAGATAGACATTAAAGGTCTTCCCCCCCACTGTAGGGGTATCTATTCATTATTTCCTAGAAACACTTTTAAAAAATTAATTAATTAATTAATTATTATTTTTTGAGAGAGAGCGAGCGGAGACGGGCACAGAGAGAGGGAGGGAGAGAATCTTAAGCAGTCTCCACACTCAGGCTCAATCTCACCACCCTCAAATCATGACCTGAGCTGAAGTCAAGAGTTGGATGCTCAACTGACTGAGCCAGCCAGGTGCCCCAAATTCAGCAGTTTTAAAAGAATTTATAGTACTTGATCCGTTTTTTAAGAAATTCCCGTACAAAATAATGAGGGAAGAGTAAATATTAACTGAAGTGGTTTTGAAATCAAAACAAATTATGAAGAGGAGACTCTACCCATCTAAAAATAGTTATATTGTTAATTGAGAATAGGTCACCATGAGAAAGCAATCAAAGTATGATTTCTTCTAGGGGTTCTAGGAAAGGACAGGAAAGAAGGAGCATGTTTCTTAAAAACTGATGATTAGGAGTGGGAGATACAGGCTCCCAGTTATGAAATGAATAAGTCACAGGAATAAAAGTCACAGCATAAGGACTACAGTCAAGGATACTGTCATAGCAATATAGAGGGACAGACGGTAGCTACACATGCGGTGAACATAGGATAAGGTTATAAACTTGGCAAATCACCAAGTTGCCAAATCACCCGCAACTAGTGTAACATTGTGTGTCAGTTATACTAAATAAAAGAAAAATGTAAAAAAAAAAAAAAAAACCCAAAACTTAAAAAATCCTGATGGTTAAAGAAAGAAAAAAAAGTTAAAATGGGATGTTTAACATCAGGTGAAGAAGAAACTAAAGCTAATGTCACTGTTTTTCTGAATATTTCATAAGTCAGCTTATAAGACATAAGAGATCTTGACATTTGTCATTTTGATATTAAATACATTTTGATTAGATATTGTCACTCTCCATATAAAAATAATAATGAACATTATAATCTGTAGTTTTTATTGAGCACGTGGGTTCTAGGTTTTATACTTAATTTCCATTTAATTCTCTCCATAACCTGATAAAGTACTGAAGTAGGTTCCAAAATTACCATTTTACAAATGAAAAACTGAAGCTTCAGACATGAAATAATTTTGCCAAAGCAACACTGTTACTGAAGGAAGGTGCCAGGATTTGGGCTTGCATCTATCTGATTCCAGACTGCAAGTTCCTAACCACTTTTTCAGTAATCTATTTGTATATTTGCCCATGTACATCTTTGAATGGTCCTTATAGCTAGTTAATTAACAGTAACATACATACTTACCTATGTGGTTATCTACATGTAGTAGAGAATACAGTTTCTTTGACTCTCAGTTCTGTCTCAAGACTTTGGGTGAGTTATTTATCCTCTGAAGTCCTGGATTTTCCTATATGTATATAATACATATGTGTATAATAATTTATGTGTATAATAATTTCTGCCTTGAAGGATTAATGTGAAGGTTTAAGTGTCCATCACACATGGATGCAAATGGTAATCTTTAATATTACCTTCTATCAATAATACGTTTCTGTTCACAAATACTGGGGAGAGGCATCATTGGTTAGCAGGTACACATAGATTGAAATAAGCTTTTAAAAATTGAAATATATTTGACTTATAACATTGTGTAAGTTTCAAGTAAATAACATGTTGATTTGAAACATTTATATATTGCAGTATGTTTACCTCTGTAGTAATTATCATTCCATCTCATTTTTTGGTGAGAATAATTAAGGTCTACTGTCTTAGCAAGTTTGATGTTCAAAATCCAATATTTTTCTCTGTGATCATAGACTGTAATCTCATAGATCTCCAGGACTTATTATTCTACTAGTTGAAAATATGTACCTTCAAACAACATTTCTCCTATTACCCTGACTCCCAGTGCATGGTCATCACCATTATGCTCTCTGTTTTTACAAATTCTACTTTTTTAGATTCCACATATAAGCGATATCAACAGTATTTATCTTTTCCTGTATGATTTATTTCATTAAGTGTAATATTCTCAAGGTCCATCCATATTGTCACAAATGGCAGGATTTCCTTCTTTCTTGTGGCTGAGTAATATTCCACACCAATATAGGTGTGTGTGTGCGTGTGTGTGTGTGTGTGTGTGTGTGTGTGAATAAATAAATATATATGATATATGTATCATACATATAGTTTATTCTTTATTCATCCATTGATGGGCTCGTAGGTTGTTTCCATTTCTTGGCTCTTGTGAATAATGCTGCAATAAACATGATAGTGCATAGATCTTTTTGATAATCTATTTTTATTTCCTTTGGGTATATACCCTGAAGTGGAGTTGATCAATCATATGGTAGAAATAGACATTTTTTTTTTATGTTGCAATGCCAATCTATGTGTGAAGGGTTTTTGGCCATGGCTTTCCAAAAACGAGATTATAAAATACACACTTTTCTTACTGTTCTTGTTAATTAGTGCCTTGTGGAAATCCCCCATGACAATTGGGGCAGCTCTGATGTACTCTTTAGGGCTGTGTATCCATATTAACTATGGACACACCATAATATATTCAGCCATAATAAATCTGACTATAAAACAGTTGTTTGGTTTCTACCTCAGTTTATAGTTCTTAGCAACTCTAAACAATTCATCTTTAAGTAGGTCATTTTGTGTATCTTTATATACTGGTATTTGGTTTTTTATAATGATAGACTCCTATGAATAGGGTTAGTGGGTAGGTCACTTGTATATTTAATTCTAATAGGCTTTGTCAGATTACTCTCCCAAAAGGCAGCAACAATGTGGGAATATGCTTTTCTGAATCATTCCCCTGTTGTTCAGTTTTGCTTTGGGCAATATGATCACACAAAGCAAAGTGAAATGGCAGAAAAATGAGCATGGGAAAGTAGCATATTCAAATGTCTCATATATATATATATATATATATATATATATATATATAACGTTTATTTATTTATTTTAAGAGATAGTGAGCAACAGTCAGGGAGAGGCAGAGAGAGAAGGAGAGAGAGAATCCCAAGCAGGCTCAGCATTATTAGCATGGAGCCAGAGGCAGGGCTCAGTCTCACGACCCTGAGAACATAACATGAGCCAGAATTAAGAATTGGTCCCCTCAACCAACTGAGCCACCCAGATGCCCCTCACAAAACATATTATTTTTTTTAAAAACCCACTAAGATAAATAAATTAAAATGAAATGAAAATGAGGTACTACTTTATAGCTAATAGATTGGCCAGCTCTTTCTAGGCACCGCTCTAGGCACCGCTCTTCTGAAGTCCTTCTCAGGGACTTTATTTTGCTGATCCTTCACTCATAAGAGGCAGGAGGCTAGGGAGCACCACAGTGATCACTAGCTCCTCCTTTTCTGCTTTGCCTATGTCCTTCTCCCAGACACTGCTTAGTTTGGGTGATGAAGCTGGCATTGGAGATGAGACAGGAAAGATGATTGTGTTAGCAAGTCATCCTTGTCCTAGAATTCTTGCCTACTGGGGCACCTGGGTGGCTCAGTTGGTTAAGTGTCTGACTTTTTTAAAAAAAAACTTTTTTTTTACATTTGTTTATTTTTTGAGAGAGAGAGACAGAGCACAAGTGGGGGAGGGGCAGAGAGAGAAAGAGACACAGAATCCGAAGCAGGCTGCAGGCTCCTAGCTGTCAGCACAGAGCCCAATGTGGGGCTCAAACCCACAAACTGTGAGATCATGACCTGAGCTGAAGTCAGACACTCAACCGACCGAGTCACCGAGGCGCCCCAAGTGTCTGACTTCGGCTCAGGTCATGATCTCATGGTTCATGAGTTTGAGCCCTTCATTGGGCTCTCTGCTGTTGGGACAAAAGGATCTTCTGACCTCCTCTCTCTGCCCCTTTCCTGATTGTTCTCTCTCCCTCTCTCAAAATAAGTAAATGAAACTTAAAAAAAAAAAAAAAAAGAATTCTCTGCCTATCTTTTGGAGAAGTTCATTAGACTTAGAATTTCATAAAACAACAAAATGTTCATTGAAAATGTATGAACTCATATTAGGAAGTAAAACTCATTGCTGTTTATTATGTGAGGCAGCCTTGCATATTTATGTTACTTTCTGGGCTTTGGAAAGGCACTGATTTGGGGCCCCTGGTTTATTTGTAGCAAAAATATTTCATGCTTACCACCGTCGATGTGCAACCTGTATGGCTAGGCTGGGCGGCTAGTTTTGGCTAAAAGACCATGAGTTTCTGCATACATTTGATGTTTCTCTGATGAGACAGGGAAAACTCCTTGCACATTCAAGAGTCTTCCTTCTTGGAAGCCATGTGCTAAAAATGTGGGGGCTTAAGATGGAAATTACTGGATCTTTGAGTCAGCTCCTAGTTGAGGAGTTCCTGTGAATACCCACACCCACAGAGGATTTTGCGCAAATGAGAATTAGAACAAATTCTTATGTGTTAAGTCACAGAGATTTTGGTATTTGTCACTGCAGCTACCCTGACTGAGAACAAGAATTGTAAAAGGAGATTGCTACAACACTGGTGTCAGGGGCATGGTGACAGTGGTGGAAGCAGTGAGAATCCCAAGAGGGTGACATTTGGCGGACAGAATTCTTCCTCCAGTGCTTACCTTAGAGATTCTAGATATTAAGCTAGATGCAATTTTCAAAGGTTGAGCTGGGGCTGGGTATTCTGCGTGGAGAACATAGAGGGAATATGGAGGCAGGATAGCGAATGCTGGGCAATCATGGGTGAGGTGCTGAGGGAAAATCCCTCTCCCGTCTTTTCTTCTCTTACTGCGGCAAGGAAGAACTGCTGACTCCATTCATTCAGGGCCTCTGATTGAGCCACGATGAGTAGGGAACCAGATCACTGCCCAGAGGAGGTGGGGGAAGCCACCTTCCATGTGGTGACATTCCTCCGCTCTTTCCTTTCATGCTGCTGATTCAAAGCTGCTCTGCAGCATGTGTCCACTCTGGCACCTGAGGGCTAACTGCTTCTCCCACAGAAGCCAAGGCAGCTCATCTCCCTAGCCTGCTACAGCAGACCAATGGGGAGGTTTTTGGTTTAGCAAAAGGGGAAAGATCTCTATAAATCTGCAGGTTAGGGTCAGGGAACCAGAGAGCTCGGCACTAGATCATGGGTATGATCGGGATTAGAAATAAATGACCGTTGTGTCCCATTTACCCCATTGTTCAGAAAGCTCCTGAAGAAAGGAAGAAGGAGTTGAACATACTTTGATCCTAGCCAACCACTGTTTAAAGCCAGCAAAACCCTATGCATAACTCTTAAAGGTGGATTAACCAGTATCTGAAAATAAGGATACTGATGATTCAGCAATCTTCCTTCAGAGTAGTTAAGTGGTAAGTGACTGAAACACACTTTATAGTTTTAATATATATGTATACTCATCGTTTGTTCGAATTCAAATCAATGTGTGAAAGTTTGAATCAAGTAAGCTTTTCACAATTTTACAAAATTCATTTATAAAATGAATCCCATTTTTATTTATTTTATTTTATTTTTTATTTTTTTATTTTTGTAAATTTTTTTAACGTTTTTTTTATTTATTTTTGAGACAGGGAGAGACAGAGCATGAATGGGGGAAGGTCAGAGAGAGAGGGAGACACAGAATCTGAAACAGGTTCCAGGCTCTGAGCTGTCAGCACAGAGCCCGACGCGGGGCTCGAACTCACGGACCGTGAGATCAGGACCTGAGCCGAAGTCAGCCGCTTAACAGACTGAGTCACCCAGGCGCCCCTGAATCCCATTTTTAGATTTTTTATTTTTTATGGTGTGATTAAAATAACCTGAAAATTTCTGTTTCCTAATTCTTTTTTCAAAAAAAATTTAATGTTTATTTATTTTTGAGAGAGAGAGACAGAGTGTGCGTGGGAGAGGGGCAGGGAGTGAGGGAGACACAGAATCAGAAGCAGGCTCCAGGCTGTCAGCACAGAGCCTGACACGGGGCTCCAACTCACAAACTGCAAGATCGTGACCAGAGCCGAACTCAGGTGCTTAACGGACTGAGCCACCCAGGCAGCCCCTAATTCTTAAATACATGTAGATACTCATCCTAAGGCTCATATATTCAGATCAGCAATAATGTATTTAAATTCGGTAAAGTTTTTTCAAGCAAAAGAGAGAACAATGTTCATAACTCATTCTATTAGTTGTGTACTAGTTTTTGAGATTTTTAGGGAAAAAATGAGCATGGAAATGTAAAAGTGGACCAAATTCCCCTTTTTACTCTGAGCATGTGATGGGCACAAATGAACCTCCTACTGCTCAGTACATATCTGTGAACAGTAGGATAAAAATGAATACTTTAAAGATATGCTTCCAGATGCATGTAATACTCTATGTACAAAGGAATCAGGGAGCAAAGAAAGTACTCTTCTCTTTTTCAAAAAAACACAATGGGTTTTGTATTTTTGGAGACCTCCTCCTAAAGGTTTTCAATTTTAAGTGTCCCAAGATTTTCTTTAGACATTTGGGACCCTCAACTGACATTTTCCAGGTACTATCTTCCTCCTGAGAATAGAGACTTGTGGTAACTGCAATATTCCCTTTTAATGTCTGCAGTTACTGACTAAAGAGTTCCATACCTTCTCAATGAATGTATTACATAAGTAAAACTAAAACCTATAATATGTATGGAGTAGATTTTAAACACTGTTTAACTCTACTTGTTTCTGCAAATGACTTGAGGCAGTCATAGTAGAGCAGATAAATGCATGGTCTCTAAGGTCAGTAAGATTATGAGAAGTTAGTCAGAGCTAAGCCTTCCCAAGGTTATGTTTTTCATCTGTAAAGTGAGAAAGAGTAATTCACATTGTATCAGGATTTTATGAGGACTAGCACATTCATAAAAGTCGTCAGTGACCTAAAACTTATTCAAACCTCACTAGTCTTGATATCTTAGCAGTGTTTGGTGGGGTTGACTCCTTGTTTCTTAAGAGGATTTTTCTTCCTCAGGTTCTAAGATACCCATTGACCTGATTTAAGTTTTTCTGTTATCTCACTGGCCACTTCCTCTAGCATGTTCTTGTTCTGGGAAAGTATAAACAGTCTTATCAGGTCTTCTAGAACTTCATATACTAGCCCTAGGCTGCCTATATGCTGATATGACTCAGATTTCTATCACCTTTCTAGCCCACACTTTTCTCTTAAGTTCCAGAATCATGTATCTATCTCACATCCAGGAAGTCTAATAGACATCACAGCCTTAATGTAACTAAAACAAAAGTCTGAATAATCTCCTTAAGCCCCTTTCTTCTCAGTTAACGGCACCATCCTCCATCTAGTTGCTAAGACTAAACTCCTAGGACTCACGGTTGATTGCCTTCTCACACTCCATCCTTCACTAAGTTCAGTTAGCTCTACTTCCGAAATATAGCCTTGACCCATCTACTTCTTGCCATTTCCACTGCTGCAATCCCTGTCCAAGGCGCTACTGTCACATGCCTGTCGACTACAACTGGTTTCCCTACCTCCACACTTGTGCCGCTGCAGTCCCGTTTTCCTTTCCATCTAACAGCCAAAGTGATCATAATGCATTAACCATGTTCTACCCGGCTTAAAGGTAAACATTGAATTGTTTACCGTTACAATTATATTTCTATCCACACTCTTCACAAGGCTCCATGATCTCCCCAAGACCTCCTTGTCTACCTGACAGGTCTCATCCCCCTGCTCTTACTGATTCTATTCTAGCACACTGGTCTTTGTTCTGACTTTCAAATATTTCACATTAGTTCCTATCTAGAAGCTTTTACCACGTGCTTGGAATCTTGTCCCCAGGTTTGTTTTGGTTGCCTTCCTCTCATTCCATCAGGTGTTAATGCAAATGTTGCCTTCTCAGAGAAGTCATCCCAAAGTTTCCTAAGGAAAACAAACCTCTAATTACTCTATAGCATGTTAATTAATGTATTTATTTTGAAAAAAGCACTTATCAATACCTAAAATTATTTAGTTTTATTTTCATTTATTCCCTGTATCTCCTACTCTTGCCGCTTTAAGTTTCTTGTGCCAAAAACAATTTCGTTTCCTATAGATTGATGGCACTGGGCCTGTCATGTTCTAAGGGTGGACTAAATGGTTACTGGAGCTGTTGTATTGCTACTTCAGCTAAAGTTCAAAGACTCACTAACGCATGCCTAGTCATAATTTCTACCTTTGTTAGTCATTTTATTCTCAAAAAAGTTGTTACATCTTGACTAGAGTTGTTAATATGTGGAATATTGGTTAACCATGACTTCATTAGGAAATGAAAGACTTGTAACTAGGATTGTGTGTTACTTACACCCTTGCAGTTGATTATGGTGTGATTCAAATAACCTAAAAATTTCTGTTTTCATATATCTTAAGCCATGGAATATACATATAATCTTAAGCCATGGAAATTCAAGTTATTATTATTATTTTAATGTTTATTTTTGAGTGAGAGAGAGAGAGAGACAGGACGTGAGTGGAGGAGGGCCGAGAGAGAGGGAGACACAGAATTCAAAGCAGGCTCCAGGCTCTGAGCTATCTGCACAAAGCCCAACATGGGACTTGAACCCACAAACCGTGAGATTGTGACCTGAACCAAAGTTGGACGCTTAACCAACTGAGCCATACAGGTGCCACCGCAAAAATTCAAGTTAAGATCAACTAGTTGAACCACCTCCTATTAAATGAAATAAACTAGGTAGAACTTTCCCCCTAAATAAAATTTGATTAGTTACTTAGAAGTACAATTAATTATGTCACCGATTATTTCCCCCTACTTATAAGCATTAACCAGGTTTTGTTCTTCTGTTGGCTCCTTTTTCCTGCCCCTTCCTCCCCAGTTCCTCGGTTTACCTTTTTTAAATGTTTGATTAATTTTAGTCATTTGAATTTTGGTTCTTCTGGTTAGTTTACTGAAAAATGTGTAGAATGATTCTATTGATTATATAATCTTTTATACAGTGTCCTTCACTCACTGTCCTTCAGACTGCTGTAGTCCGAATATGGGTTTTACATATGTTTACAATACCAAAATTTATTTAAATACACTTTTAATGGCTTGAAAGTTTTGAGTAAAAGTGAAACTTTATTTTAGAATTTAGTTTCAGAGTTTAAGGCACTTTGCCGATCTGAATTCAGATATATTATCTGAAATTTGATTGTTCTTTCCTGGTCTTTAATTCCATGCACTAGATACTCTGGATCTATAAGCCCCTTACAAATACTATAGTTGGTTGAAAATCTGACCGTTCATGCAGCACTGTTCTTACTCTATCTTGCCTTTATGTTTATATCAGTCTAAATTAGTAAGTAGATCCATATATACATAAAGCTAGTGAACCAAAGAATTCATATTTTATATATTTTTTTCCCTTAAAATTTATTGCATATGTATCATCTTGTCAGAATTCCTTTATCTTTTTTTTATATAAAAGATATTCAAAGGTAGATGAAAAGAAATTCTGACTGTAGAAAAAACAAACAAACAAACAAACAAACAAGCCCACAAGAGGTATCAATCCAAGGAGAGAAAAAAGGAAAAGCTGTTGTTCTGGGGTCCCACTTGGATTAACTGTATGCAAATGGAGAATAAGCTCTAATGAGCACCTGCCACTGGCTCCTGAGATGGTAGGAAAGCAAGAACAAAATAAGAATTGTTGGATCAACTGCTCAGGAATTTGAAACCACAGGATATTGTAGTCCTTTGGGATTCTAAATATTCAGGCATCTGTTAGGTAGCAAATTCAGCTAAATACAGATCATCAAAGGAATACCAAAATTATATTGAGGACAGGTTTATAATCTATAAAGTAGGAAATCAATCACTGAGGAAGTTATCCTAGGAGAACAGAACTATAATAATTGTGCTACTAAGTAGAAGTTCTCGGGAAAAAGTTTTTCCAAATATTTAAACCCTTCACTTCTACTTCCCATTCCCACCTTGCCAAAAAAGAATGCTGGCAAGGGCTTCGAGAAAACCAAGTTGGGCTATGTAGCCAAAAATATAACATTCATCATTAGATGCTATCCCAAAAGACTATCCCAAATGAAGTGTAATTTAGGATGGCCACCTCAATTATTTTCTGGCTTCATTTTATAGTCACAAAGGGAAAGTGGTTTCCTTGTTCTTTATTTTATTTCCTTAAATTACCCTTTGAGTAGTAGATTTCTAGAAGAAGAAATTGAAATGGAAAGCCTAACCTTTAAAGAAAGATGTAATACATATTGAAATTCCAAATTATGGAAACTTAAAATGAGGTGGAATCTATTATCACTCTATCATCTCAGTAATATTAAGAACATTCATTCTTTCATTCAGTAAGTCCTTGTCAAGCACCTACTCTGTGCAGGTTTGAAGAATGCAATACTGAAGAAAAACAGGCACAAATTCCTGTTTCCATGGAACTTTCCTTCTTTCTCATAGGAAGGAGAGTATTTGGAATTACAAAATCGCAGAGGAAGAAGACTCTCAGAGAAGGCTAATGTCAAGGGTGTATCCCATCAACCTATCTACCACTCTTCTGTTCTCATTAATGCTAGGATTTCTGTCCACAAAATGTCCTTTTGGGTGATATTATTTTAAATTTGTTTTTGTACTTACCAATTTTTATTAAATAATGAAAAAAAAAACAATACATTTGTGAGCCTTCACACATTTGATAAAATAGGAAACAATTGGGAAATGTATACACCCATCTTTCTGTGTGCTTGCTTGTGCACTTATATAATCACTGATCCTTTGTTTCTTAAACGGCGGGTGGATCCATGAAACCAAGAGAGTAAAGAGAAGCCAAACACATTTTGAAGATGCTTTGGTGAAGGATCAGGAGGAGGGAAACAATCACTTACAAGTTAGCTCCTTTACAAAACACATCGTAGGTCAGGATTTAAACCAATTGTACCGTTAGGATTTTTCTCATTAACGCATAGCCCTTCTCCTTTCTCTTTTAGATATCCCTTTTATCTGCATTGAACAATTTGAGCTCCCCATCTATAGAGCCACTTGAAAATCTTACTAGAATACAGAGGAATGACTTGTGTGTTGGAAACCAAAATATGGCTCAAATGCACAGTTGACATGCATTTAAATTAAATTATAATCTTAGTGTTAACTGGCATTAAAAATTTTTCTCTTGGCTACACTCATTTTTTTATCACTAATTGCTACTGTATACAGGTTGAGAATTATTTAGGCTCTTTGGTTCTTCTTTTTCCAGTTAGTACTTTTACCTCTTGGTCGTCTTATTGTCCACTAACAGCTCTATTAGCTGCTCCTCAAATTCGTCAATTCTGATAGTTGTTTGATATAGTCTGGTGTGGAGAAGAAGTTAAAAACATTTGCTGACACAGGTTGGAGGGCCTATCTATAATTTTGACATTGGGGACTTAGAACAAATTTGGCACAGGTAAAAGGCATTAAAGCTCTAACCTTTCTGAAAATTCCCAGGGCTTATTTTAATGGATTAGGCATCGTCCCACTGCACAGCTCAGATGGAGCCTTTGTATTTACTTTTACAGCTCGCCTCTTTAAGAAAGAACCTTCACAATGGAAAACAGCAGCCAGAGGTAGACTTCAAAAAGGAAGCTGTTAGTGTAACAGTAAAATTGGCCAGGTGAATTTTTTTTTTCTCTCTCATTAGGTTTCAATATTCTTTAGTATGATGAGTTATCCAAAACAGACTAGCACGGAATCAGAGCTTTCCGTTTTTCAAAAATTAGACATGTTTGTCTAAGCTTTATTTTAACTTGAATTAAGTGTTTGCTGGGCTTGAACTTCAATAATTCTTTTATTAAAATTTTCAGAATAAGAACTTCAGAAGTAAAGGCTTGAGCTCTGTCATTCGTTAGGTCTCCTAAAGATTTATTTAACTTAAAATTAATTGAATCTCTTTCATAGTTCCATCAGTATAGAAACATGATCTCTTATGTTTATGTATTTTTCTTAAAAACAAACAAACAAACAAGACAACTTACTATGAAGGGGTGCCTGGGTGGCTCAGCTGATTAAGCATCTGACTCTTGATTTCGTCTCGGGTCATGATCTCATGGTTTGTGAGATCAAGCCTCACATTGGGCTCTGCACTAACAGCACGGAGATTGCTTGGTATTCTCTCTCCCCCCACCCCTGTCTCTCAAAATAAATAAATAAAGCTTTAAAAAAAACTTATTATGAAACTTCCCAAACATGATGAAAAGTAGAAAGTACAATAAGCCTCCATTTATCAATCACCTGGCTTAAACAACCATCAATATTTTATCATTTGTATTTATGTTTTAATAATCATGTTTTAATAATCATGATTGCTAGGTATTAACAGAAAGAATCATTATTTTGTTTTAAAATGTTGGTAAAATTCCTTAGTTTGTAAAACTATGATTTTGGGTAAATTTCATTTTAAAAAGTAGAATATTAATTGTAGAACAGTGACCAGATGTGCTACATTAAATTTAAAAATACAGTTCTTATTTCTGCTTTTTGTAGCCATTATTTAAAATATTGATGGAGTATGAAGTTTTGTTTTCCAAATGTCAGCTGTTCCTTTCTCTATTCCTGGTTCAAAGCCAGCATTGTCAGAAAGGAGACAAATTGGCAACTAGCCTAAATACCAGTAGGAATACATCGTCTCTTTTGGACTTATATTCTTAAATACCGCCTTAAAAATCTGTAGATAATTAGTGTAGCAATGTTGAAAATATTAATTAAGAAAAGAGCTAATAATTACTATGCTTCAAATTGAAAGTGATATAATTAGACTTAAACTGTGAGGTTTTTATTTGAAATTGATTAAGACCTTCAATGAATTACTTGGCAAAGAGAAATTTCCCATTTATATTCTTAACTAGTTAATAGAAATATAAACAGTCTCAAATATTTGTTTACTTATAGGTTCTGTTGTCTAATTCCATTTCATTTTAATTATTTACTGGCAAAATGATTTACTTACAATAACAAAATTCAGCAGAACTGGTCAAATAATCCTGACAAAAAATGAAGAGATTTGATTTTGCTTTTAAAAAGCTATATACTTTGGGCATACATTTTCGTTACTGAAATTTTAGAACATTTTCTAGAAATCTACTTTAAATTATTCTCAAATCAGTGCTTTTGCATGTGAAATAATGCAGAGTTTCTTCCCCCCATCTCCCCCACGCCTTAAAGAAACCTGAAATGGTGCATTAGAAAAAAAGTCTCAAGCTGAATGACGCCATTTTGAATAGCTTGGTGTTGACAGGCTGGGCGATAGTTCAGGAGCTTTGACTGCTGACACTACTCTTGCTCTTGTGGACGATGATATCCCTGTGAAATACACTGCCCTGATCTGCCTACAGAAATCTTAACCGCATCAGTCAACCCCTGTTGCCTGAACCTATGAGGTCATCATTATTACTTCATTTTTTATTCCTGCATAATCCAGGCTGAACTTCAGAAGCCTTTCTGCTTTTCCCATCACAAGTTATTACTCTGAAATATGGAAATAATCTGAGAGATCTTTTATGAAATGTATACTCTATTCGTCTGTAGTATGCCATTGAAGCAACAAGCTGATTTTTTGAGCAATAGATTCACCAAATCTAAATAAACTTCAGGTGAATCAAATAGCTTCTCTCCACACAAATAATCCCCTGGATAAAAAAAAACAAAAAAAACAAAAAAAAAAAACAAAAATGTAATACTAGTGGAAAAAGGATAGCAGTACTGTGGATAAGCAAGATAGAGTTTGGTGAGAGCAAAAATAAATTTAAACAAAAACAATTAATGAGCTAGTGAAAATGTGCAGAGATTGTTCACGTCACTAATTCAAGCAATCTATTAAAAAAAATAGTGAATTTCCTCTAACTGGAAAGAGGAATCCATGACTAGAAATAAAAAAATTAGGAAAAAATTTCACACGTAAAAACTAATGTGTATTAAATAGAATGGATTAATAACTTATGAAGCAAACACTAAAGCAGTAAAATCAATTATAGCTACAAAAATTATTCAAGGGATACAAAGAATAAAAAGATGTGAAATATGACATTATAAACATAAAATGTGGAGGAGGGAGTAAAAATGTAGTGCTTTAAAGATGTGTTCAAATTTAAGCAACCATTAATATAGATTGTTATACAAATAGGATGTTATATATGAACCCAATGGTAACCACAAATCAAAAACCTATACTAGATACACAAAAAAATAAAGAGAAAATAATGCAAGCACAACAGTAAAGAAAGCCATTAAACCACAATGGAAGACAGGAAGACAAGAATGAAGGAATAGAGAACTAAAAGTACTAGAAAACAATTAACAAAATGTCAGTAAGTACATATCTATCTCTATTTACCTTAAATGTAAGTGGATGGAATGCTCTAATCAAAAGATATAGGGCGACTGAGTGGATAAAAAAAAACAAGACCTATCTGCTGCCTTTAAAAGTCTCACTTCAAACCCACACTGAAAGTGAAGGGATAAAAAAAGATATTCTGTGCAAATGGAAGCAAAGAAGAAAAAGCCAGGGTAGTAATACTTATATCAGACAAAATAGATTTTAAAACAAAGACTGTAGCAAGAGACAAAGAAGGACATTATGTAATGATAAAGGAATCAATCCAACAAAAGAATATAAAATTTGTAAATATCTATGCGCACAACACAGGGCACCTAAATACATAAAGCAAATATTAACAGACATAAAGGGAGAAACTGACAGTACTACAATAATAGAAGGAAACTGTAACACCCCACCTGCATCAACGGATTAGATCATCAGACAGAAAATCAACAAAGAAACAATGCCTTTGCACAACACATTAGAGCATATAGACTTAACAGATATATACAGAACATTATATCCCAAAACAAGAGAATGCACATTCTTTTCAAATGCACATGTGACAATTCTCCCTAGTAGAACACGTTAGGCCCCAAAACATGTCAATAAATTTAAAAAGATTGATATTGTATCAAACATCTTTTCTGACTATGATGGGATGAAACTAGAAGTCAGTTACAAGAAAAAAAAAAACTGAAAAAAACATACACACATGGAGGCTAACTAACATGCTACTAAACAACAAATTAGTCAATGAAGAAATCAAGAAGAAAATTAAAATATGTAGAGATAGATGAAAACACATAAAGATAAATTAAAATGAAACACATTTCTTTGAAATATCCAAAATCTTTGAAATGGAGCAAAAGCAGTTCTAAGAGGGAAGTTTATAGTGACACAGGCCTACCCAACCTCAAGCAGCAAGAAAAATCTCAAATAAACAACCTGACCTTACATTTAAAGGAATACTAAAAGAAGGACAAACAAAGCCCAAAGCTAGTAGAAGGAAATAAATAATAAATATTACAACAGAAATAAATGAAATAGAGATTAAAAAAAATAGAAAAGATCAACCAAGAACAAATAGAATGGAATGGAATAGAATAGAATAGAATAGAATAGAATAGAATAGAATAGAACCAAGAACTGATTCTTTGAAAAGATATACAGAGTTGATAAGCCTTTAGCCAGACTCATTAAGTAAAAAAGAGAGAGAACTCAAATAAATAAAATCAGAAATGAAGGAGTAGAAATAACAGTAGGCACCATAGAAATACAAAAACGTATAAGAAAACACTATGAAAAATCATACACCAGCAAATTAGATAGTTTATAAGAAATGGGTAAGTTCCTAGAAACATACAATCTTTCAAAGCTGTCTCAGAAAGAAATAGAAACTTTGAACAGACCAATTAGTACTAACAAAATTGAATCAGTAATCAAAAACAAACAAACAAACAAACAAACAAACAAACAAACAAAGGTCCAGGACTAGATAGCTTCACAGATGAATTCTACCAAACATTTAAAGAAGAGTTAATTTCTGTTTTTCTCAAACTATTCCAAAAAATTGAAGAAGAAGGAAAATTTCCAAATTTATCCTACAAGGCCAGCATTACCCTGATTCTAAAAGACAAAGACACTGCAAAAAAAAAAAAAAAAAAAGAGAGAGAGAGAGAGAGAACTATGGGACAATATCCCTGATATATCCAAATGTAAAAATTTCCAGCAAAATATTAGCAAACTGAATTCAGTTTGTATTTGTAAAACAATACATTAAAAGGAATCATTAATCATGATCAAGTGGAATTTATTCCAGGGATGCAAGTGTGGCTCAATATTTGCAAATCAAAGTGATACATCATATTAACAAAAAGGATACAAAGCATATGATTGTCTCAATAAATGCAAAAAATGTTTGACAGAATATGATATCTATTCATGATAAAAACTCTCAACAAAGTGGGTGAGAGGGAAGATATCTCAACATAATAAAAACCCACAGCTAACATCATACTTGATGGAGAAAACTGAAAGTTTTTCCTGTACAGTCAGAAACAAGACAGGGATGTCCACTCTCACCACTTATATTCAACATGGTTCCTGGAAATCCTAAACGCAGTGATCAGACAAGAAAAAGAAATGAAAGGCATCCAAATAGGTAAGGAAGAAGCACAAGTGCCACTATTTGTAGATATGATACCAAATAGAAAAATCCCTTATATATGCCACCAAAAAACTATTAGAATTAATAAATGAATTCAGTAAAATTTCAGGATACAAAATTAATATACAGAAATATGATGCATTTCTGGGCACTAATAACAAAGGAACAGAAACAAAAATTAGGAAAATAATCCCATTTTAAAATGCACCAAAAAGAATAAAATACCTAGGAATAAATTTAACCAAGGAGGTTAAATTCAGACCTATAGTCTGAAAAGTATAAGATATTAATGAAAGAAATCAAAAACAACATAAACAAATAGAAAGATATTCCGTGTTCATGGATTGAATTAAACAATATTGTTAAAATGTCCACACTACACAAAGCAATCTACAGATTCAATGCAATTCTCAACAAAATACCAATAACCTGTTTTCACAGAACAAGAGTAGTTCTAAAATTCGTATCAACTATGAAAGATCTTGAATAGCCAAGGCAATCTTGAGAAAGAAGAGCAAAGTTGGAGGGATCATAATCCTAGATTTCTACTACAAAGCTGCAGTAATCAAAATAGTATGGTACTGGCACAAAAATAGACACATAGATCAATAGTACAGGACAGAGAGCCCAGAAATAAACCCACACTTATATGGTCCATTAATCTGTGATGAAGAAGGCAAGAATTTACAATGGGGAAAATAGTCTTTTGCATAAATAGGTGCTGGGAAAACTGGACAGCAACATGAAAAAGAATGAAACTGCACCACTTTTTTACACCACACCAAAAATAAACTCAAAATAGATTAAAAACCTAAATGTGAGACTTGAAATCTTAAAACTTCTAAAAGAAAACATAAGCAGTAATCTGCTGGACATCAGCCGTAACAACATATTTATAGATATATCTCCTTAGGCAAGGACAACAAAAGCAAAAAAGAAAAAAAGAAAAAATATAAGTAAGTAAGTGAATGAGTAAATATGTAAATAAATAAATAAATAAATAAATAAATAAATAAATAAATAAAGTAATTGGGACTATACCAAAATAAGCCTTTGTCCAGGAAAGGAAACTATGAAGAGAAAACAAAATGCAAACATGTGAATGGAAGAATATATTTGCAAATGGTGTATCCAATAAGGGGTTAATATCCAAAACACATCAAGAACTTACATAATTAAATACCAAGAAAAAAAACCCAATCAGGGTCAAAAATGGACAGAGGATCAGAATAGACATTTTTCCAAAGAAGACATATAGATGGCTAGCAGACACATGAAGAGATGCTCAATGTCACTAATCATCAGGGAAACACAATTCAAAATGAGATATTATCTCATACCAGTTAAAATGGCTAGTATCAAAAAGACAAAAAATAACAAACAAACGTTGGCCAGGATATGGAGAAAAGGGAACCCTTGTGCACTGTTGGTGGGAATGTAAATTGGTACAAGCACTGCAGAAAAGAGTATGGAGTTTTCTCAAAGAAGTTAAAAATAGAAATACCATATGATCCAGTAATTCCACTGCTGGATATTTACCCAAAGAAAATGAAAACACTAATTTGAAAAGATATATGCACCTTTGTGTTTATTCCAGTATTATTTACAATAGTCAAATAATGGAAGCAATCAAAGTATCCATCCACAGATGAATGGATAAGGAAGATATGGTGTGTATATATATATATATATATATATATATATATATATATATACACACATATATATATATATTTGTATGTATATAACAAAATATTACTCAGCCATAAAAAAGAATGAGATGTTGCCATTTGCAACAACATGGATGAAACTGGAGAACATTATACTAAGTGAAATAAGTCAGAGAAAGACAGTTGCCAGATGATTTCACTTATTGTAGAACCTGAAAAACAAAATAAATGAACAAACAAAAAAGCAGACTCTTAAAGATGTGAAACAAATTGGTGGTTGCCAGAGGGGAGGGGTGAGATAGGGGAAAGGGATTAAGAGGTACAAACTTCCAGTTATAAAATAAGTAAGTCACAGAGATGTAAAGTACTTTATAGGAAATATAGTCAGTTGCACCATAATAATGTGGTATGGTTACAGACGGTAACCACACTTATCATGATGAGCATTGAATAATGTGTAAAATTGTCAAATCACCATGTGATACACCAGAAGCTAATATACCATTGAATGTCAACTACTCTTCAATTGTTAAAAAAAGTGAATTTCTGCATCTTTTTAAAATGGCTAAGAATGTGGGCTCTTACCTGGTAAAGTCTGACCTAGATATGGATCCCAGCACTACCACCTGTTAGCTAAGTATCTCTGATCTTGCTTCCATCCATGACAGGGATTGGCAATTTTTTATTGAGACACAGTGGACGTAAAACATTATGTATGTTTCAGGTGTATAACACAATGATTTGATATATGTGCATGCTGTGAAATGATCACTACAGTCTAGTTAATATCCATCATCACCTGGTTACAATTCGTGTGTGTGTGTGTGTGTGTGTGTGTGTGTGTGTGTGTGTGTGTGATGGTTACTTTTAAGATCTACTCTCTCAGCATCGTTCAAATATATTGTACAATATTATTAACTATAGTCACCATGTTATGTGAGATTGGCAGACTTTTCCTGTGAAGGGCCGGGTAGGCTTTGCAGGCCATGTCATGTCTTTTACAACCACTCAACTCTGCTGCTGTGGTGTGGAAGCAGCTGTAGGCAATACATAAATGAACAAGCATGCTGCATTCCAGTAAAACATTGTTTATGGATACTGAATTTGACTTTCATATGATTTTTTTGTGTGTCACAAAATATTCTTTTGAATTTTTTTTCACTATTCAAAACTAAAACCAATCTTATCTTGTGGACTCAACAAGAAAAAGCCCAGTTGCCTGGGTTTGGCCTGTGGGCCATTGTACTCTGAAACCCGATCCCTAGAAGCGGGTTTCAAAGTGTGGTCCACATACCAGCAGCACCAGCACTGCCCGGGAACCTCCTCAAGATGGAAATTCCCAGGCCTTCACCTAGACTGACGGAATCAGAAACTCTGGGGATGGAATGCAGCGAGTGTTTTAACGAGTGTTTTACCTCCACGTGATCCTGATACACGCTCAAGTTTGAGAACCATTGATCTATAGATACTGCTACCTAACAGCCTTGAGTTCTTGTGAGAATGAATGAGATATTGAATTAACAGTCAGTGCTTAGCACGATGTTGAACCACCCCGATAGTGCTTCACACGTATTCACTATTATAAGCAAGATAGAAAGAAGGAAGTGTGCTTTAATTTTGAGCATATTTTTTCCTCTTAAAAAGGTGACGGTGTACCACAGACTTTTGCAATAATTCCACAACCAAACTAATGGGAAGGATATTAAGAGTTGATCATTTGAATTGTATTTAATTAAGTTGATAAAATATGAGGATTAAGAAAATCAATTCTGGACGATGTGACAGATTATGGTTTTCTTGGAAAACAGATTGCCTTTAATGCTAATACTTCCCCTGGCCTGTTAGTAATTACAAAATGATAGAAACAGAATTTGTGGTACAAATCTCATAGAATACATTCTTGAAAAAAAAAGAAAAGCAAGATACGAATTTATACTTATGGAATAAATGCATCCACACAGCATTTCTTGTCTTTTATTTCTCCGTGAACGTTGTGGGCACAAGGGGTGTTGCTGGCCATTTCCACATGGTTCATGAGAATCACATACTGATTGTCTGACCTATCATAGGTTCTAGTTCAAATAGGATTGAGTAGGTGAATGGCAAAGGCAAAACTAATATTACCTCGCAAAATAATTTATTTGTGCCTTTTGTAGAACTGATGTCATGGAAACCTGCTTTCTTTTGGAAACCTCTGTCATTATTGAGCTGAACATTTTGGAATATAAATAAAGGAAAATGAAAGAAGACTTACAGAAAAAGACCATTTACATTTCTTTGACTTGAAACTTAATACTGACTGTAGAAGTTTCTAAATAATCACAGGTGAACAGAAAACATAATGAAGTTAAGAGCTGACATTTTTCACGAATACGGACTTCAAGCCGTATTTAACACAATATAGAGAAGTAAGGGGGATTCTGCCTTTCTCACAGCTATCTGGATAGCTTTTTTTTTTTTAATTACAATTTTTGCCATGATTCATCTGGATAGCTATGACTACGTAGGCTTATAAAAATGTCCCACACAATTCATCCTGAATTTTTATTTTTCTTTATATGTGCATATTTTACTATAGATACTCACAAAATGTCTTGGGTAACAGCTGGCCTCTTAATGTCCTCATTATGACCAGTGAATCTGCAAAAGCAGATGAAATCCTTCTGTAAAGTCAAGTAAGCTAAAAATTACAAGAAAAAAAATGCTTGGGCAAGTCCCTGGAATAAAAATGTTTTATTAAAAGTTTTCCTGTGTTTTGGTATTTTAATAGATACCACATGATATAAAGCTTATTTTTTGATTATTAGCTTTGGTTGTGATAGTCAGTATATAAAGAGCAGACTTTTTTGTCATTGTGGCCAGAACTTGCTAGAAAAGCAGCAGGAATGACATGACAACATGCATCTTTGCAGCACATTGATGCATTCTGACAGTTGAAAAATTCTGATCAAGAGAATATTCTATTTCATTTTGCATAGTATGTAACATTTGACACTTAGGACATTTCTTTATTCAGTAAGCTATTAGTTACATCTACAAAAATAGCCTCAGTGGAAAATTTCTAAAAAATATTGTCAAGACTTTCTCAGCTGGGAACGAACATTAAATAGTCATAGCTATCAAGCAAGTATCATGTTTGGTTTAACCCCAAATATAAACGACTACAATCCAGATGTTTCCTATTTTCGTATCTGCAAGTTTCCTATGGTGATCCTTAACTTTAATATCTAAATCAAATGCCTTGAACTCTACTGTGGGAAGCCCAGAATCCTCCCGAATCTCTCTGGAGTGTTGCTGGAGTGCATGTGCTCCTATGTGAGTGCACATCTGTGACTTCCCCGTGCTGTTTCTTGCTCTGGACCACGGCCGGCTGTTTGTTCCTGTGGGTGTTCCCGCCTGCGCTGGCCTCGGGGTGCTGCTCCTGTTCCTGTACCCTAGCAAAGCACCGCAAATTGGGGCTCCTATGAGTGGCAACATTTTACCGCAGGCTTGACAGTTACAGAAAGTAATTACAGGTCTGAAAATACTTCAACTTTAATGTCAGGTACAGATATGAAGGTTTCAAGTAATTTGTCAGCCATCCCCTCCATCGGAAGTTTTTCATGGCTATGTGCCCTTAGGCGCTCCAGCCTCCAGCTATATTCCAGGAGCCCTCTTAATTTTTTTTTTTTTTTTTTCCTGGATCTTTCTGGCAACTCCCTGTTCTCCTCATTCCCAGGCCCTTATCCTGGGCTGCCTGCATCACAACCAAATTCTTCTCACTTTAAACTGCAGAGTAACGGGCAGCTTTGATTTTTAGCTCTTCCATCCAGCCCCAAACATCTAGGGACGAAAAGGTCAGAGACTTGACCTTTCTCGATGAAAGGAAACAGCTTACACCATGAAGATGTTTTTCTCAAAAAACAAAACAAAACAACAACAACAACAAAAAAAACAGAGCCATCTCCCCAGAGATGAATTATGCCAATTCTCTGGAAGGCAGAATCAACGGTAGTCATTTTTCCTCCCAGCAGTGATTGCTTCTCTTTCTGCTGTATACAGCATTTCTGTCCAAGCAAACGACAGAGCTCTTTCGCAGGTGGATTGTTTTTACCTCCTTGGATCCTTTCGCCATACTGCAGCCAGATGATCTTTATAAAGGATAGTTCAGTCAGGCCATTCTTTTGGGTAGCATCTCACTGCTCTCAGGACCATGTTTCCAATCCTTAACAGTCCTACAGAACTCGACGATCGCACACCCACTGCCATCCTTGTACCCCACCAGCCCTGATTTGTCCAACTCTCCTTTTTCCCCGTCTTCTCTCTCTCTCTCTCTGTAGGTACTAGTCTTTTGGCTTCTGGAACAGATCATGCTCCTTCCTACCATAAGCTCTGTGTGTTTGCTGTTCTCTCTTTCTGGAAGTCCCCCCCCCCCCTTCATCTAGTGATCTCTTAATTATTATTCAGATTTCAGCTTAAATATTTCTTCTTAATTTTTCTCTGACCCTCAGCTAAGTCTAGGGCTTCTGATGTGTATGGTGCTTGCACACCGCACTTCTCTTTCATGGCACTAATCACAATTGCAATTCATTCATTTTGAATTTAATCAATTTTGCTATGACTTCTTCCATGCAGAGTTACCCAGGATCGTCTGTGAACTTCCACCTAAGTTAGCTACAGCTAACTTTTGTTTTCTGTCCTGTTAACTGTCCCACCCTCCTTCAATGCTCCCCCAAACATGGGGTTTGCCGACCCAGGGTGACACATTGCTCAAATGTGTCAATCATGTTGTTCTCCGAATTTCCTGTCTGCATGCTAGTTAACACGCTCCTGAACTCTTATCATCTTTTCCAATGTCTTGCATAACTGCTTACCATCGGGCTTAGTCTCTTGCAGGACATCCTCTTACCCTCACAGTCTCTGCTTAAGTTACAGTTAATTTTTTCTTTTGTCTTCCCATGTGCCATGTTCTGTTCACCCCCTGGGCCCTTAAACATGCTGTTGCTGTAACCAAAACAAAGAAGCCCACTCCCACCCCTGCCAAGTCTTCTGTTTATGTACCTAAATTCTACTTATCCTTTAAGACTTATCTTACATTTCAACCCTCTTAGAAGCCTTTCTTCACTCCGTATCCTTCTTACTCCATCCTGCTTATGATAGGCAGAATAACAGCCCTCAAAGATGTCCACATTCTAGTCCTAATCCTAGACCTGTGTATATGTTTTGTTACCTGGAAAGGGTAGATTAAGCTTATAGATGGAATATAGGTTGCTAATCAGGTGGCCTTGAAATAGAGAGATTATCCTGGATTATCTAAGCGGGCCCAATGCAACTGTAAAAGTCCCTATAAGTAGAATAGGGAGGCAGAAGATTCAGTGTCAAAGATTTGTAACATGAAAACAACAACAACAACAACAACAACAACTCCATTGGTCATTGATAACTTTAAAGGTGGAAAAAGGAGACAAGCTAGGGAAGGCAGACAGCCTCTAGAAGCTGGAAAAGGCAAAAGAAAACAAACGATTCTTTTCTAGAACCTCTAGAAGGAACATAGCTGTGCTGGCCCTTTGATATTAGCCCAATGAGTTGCATTTCAGATTTCCGACCCCCAGAATTGTAATATAAATACATTTATATTATTCTAAGTCACCAAGTTTTGACAGATTGGTACAGCAGTCATAAGAAACTAATACAGTGCTCTTCCCAGGGGCTTCTGAATGCTGTACTTCTTTGTCATAGCTTTTATTATCCTGTGTCACAGTTGCCTATTTGCTTGATGATGACTTTCTTACTTACGATCGTATATCCAGTGATAGATAACTATAGTGCCTGGAAGACACTAGGCTTTCAATAAGTATTTGCTGAGTAAATTAATGGCAGAGCTAGAATTCAAACACAAATCTTTGACATGATGCCATAGCCCTTTGGTCCAGAAAAGACACTTCTTGAGATTTTCTTCCTCCTGGAAATCTGACTAGAAGTCATCTGAAATCAGATGTAGGTTGGTCAAATTTAGTTGAGAAAAATTTCCCAAATATATATTGATCCACGGTGCTATGACCTCTCAGTTGCCATTGAGAAGGAAAATATTTGTGAAATAATTTACTGAATCCTGTTAACGTCTTTAAGCAGGCGGATGAAGCGTTTCTCATTTGCCCTTAAAATGTATTACATACATGTTTTTCCATGATATATTGTTTGGAAATGACCAGAAGCAGCTTGGTGCAGAAAGACACGGCTGCAGATGGGCCATGTTTCAGATTGCTTGGTCCCATCTCAACCGAGGACAGACTTAGTTTCTTCGAGAAGGTTATTTCCTCAGGTGACATAAACACACGTTTCAACCACTTGCACAATAAAACTGGACCCTGTTGGCATTCCCCAGCAAATGCTACGGTGAAGGGTCTCTGCACGCTGAAAGTCCCTGGTTACCACCTACGGGACAAAAGAGAAAAAAACTTGGAGTTTTCATATGATAAAAACCAGACTTTTTATTCTTTCCTGTTTGGTCTTTCTCTCTCCTGAACAGTTTGGTGGGTGAATATCAAAAGCTATTGGAACTCAGTGCATTATCACTCTCTATGCCTTAGATTATTAAGATGGAATGAAAGAAAGGAGGAAAAAAAAAATCTCCTGAATGATTCTTTTTATCGTTTTCAAATACAATAATAGTGCCAACTACAAGAACTAAGAAATTAAAGCTGATTAAGGAACATTAGAAAAGCTGTCAATGCATTTTAAACATCAGGGTAAAATTTGCAGCGTTCATTAAGCCCCCAGGGGAAGAAGATGTGTTCTTCCAAATCACAACAACCGAAATGTATTTCTATTATTTTTTGCTCTAGACTCTTCAAGCACTTACTTACCCTAAATTTTAGAATGCTTCAACAGCTTCGAACTGATAAGAGAGTTACATGCCATGAGGAATGCTAGTGTGTGAGCCAGAGAAGAAGAAACATTGTGGATTTCTAGCTCAGGCAGGTTATTTTGCTGAGTGTAAGTTTGGTCACATTTAGATGACCTCAAAAACTTACACATATTTTCTTTTGGACTAAAAAGAAACATTTTGTTATAATTGTGTGGGTTGATCTTTAAAAAAGGGGGATCTTTATTTCCTACAGAAAGAGTCTAAATTACACAAAATTAGGACACTTAAAAAGTAGTCAATTCAACTATTGTGGGTCATGGGGAAACTTCATCAGAAAGTTCTCCACTTCTGCGAAGACTATTTTGTGAGAGGAGACTGAGAGTGGGCTGCTGGTGAAAGTTTAAGAGCCAAAGCATCCAACAGGCCGCTTCGACTCCACTCATCTCATCGCGGCCCTCCTGGATTCATCTGGAGCGTGAGCAGAAACGTAAGATCTGGCTCAAGAACAGAATGCATGTTGCTGGGTCTATCACAGAGAAAATGTCTTTGCAACGCAGATCAGCAACTTCAGACCAGTCGAAAGATTTTGAAAATCTTTGAAATTTGGAAAATGAAAGATTTTGTAAAGTGGTTGGGGAAGCAATTCAGGGTAAAACGGGGAAAAAAATGAAGCAGCACAAGATTGGTTTCCATGTAAGAACTGACAAAGCAAATATCCCCCGATAAATCTATCTTGTGTCTATTATCATTTTTCTACCTCCCATAAGGCTGTTCCTGGGATTGGCAAGCATATGTCACAATACATGCAATATTCCCAAACCCCTCATTTCACTTCCGTCCAACTAAAAAGAATCTGAGTTGATTATGCCCCGATTAAAATCATGCAGTGAAGCAGTTGGAACTTTGTAGTGTTCGGGGTCATCCATGCCGATACGCTGAAAATGACCAGAAGCGTAAAGAACTTCCGATAAAGCAGCATGTTTGTAGAAAAGACAAGCAACTCACAGCTTATATTTTCAACTCACCAGAACTTAAACTTATCATTAAGTATTTGGAAGCTGGTTTCCTTGGAAAATAGAGGTTCATTTTTAAAAATGAGAAAAAATATAAAATAAATTTTTATTAGAGATATGTAACCAGAAAATCTATTACAGTAAGAGAAATCTTACAATAAATTAAATATCAGATCTCTAAATCAGCACTTGTGAAACTCCTAGCCTGACATATTTGCTATGTTACTAATATTGAACTGTGTCTGGGGACATTTTGTCTGGCATTTCTGGTAGTATTTTTCACAGTAGGAACTTTCCTAATTAACAAAAACTAATGTTAATGAAGAATGTAAGACTGTTTCTCTCTCTTTACCTAAAGACACTGCCTGTCAAGTTTTGAGTTCTTGCTTTTTCTTTCTCATCCCCAGATACCAGAATGACAACTTGTTTTTGTCTGACAACTTCCTGTAAAATGGTGTGGGTATTTGCTGTTTTGGATTTGCTGGGGGCTGCTGGAATTGCAACCTACCTGTGAAGAGTATGCCTGAGCACTCCATTCTTTAATTTGGAATTTTGTTATTTTTGTATCTCCTTAGAATACACAGCTCCAGTTTATGAGTAGGGTTTGTTGGAAAGAAACAAAACAAAACAAAACAAAACAAAACTGGTGGGAACTCAGACTATAGTTTTCTATGGGGGTAGGGGTCTTCTATGGGGGTTTTCTGTCCTTCAAAGGCTATTCAACCACTTTGTCAAATTGTAACAAATAATATTCATTAAGCCACAAGGCCGAACTGGTAGAATCCCTGGGCCTTGAGTCCCGCCCCCCCCCCCTCAATTTTACTTCCCTTCTGTTGAGCTTCTTCAATTTGAGGGAGGCAAGGGTGAAGGGAGGCAAGGGTGAAGGGAGGCAAGGGTGAAGGGAGGCAAGGGTGAAGGTGAAGGTGGAGAAGGAACCTGCGGCTGGACATGAGAGGCTCCTATGCCCCTACAAAGGTCTCCCCTGGCTCGGAATTAAAGGGACAGGGGCTGGGTTAGGGCCGTGGTGGATGAGACTCAGCATAGAAAAATCTGCAACTGGGTAATGCACTTGGAGCTTGTGATGAGAACACTTTGTCATTGACTATTACTGAATAAAATCTTTAATAAAAGCCCGAGCTTTCCCCTAATCCAATCAAAACATCTTATGAAGTCACCTATAATTTTGAATATCCTTTGAGCATATGTGATTTTCACTATAGTTGATGTGGAAGTTGTGTTGTGTACAGGACGGATGTGCTCAAAGTATCACGGTTTAAGGCACTTGTTCACAGCATAGAAACCGCATTGCAGAAGTCAGTAAAAATACGGCCCCCTATTCTAGGAGATGAATGTTTAATGAGCATCAGTACATAGGAAGGCAACCAAATTAGTCACTATTTCAAGCAAATAATTTGACTAATTGTGAAGAGAAAGAGGCTTTTTTTCTCCCCATTGGAAGTTTATTTGCCAAAATTGCAAGAGAGTCAAATAATTAGCATATCTCCTAAAACATAAGTTTTAATTTAGCATTCAGGGTGATATCGCTGATGGGCTATAGCTCGTGGTAAAATCAATTCATCTTCTTATGTGTCAGTTTTCTTGTTTTCAAAATCAAGGATGTCCAGATTTAACCATCTCTAAATGATGTATTGCATAAGTACACATAGTTGAAAATATCTGAATTGATCTCCCCTGATTTTCTTTGGTTGTAATAAATCCTCAGCACCCTCAAACTCTCCACTGAATCTTTATATTCAACTGAGGAATAAAGGAGACATCTTAGGAACAAAAGAACAAGATGTTTCAAATTTGTATGTGAGCAGAATTAACAACAGCCAGAAGAGCTGGACCCCCCCCCCCCTTTTATTTTTAGGAACCCTTTCTACTCTTCCTCTCCCAGTTCTTTCTTCCACCTCAAGCCCTAGCTTTTAATTAACACTCAGTGTGAGATCAGTTTGGGAAAAGGGAAAGTGAAATCTAATTTATTTAATAAAAATTGCAGAAATTATTTAAGGAAAGTCAAAGTAAGTGCACAATCTAGAATCCAGTTAGTCAGTAAAAACTAAGACCCAATCCCTTTTCCATTTCTAAAAAAACGTTTAAAGTAAGGAAGTCTTTATTCAGTATGACTAACAGTGAGAATCATGATTTTATATCTCCTGTGAATGGCAACAGTATTGAGATAGGTAAGCATTTTTAGTAGCAGAAGCAAAAGACATCTAGAATAAAGGGCAAGCAAGAAAAGGACATTTTAAGGGGTCACGACATAATTTTAAAACCCCATTTTGAAATGTGTTAATTGAACATTTCATTAATTTGGCTGTTGCAAATGTGACATATATACTGTCTCTTGATTTCTATAACCAAATTATAAAACACAATAAAACATTAACAGCAATAGGTGAGTTTTGAATGTGATCAGTTATGTGATGAATCTTTCTCCCCGAACAATTAAAGTGAATGCAAATGCACAAAGGCAGTTTATACAAGATTTTATGCTAAAGAACGATCCATTTAAATAGATGACACTTTACTATTTTTTTTAAAATTTTTTTTTTTTCAACGTTTATTTATTTTTGGGACAGAGAGAGACAGAGCATGAACGGGGGAGGGGCAGAGAGAGAGGCAGACACAGAATCGGAAACAGGCTCCAGGCTCCGAGCCATCAGCCCAGAGCCTGACGCGGGGCTCGAACTCCCGGACCGCGAGATCGTGACCTGGCTGAAGTCGGACGCTTAACCGACTGCGCCACCCAGGCGCCCCAACACTTTACTATTTTTAATAGATGACTTGAAATGCAACCAAATGACAAAATGTATATAGAACATCTGACTGTGTTTGATTTAAAGAAAACTGTCATAAAAACCATGATTGTAATTCATTTTAGCAACTTTGCACGATGATTATAGCAGCTATTAATCAAATGGTTCCATGATGATCGAGACAACAAATGGATATAAGAACAAAAGGTGATAGTTAAAGTACTTACAGTATAACTTTAAAATGCTTTGACTTGTATACACTTGATTTTAATGTATCAAAAATAATGTGAACGTTAATTTTAGTCATGTTACTTACAGCGATCTACCAAAGTACAAAATGCACCTTTGCAATTTGTAAATTTCTTAAACTGTAGTTTTTATGTTTGCATCCTCTCTGCACACTATTTTGAAAAGTGTCAAAATAGTTGTCTATTTAAGAGTATAACACAGAGAAAGAGTGTATCACTAAAATGTATCTAATCAGAATTTATATCTGCACTTCTCTATAACACACAGCTTGAGGTACTTTCTTACCCATAATATTAAAGCTAAATATTATAATTAGTATACGCTGCAGGTAATAAAGATGAGAATCATAGACAATAAAGTTACCGTGGGACTGTTATTGATCGGGAAGTTCAATCACTTTGGTTTTTAATCTTCTGAAAACACACACTGAAAAATATTTTTGGAGCTTCAGAAAATATGTTAAATGTATTTTAATGTAATTTATTTATTATAAATGATAAACATCCAAAGCAGTCATCCTGGGTAGAAACTTTATTTTCTAGAGCATGTCTGTGAGTAACTAAGGTGACTTAACCAGGTTTTAAAACCGAACATGTTAGAACAAGCTACTTTTCATCTTAATTTTCAAGTTACGGTAATGGAATGTCTTGTAAATCTTAATGCCAACGATTTCTGTCTGAATTAACTTGCAATCTTTATTGACACATGGAACACTGGTTTTTGTTTTTTTTTTTGTTTGTTTGTTTCCTTGCTGATAATTACATTGTTCTGGTTGCTGGAATTATAATGTCTCTGTTTTGTTCTAAGCTGGTCAGAGCAAGGTTTTTGAACTTGGATTTATTACTACATAGTTGTCTTCAGTCTGCCACGACCTCAAGCCTCAAGCGTTGTGACCAAAGCCTCTTCCACTTATATTTTAGCATATCAAAAGGCCAGGGACATCAGTGGGGGACCCTTGGTACAAACAAGTTTTAGGAATATTTCCTTGTGCAAGAGAAACAATGCTTTGTAGCTATGTGCCATTTAAAAAAAAAAAAAAAAGGAGTTTACCTTTCAATTTACTCAATTAGAAGAGTTGGACAAAGTAGTTTCCCTGAATTTGATGATTGTATTCTGCCAAAGAAAATGAGCCCATCCATTTCAGAGGATAAGAATTAAAGTATTTTTGAGCAAACTTATTCCTGTAATAGTTTTCCCCCTAATCTTTAAGTCACTGCTTCTTTCCTTACTGCACGGATACTTTTCTATTGTGACTTTACCTGTCTGTCTTCCCTCCCCCACCCTTCTCTCGTTCTCTTTCAAAGCATTTTTTCAATCAGCACATGAGGTTCTGAAAGAAAATTATTTAGTCTTGGCTTTTCCCTCAACTTTATTCAGCAAAGCTACTGACTTGAACAAAAGCAGTACTGTACCTGCTCCCGGCCGCCAGAAACAATGAGGAGTGCCTTGATAAGATTAGATGTAATTTTAAATGCAGCAGGGACAAAGCCTCCTTCCCACTAACCCCACTCGCAATCCCCTACTGTAATATTCCACCACAGTGAGCAGTTGAAAAATCCCTGACCAGAGCCAGACTGCTTGGTAAGCGCCACCTAACAGACATAGAAACATGATCTGCATCATTTTCAGGCTTGGCAGACATTTTGTGCATAAAAAAGAAAAGAAAAGAAAAGGGGGGGAAGGCCATCTTTGAAACCAGACACAAGTAAACTTTATATATTCCCAGTTTTATAGTTTCAAGAAGAACTTAAATCTGAAATGTCAAACAAAAAAAAAAAAAGAGAGAAATATATGTTGAAAACACGTATCGAATCAGTTTTAAAAATGAGTTTTCTTTTTGAACAGCAACTATCCCTTCAGGTCTAAGTTAAATTGTTCTTTGGATTGTGTAGCATGTTGAGTGATTGAGGTTAGCATAAATGTTGTGCAGGAATCTAAGAAGCTAGGTTCCCAATGTGCATTTTTTTTCACTCATAAAAACTCTAAGAAAGTATCTATATGGAGTGTTAGAATTCTTTCCTTTTTCTTCTCTCCTTTGGGTAAGAAACTTGACCTAGTATGTCTTTATGTGTATGTGTTATATTTGTTCTGGACACAAAACCCTATTGATTCTTTTTTGTCTTGTGCTAATATGCAAATAATAATGTTAATCTTTGTTGTTAATCTGTGTGGTTTTACACTTTACCTATTTATCATCCATCTGTACCCATCTACTGTTTTCATAAATACAAAATGCTGATTTTTATATTTTAAGAGGAAAATTATATTGACAGCCGTAAGATGTCTTTGTTTCATTAATCATACAGAAGCAACTCAGTTTGTCCACACAAATGCTTTCATAATAATATATATCGTTTCCATTTTTGTGGAACAAGACATTTAAATGGCATTGTGGAAACTGTTTTTAATCACAGCTAACCCTTTTGTAATGTGGCTAAGATCTCCTTAATTTGTCAGTTCTAAAGCATTTTTTGTGTGTCAAATGTTCTTTATAGGGGGCATGACTGCATGCTGAAAAAAAGTCAGATGTTGAAACTGGATAAAGAGTCTTAACTGACTAAATTTGAGAGGCTTACTAATCTCTGAACTTCTGATCCCATGGTAGTAGGTATTTTTGAGTTAATACAAGAGGACAAATCTCTACACTTGCCTAGTTCTGGAAATTAGTGGAGTTTTGGGCATGGAGCCTCCCATTAAC
Organism: Lynx canadensis; assembly: GCF_007474595.2. Lineage (NCBI taxonomy): Eukaryota > Metazoa > Chordata > Mammalia > Carnivora > Felidae > Lynx > Lynx canadensis. The sequence continues at coordinate 201,892,078 of NC_044303.2, read as the reverse complement.
CTGACAAATACACTGCCTGTGTGTGCCCTTGTTTTTTTGTCATAAAACTTTAGAAAGCTGAGAAAACACTGTTAGAATCTGAGTTTCTATTCCAATCCGCCCTAACTCCATATTATTTTCCTATGAGAGAAAAAAGGAACCTAAACAATAAGAATTTTCACAAGATTTCAGTGAATTTGATTCCACTAAATGTTACTGAAATGTGTTCCTATCTTGAAAGTAGTGGGCTATACTGACTTTTTAAATTGTTTTGGAGGGAAAGAAAAATTTTCTTCTTTTTGTTTTCTTTTCCTTTTCTTTTTCCCTTTTTCTTTTTCCTTTCCTTTCTTTCCCTTTCCTTTACTTTTCTTTTTTTTTTTCTTTCTTCTTTGTTCCCTGTTTTTTTTTGGGGGGGGGGCTTTTTTTTCTTTTTCTTTTTTTTTTTTTTTGTATTTTTTGATCTGCCAATAGAGTATCCAAGTATCTTCCTTGCTCTTCTGTCTTTCTTTTGTGTCCTCCTCCATCTGTTCCCGGAAAGATGTGGATAGAAGCAGGCAAGCAACCACTTTCGGATTGGGGGAAATGGTAAAGATTACTTTCCTTCTGACAACCTCTTCCCAGGTGCTCAGCAGCCTCTGTGTATATTCAGACCCTCGGTTTTCCTGAGCAGTGCCTTTTTTGTTCCTCGCCTCCTCCCCTCGCCTCCTCATTCTACTTCCTACAAGGAACCCGACACTGTTGTAGGGACTGGGGATTAACAAGACAGGAGTAGTTCCTGCTCTCAAGGAGCTCAGAGCCTTGTGACAAGAGACTCAAGAAAAGAAGCAGTGTCTGCTTCCAGACTCACCCTCTCACCTGCCCCTGCTCAGGGAAGCTTCCCATTTTCCCATTCCTTCTACCCCTTGGGAAGCTGGGAAACAAATGCAAGCTGACTTAACTGATGACCTTCAAAAGCGTTCTCATCTCAGACAGCCTAGCGTTTTACCTCTTGCCTGCAAAAGTCTGGGAACTACGAAGGATCTCTATCAGCAAAGAGCAGAGTTAAAGGGAGCAATATTTCATGTTCGAGAGCCTTCTTCTGGATCTCTCACTCATGACCAAAATGTGTTTATACTAGGGTTGACCTCCTCTTCTTGGTTGTGAATTTATACAGATCTATCAGGATTTGGATTCAGAGAAATTCTTTACGATCGTATGAATTTACTATTTTTTTTCATATTTATCATGGTCAGTATATATACTTTATATAAAAGAAAAAGAAGTCACATTACTGTTTGCATGTCAATAAATACTTATCATAAAACACATTTAGACATATATTGAAGTATTGTTTTCTTATTGCTAATATAGCTTTGTAAAAGTTAGAGATGATCTTCAGTTTCAGAAAGTTAATACCTGGCCACCGTCCCACTCTTTTTAGTGTATTCCTGCCAGCATGATTTTAAATCCATAATTAATACATGTTTGTTGACATAATATCACAAGAGCCACATGTACAAAAATAACAAGAAATAAAAATATACATATTTTTATTGTATTTGCAGTACTCAGAGATAGCAATTCCAGAGTCTGCTTTCAACTTTTTTCTATCCAAGTATTTTCATATTTTTCCACAAGGGAGATCATAGCGTACACAGCAGTTTTCAATCACTTTCACTTAACAGTATATCACAAATGTTTAAAATTCACTAGAAGGTTATGCCTATGTTTCTAAATATATTCTATTTTTTTAAATATCTGCATTGTGTGGATATAGAATTTATGCAAAAGTTTCCCTTTTGTTTCTTATCTTCTTTCTCCTTGTTTTATACCAATGTGTTCTTTTTTGTCTCTTTACCCCCCCAGCCTCCAAGGTTTTTTTGCTTTCCCCTATCCCGTACCTTCTAAATGGAAAGTGCTTCCTCCCTTTATCTACTTGTCTGGAAATTGTGTTCACCCTACATGACTCAACTGGTACACTTCTTTCACAAAACAAAAACAAAAACAAAAAAAACCCCAAAAACTCAAATTCAGCTTTATCTTCTGCGTTCTTATCGCGATTTTAGTATATACTTGCATTGTGGAATTTATCACACACTATATGGAGTGGCATCATCAGAGATCAGACTCTGTAAGGTTAGCAAGTGGCATTAACAATGCATTCTCCTATGGGGCTATGTCGAACGCTCTGGTCAGAACAGCCTCCAGATGGCACAGACTGTTTTGGGAGCTCGTTACTTGTCATGGAAAATAGAGGACCCTGAAACAGCCCTTTGGCTAAATTCTCTAATTTGCTTGGGCCCACTGAGCCACATGTGAAAGAATATGACCCCGGATCATAATTGGGGTTCAGGCAAATGCACATCGGATTGAAGGATTGTGGGTTTCTCCAAAAAGACTCAGTTAGAGGAAGAGGTTGCAGCTCCCCAAGAGACAATTACCTGTTTGTTGAGGGACCCTGACTGCCAGGGTTGAAATGTTAGGGGGAGCCGTGGCTGCTGGTGCAGGAAGAGGCTGTACCTGACTTGGCTGTGCCCGGCCATCTCTTCTATGTTCTGGGAAGCAGACTGCCGTGTAAATAAAATGACTTCCACCATTAAGGACCTAAAGGCTTTGCTATTGAAACCACCCCTAGAAGGAGACGTCAGACCCAGAGATAAAAGCACACAACCTGAATACAGTCTGTGTTGAGGTCCCTGGGCAGTCCACTCTGGCCAGCAGAGTGGCAGGAGTGGAGACAAGAGGCAGCTGGAGTCAATGGAGCAGAAGGACAGAGCAGATGCAAAGCCTGAACAGAGAGAAGCTTCAGAAGGAACTTCCTGGTCTCCCATTCAGCCCACTAACTCCTGGAGGGATCCCAAGTGAAGATTGTACCTCCCCTAGGCAGAGCAGTAAGGTTAGGGTATGGCACCTAGTATGACATACAGATAGACATAGAAAGTACTTTTGTACCCTTGTATATTTCTAGCGCTTAGTGCAGGGTCTCATAGACACCTAATTTATTCACTTGTTTATAAACTCACAAATATTATTTTTTTAATGTTTATTTATTTTGAGAGGGAGGAAGAAAAAGAGAGAGAGACAGTGCATGAACAGGGGAGGGGCAGAAAGAGAGGGAGAGAGAGAATCCCTAGTAGGCTCTACCGTGTCAGTGCAGAGCCCCCCCCTCCCAGAGGGCTGATCTCACGAACCGTGAGATTATGACCTGAACTGAAATCAAGAGTTGGATGCTTAACTGACTGAGCCACCCAGGGGCCCTGCAAGTATTATTATTGAGGCATAATATATACCTGGCATTATTTTAGGTACTTGGACAAAAATGGTCAGCAAAAAAACAGACATGGTTATTGTCATGGTACCAAATGTTCACTGAACTAGAATTTAAGCAAACAGATTTCATTTCATTACTTTCCTATCTCTTCATGCAGTTTATTTTGAAATTTAATAACCCAAGTTTTATGTTATTTTCATAATATGCTCTTAAAAATGTGGAGGAGTAAGCAGTTCTGAAATATAAATAACCTAACAGGTTACAAATGATCCTTTATAGGTGTTGTTATGTAAATGAATACTTTGGAATGTACATTAGTTGTTCCAAGTCACTAAGCCAAAGTGACTTGCTTTGGAACCCTAAACTGTAGAGGAAATGCACATCTTATATATATATGCAGCGCAACTTACTTATTTGGAACCATAATCCTAAACCTATTTTGACCTGACAATGAAGCATAAAGTGAAGATTGATGATTATTTTGAACCGGATTCTTTAATAATTGTTACTAATTTCTTAATTACTCAAGATACTGTTCCCTCAGATACTGTGCATGGGCCAAAATCTTAATCCACAGTGTGTAACCTACATAGGAGATGGGACATGCATGCTTACTGAACACAGGCAGGAAATGGGATTGTCCAGAGAGCATGAAGCAGACTCAATATTTTCAGGCACTCATTTGTGCATACTAAACGTACCCAAAGTGTCTTTATCCATTTCTTACTTGAGTTCCTTTATTTTTAAAATCCTAAAGTAGATGGATTTTCTATAATAATAATTATAAAATGGACAGTAATTAGTAAATGAACAAAAGTCACCTCTTTTCAAAAGTCTTACTCATTCCCGAAGGTTGCTCAATGACAAAAGTAATATGGATAACATTTCATATTTTAAGAAACAGTCACACATTTAATTTTTATAGCAACCCTGTGAGCCCACTTGTATTATCTTCATTTTATAAGTGGCAAAACTGGGCCAAAGATACTAGGTAATTTGTCTAATTTGACTAAGTCATGACAAGAATTTGGTCAGTAAACAGAAAACACATAAAAACCACACAACTTTCTCCCACTTTGGGCAAAACATGATATACTTCTAGGTGGTTTGAGGATATGACCTCTGTCCACAAAGACTTTCTATTTGAATGGAGGTAGGCAGACTATTTATGTCAAAGATATAGATCATCATTAAAAGTACAAAAGAATATAGTGCAAGTTATAAGCATAAATTCTGAGGTCTCATCGAGTTATGCCATAGCTCAGTAATGTTAATGCTATTAATACTAGAGATATTGCTTTCTCAATGTGAATGAGAGGTGTTGGGTGACTACCCTTGAGTCACTAGAATTTTATCATAAAATAATAGCAGAGAAACCAAGAAAGGAAAAATGGCTCTTTCTGAGAAGTAGAAGAGGTATTTTCCTTTGTAATTTCTTTTTTTTAAAATTTTTTAATGTTTATTTATTTTTGAGACAGAGAGAGACAGCGTGAACAGGGGAGGCGCAGAGAAAGAGGGAGACACAGAATCTGACACAGGTTCCTGACTCTGAGCTGTCAGCACAGAGCCCGATTTGGGGCTCAAACCCATGAACCATGAGATCATGACCTGAGCCGAAGCCATACCCTTAACCGACTAAGCCACCCAAGCGCCCCACATCTATAATTTCTAATTTCATCATTATGAAATGAAAAAGACAGGAAATAAAACACCACTAAAAGAGAGAGGGAGAGCGTAAGAGAAAGAGAGAGAGAGAGGACTCTTAGCTGTAGAGAACAAACTGATGGTTACCAGAGGGGAGGTGGATGGGGGAATGGGTAAAATAGATGGAGATTAAGGAGTGCACTTGTTGTGATGAGCGCTGGGTGATGTATGGAGTTGTTTAATCACTATATTGTACACCTGAAACTAATATAACACTGTTTAACTATACTGGAATTAAAAACAATTTTAAACCACTAAATTTTTACTATAATGTTTTGTAGATGATGTTTTCCATATGAAAAATCCATGTGTGTGTGTGTGTGTGTGTATACATATATATATTTCTTTTTTACAAGTAAGTAGGAAAGGTTATTTTAATACATCAGATATTAAGACAGAATCCTTCTCAGTCTGAAGTTTTTAAGCCAGAGTAGAGAGATGGACTCCCTTTACTGTGCCTTTTCTCTTCTCTCAGAAGTGCTTGGAATCAATTGTACAGGGAGCATATTCCCTTTGAAGAAAACCTTGAAAAAAGAGAGAATGTAATACCTCACCTCCATGTAATGCAAAGTGATACTTCTTAAAGTAGAGGTTTTATTTTACAGCGGACCTACAGCATATATTCCCACAGATATAACGCTGACTTACACCGAGAGGTTCTGAACTATCTACTAATTAGGTACAAAAGCTTTTGAAGAGAAAAAGATTTGAAAAGAAAAAAGTTGCCTACGTCTTTCAAGCTACCATTTACACGGACAGTGATGAGTTATGCAGGCCAAAGCGTCTTAGTTTGCTGTTCTTAGAGAAATAATGGAGGCGAGTTTTGCTGAAACAATTTTTTTTTTCCATTTAGACTTTCTTTCTTATAGCTTCAATAGAAAGAAATCCTTAAGAAGGTTTTAAACAAGGAAGCATGTTTAAATTTAGACAGTTGATGTGTGACATTTTTTCTTTTATTTATTTTTGTAGAGAACAATTGTACAGACTGATATTGCTGACAAGGTCTATTAATTGATTCATACTTCATATATTTTGTCTAGATTCTAGCTGGTAAGCTCCAAGGTAAGAATTTGTTCAAGTAAAACAGGAATTTCTCTAAGCCAATATTTGCTTGAATCCTACCAGTATTCTGAATAATAACCATAGAAATAAAATATTTTGAATGATATCATGGGGCCAGTATTTTTTAAGTTTTTGAAATGTTAATGCTTTTAATGAACATTACCTTTTTGAATTAATCTTAAGACTCTGTGATATTTAACATTATTTACAATCACTATTTTATCTTTAAAACTTGCTGACATTATGTAAAGTGGAAGTTAACAGGGAGCCTTGATTGGACCTTCCCATTGAGTCAGTCTGTGAGTGACTTCTCTTAGGCCACTTAACTTCTTTGTGTCTCACTTTTCTTCATGTGCCCAGTGATGTTAATAAAACCCCTTTCCTAAGCCACAAGACTGGTAAGGACATATGAAATACTATTTGTAAAAGAATTCTGAAAAAATGAAGCCTTCATATATAAGTGATATAATTGTCAAGTATTCAATTTAGCTCTTTGTATTAACCAGAATATAATATGTGATACGATTGATGCTATCAATTTTAGCTATTTATTTAAAACTAAGAATATATTTAAGTCTTGTGGAGGTGCCAAGAAGCAAGGTGGTGTAGTGCAAAATGCATAGACTTGATGCCAGGGAGAATCTAGTTGAAATCCTGGTGCTGCTACTTACTGGTGAAGGGATTTCAAACAAACTATCTCCTCCAATCCCTAGTTTCCCCACCTGTAAAGCAGTGATAGTGTTTATCTAACTGGCTTTTTACACAGATTTAATGGGGTTCGGTGTTGGTCATAAGTTTTGACTACGTCCAGATATAGAAACTTTTAGGAAGTTGATTAATATAGAAGCACAGCAGTTAGTTATTTAACTAATGTCTGGTAATGTTGTTTCATTATTAAAAAAAAACCCTACATGACTATTATAGTAATCTGGAGGAATTTATGCTTCTTGAAGTACCTGAAATAACTAGGAAAGCAGCAATTACATAGGTTTCATCCCCTAAGAAAAAAATTTAAGGTTGTTAATTCCCTAAGAAAGATTTTAAGGTTGACATACCCAGATATTAGCCGAATTGAAAAGTTTTAAATAATAAGATATTTAGCCAAAGAGTGTATGATCATAATAAAGAAATAGCTGCAATAATTTCCTGGAGGCTGAACTAAATAATTTCTTTTATTCCATACTAATTTCTATGCAGAATACATTTTTAGCCCCTAAACTTTTTAAGATAAGGGTTTTTATGTATTTACCTTTTATACAAATGAACAAAATTATATGCAGTATTAAATTATTATTAGCTGTCATTATTTTATGGTGAGTAGCTGTTTTTACTCATCACTTGCTAGCTTTAGTAAGTTTCTTTTTAGTTTTTTTAATAATATAACTTTATTTTTTATTTTTAAAAATTTACATCCAAATTAGTTAGTATATAGTGAAGCAATGATTTCAGTAGATTCCTTAATGCCCCTTACGCATTTAGCCTATACCCCCTCCCACAACCCCTCCAGCAACCCTCAGTTTGTTCTCCATATTTATGAGTCTCTTTTGTTTTGTCCCACTCCCTGTTTTTATATTATTTTTGTTTCCCTTCTCTTATGTTCATCTGTTTTGTATCTTAAAGTCCTCATATGAGTGAAGTCATATGATTTTTGTCTTTCTCTGACTAATTTCACTTAGCATCATACCCTCTAGTTCCATCCACGTAGTTGCAAATGGAAAGATTTCATTCTTTTTGATTGACGAGTAATACTCCAATATATATATATATATATATATATATATATATATATATATATATACCACATCTTCTTTATCCATTCATCAGTCGATGGGCACTTGGGCTCTTTTCATACTTGGGCTATTGTTGATAGTGCTGCTATAAACATGGGGGTACATGTGTTCCTTCGAAACAGCACACCTGTATCCCTTGGATAAATGCCTAGTAGTGCAATTCCTGGGTCGTAGGGTAGTTCTATTTTTAGTTTTTTGAGGAACCTCCATACTGTTTTCAGAGTGGCTGTACCAGCTTGCATTGCCACCAACAATGCAAAAGAGATCCTCTTTCTCTGCATCCTCGCCAACATCTGTTGTTGCCTGAGTTGTTAATGTTAGCCATTCTGACAGGTGGTATCTCATTGTGGTTTTGATTTGTATTTCCCTGATGATGAGTGATGTTGAGCAGTTTTTCATGTGTCGGTTGGCCATCTGGATGTCTTCTTTGGAGAAGTGTCTATTCATGTCTTTTGCCCATTTCTTCACTGGATCATTTGTTTTGTGGGTGTTGAGTTTGATAAGTTCTTTGTAGATTTTGGATACTAACCCTTTATCTGATATGTCATTTGCAAATATCTTCTCCCATTCTGTCGGTTGCCTTTTAGTTTTGTTGATTGTTTCCTTGGCTGTGCAGAAGGTTTCTATTTTGATGAGGTCCCGGTAGTTCATTTTTGCTTTGTTTCCCTTGCCTCTGGAGACGTGTTGAGTAAGAAGTTGGTGCAGGCAAGATCAAAGAGGTTTTTGCCTGCTTTCTCCTCAAGGATTTTGATGGCTTCCTGTCTTACATTGAGGTCTTTCATCCACTTTGAGTTTATTTTTGTATATGGTGTAAGAAAGTGGTCCAGGTTCATTCTTCTGCATGTCACTGTCCAGTTTTCCCAGCACCACTTGCTGAAGAGACTGTCTTTATTCCATTGGATATTCTTTCCTGCTTGGTCAAAGATTAGTTGCCCATACATTTGTGGGTCCATATCTGGGTTCTCTATTCTATTCCATTGATCTGAGTGTCTGTTCTTGTGCCAGTACCATACTGCCTTGATGATTACAGCTTTGTAGTATAGCTTGAAGTCTGGGATTGTGACACCTCCTGCTTTGGTTTTCTTTTTCAAGATTGCTTTGGCTATTCGGGTTTTTTTCTGGTTCCATACAAATTTTAGGATTATTTGTTCTAGCTCTGTGAATAATGCTGGTGTTACTTTGATAGGGATTACTTTGAATATGTAGATTGCTTTGGGTAGTATCGACATTTTAACAATACTCGTTCTTCCTATCCAGAAGCATGGAATCTTTTTCCATTTCTTTGTGTCTTCTTCAATTTCTTTCATAAGCTTTCTATAGTTTTCAGTGTATAGATTTTTTCACCTCTTTGGTTAGATTTATTCCTAGGTATTTTATGGTTTTTGGTGCAACTATAAATGGGATCAATTCCTTGATTTCTCTTTCTGTCGCTTCATTGTTGGTGTATAGGAATGCAACTGATTTCTGTGCATTGATTTTATATCCTGCAACTTTGCTGAATTCATGAATCAGTTTTAGCAGTTTTTTGGTGGAATCTTTTGGGATTTCCATATAGAGTGTCATGTCATCTGTGAAGAGTGAAAGTTTGACCTCCTCCTGGCTGATTTGGATGCCTTTTATTTCTTTGGGTTGTCTGATTGCAGAGGCTAAGACTTCCAATACTATGTTGAATAACAGTGGCGAGAGTGGACATCCCTGTCTTGTTCCTGACCTTAGGGGGAAAGCTGTCAGTTTTTCCCCATTGAGGATGATATTAGCGTTGGGTTGTTCATATATGGCTTTTATGATCTCGAGGTATGATCTGTCTATTCATACTTTCTTGAGGGTTTTTATCAAGAAAGGAATCTGTATTTTGTCAAATGCTTTCTCTGCATCTATTGAGAGGATCATATGGTTCTTGTCCTTTCTTTTATTGATGTGATGAATCACGTTAATTGTTTTGCAGATATTGAACCAGCCCTGCATCCCAGGTATAAATCCCACTTGGTCGTGGTGAATAATTTTTTTAATGTGTTGTTGGATCCGGTTGGCTAATGTCTTGTTGAAGATTTTTGCATCCATGTTCCTCAGGGAAATTGGTCCATAGTTCTCCTTTTTAGTGGGGTCTCTGTCTGGTTTTGGAATCAAGGTAATGCTGGCTTCATAGAAAGAGTTTGGAAGTTTTCCTTCCATTTCTATTTCTTGGAACAGTTTCAAGAGAATATGTGTTAACTCTTCCTTAAATGTTTGGTAGAATTCCCCTGGAGAGCCATCTGGTCCTGGACTCTTGTTTTTTGGCAGATTTTTGATTACTAATTCGATTTCCTTACTGGTTATGGGTCTGTTCAAAGTTTCTATTTCTTCCTGTTTCAGTTTTGGTAATGTATATGTTTCTAGAAATTTGTCCATTTCTTCCAGGTTGCATATTTTATTGGCATATAATTGCTCATAATATTCTCTTATTGTTTTTATTTGTGTTGTGTCGGTTGTGATCTCTCCTCTTTCATTCTTGATTTTACTTATTTGGGTCCTTTCCTTTTTCTTGATCAAACTGGTTACTGGTTTACCAATTTTGTTAATTCTTTCAAAGAACCACCCTCTGGTTTCATTGATCTGTTCTACTGGTTTTTTTTGGTTTTGATAGCATTAATTTCTGCTCTAATCTTTATTATTTCCTGTCTTCTGCTGGTTTTGGGTTTTATTTGCTGTTCTTTTTCCAGCTCCTTAAGGCGTAAGGTTAGGTTGTGTATCTGAGATCTTTCTTCCTTCTTTAGGGAGGCCTGTATTGCTATATACTTTCCTCTTATGACCACCTTTGCTGCATCCCAGAGGTTTTGGGTTTGGTGTTATCATTTTCATTGACTTCCATACACTTTTTAATTTCTTCTTTAACTGCTTGGTTAGTCCATTCATTCTTTAGTAGGATGTTCTTCAGAATCCAAGTATTTGTTACCTTTCCAAATTTTTTCTTGTGGTTGATTTCAAGTTTCATAGCATTGTGGTCTGAAAATATGCATGGTATGATCCCGATCTTATTGTACTTACTTTGGGCTGATTTATGTCCCAGTATATGGTCTATTCTAGAGAACGTTCCATGTGCACTGGAGAAGAATGTATATTCTGCTGCTTTAGGATGAAATGTTCTGAATATATCTGTTAAGGCCATCTGGTCCAGTGTGTCATTTAAAGCCATTGTTTCCTTGGTGATTTTTTGATTAGATGATCCGTGCATTGCTGTGAGTGGGTTGCTGAAATCTCCTACTGTTATGGAATTACTATAGATGAGTTTCTTTTTGTTTGTGGTTAATTGATTTATATATTTGGGTGCTGCCACATTTGGCACATATATGTTTACAATTGTTAGGTCTTCTTGGTCTATAGACCTCTTGATTATGATATAATGCCCTTCTGCATCTCTTGATACAGTCTTTATTTTGAAGTCTAGATTGTCTGATACAAGTATGGGTACTTCGGCTTTCTTTTGTTGACCATTAGCATGATAGCTGGTTCTCCACCCCCTTATTTTCAATCTGAAGGTGACTTTAGGTCTAAAGTGGGTCTCTTGTAAACAGCATATAGATGGGTCTTGTTTTCTTATCCATTCTGTTACCCTATGTCTTTTGATTGGAGCATTGAGTCCATTGATGTTTAGAGTGAGTACTGAAAGATATGGATTTATTGCCATTATGTTGTTTGTACAGTTGGAGATTCTGGTAGTGTTCTCTGGTCCTCTCTAATCTTTTGTTGATTTTGGTATTTATTTATTTATATATATATTTTTTCATCTTTTCTCCTCTCAGCGAGTCCCCCTTAAAATTTCTTGCATGGCTGGTTTAGTGGTCACAAATTCCTTTAATTTTTGTTTGTCTGGGAAACTTTTTATCTCTCTATTTTGAATGATAGCCTTCTTGGATAAAGAATTCTTGGCTGCATATTTTTCTGATTCAGCACACTGAATATATCCAGCCACTCCTTTCTGGCCTGCCAAGTTTCTGTGGATATTCTGCTGCACACCTGATCTGTCTTCCCTTGTAGATTAGGGACTTTTTTTTCCCTTGCTGCTTTCATGATTCTCTCCTTGCCTGAGTACTTTGTGAATTTGACTATGAAATGCCTTGTTGATGGTCAGTTTTTGTTGAATCTAATGGGAGTCCTCTGTGCTTCCTGGATTTTGATGTCTGTGTCTTTCCCCAGGTTAGGAAAGTTTTCTGCTATGATTTGCTCACATAACCCTTCTACCCCTATTTCTCTCTCTTCTTCCTCTGGGACCCCTATGATTCTGATGTTGTTCGTTTTTCATGAGTCACTGATTTCTTTAATTCTCACATCATGCTCTTTTGCCTTAATCTCCCTCTTTTTTTTCTGCTTCGTTATTCTCTCCAAGTTTGTCCTCTATATCGCTGATTCTCTGTTCTGCCTTGTCCATCCTTGCCGCCGTTGCATCCATCCGTGATTGCAGCTCAGTTACAGCATTTTTAATTTCATTCTGGCTATTTTTTACTTCTTTTATCTCTGCAGAAAGGGATTCTAATCTATTTTTGACTCCAGCTAGTATTCTTATTATCGTGATTCCAAATTCTGGTTCAGACATCTTGCTTGTGTCTGTGTTGGTTAAATCCCTGGCTGTCATTTCTTCATGCTCTTTCTTTCGGGGTGCATTCCTTCGTTTTGTCATTTTGAAGGGAGAAAAGGAATTAATGAGGTACAAAAAATTGAAATTAAAAGAATTAAAATTAAAAAAATATTAAAATTAAAAATTAAAAACACAACCACACAAAAATTGAATAGATGATGCTAGATCCTAGGTGTGTTTTGTTTGGGTGTAGAAAGTGGTTTGACAGATTAGAGAAACAAACAAACAAACAAACAAAAAAGGGAGGGGAAGAGAAAAAAAAGGAAATCGTTTGAGAATTCGAAAAAATGAAAGTAGACTTTCACTAAAGTAGACTAAAATACACAAAAGTAGAGAACATAGTAGAAAAAATTATAGAAAAATATTTTTAATAAAAATTGAAAAGAAATATGGATTTTTTCATTTTATGTATTTAAGAAAAAAGAAAAGAAACGAAAAAGAGAAAAAAGATTAAAAAAATTTGAAAATTTGAAAAAGTGGATACACTGTAGTAGACTGAAATAAAATGATGGGTGTAAGATAGAATTTGGAAAAGTTTACATAAAAGCAAAAAATATAGTAATATAAATTAAATAAAAATATTTTTAATATAAATTGAAAGTAAAAATGAAGTTTTTCTCTTTCTGCATTCAAGAAAAAGAAATGAAAAAAAGAAAAAGAAAAAAAGGAAATTGTTTGAAAATTTGAAAAAGTAAGTACACTGAAGTAGACTAAAATAAAATGATGTAAGTAAAGTAGAATTTGAAAAAACTTACAAAAGTAAAAATATACTAATAAAAATTAAAGACAGATATTTTTAATAAAAATTGAAAATAAAAATGAGTTTTTTCTCTTTCTGTATTCAAGAAAAAGAAAAGAATTGTAAAAGAGAAAATGGAAGAGAGAGAAAAAAAATTGAATAGATGAACCTGCTAACAGATTGAAGTAGGACTGAAATTGCTTCGTTTTCCCCTAGAGGTCAGTCCATGTAGCTCTTTACAGTCCATAGATTAAGCCGGCAGTGAGGTTTGTGTTCTTGAAGAGCGAAGTTGGCCCAGTTGGGCGGGGCTCGGTGTAACAGCTCTGCTCTCCACTAGATGGCGCTGTTAGCCTACTGGGGTGGATTGTTGAGGTGCTCGTGGGTGCGCATGCGCATGCGCGGGAGCGGTGAAAAATGGCGCCCCACCACCCAGTCTGTTCTCCCGAATCAGCAATTGCGCACTGGTCCTCCGTCTTCAGCTCTCGTCCACTCCCCACTTTATCACCCTCCGTGACCAGGCCCCAGGCAGTACCTGTCTCCCAAGTTTTGTCTCAGATGCGGCTGTTTTCCCCGGCCCCTTACTGCCGAAGGACTGCGGCTTTGACCCGCTCCGCCCCTCTGCGGGAGGGTCTCACTGAGCAATGGCCGAATGAGGAGTGGCCGAATGTCGGCTGCACCCAGGAACGCCTGCTGGACCCTGCTGTTGCCGGTGCCCCGAGACTGTGGCCAGGTGCCAGCCCGCCCCCTCCAAAAATCACGAGACAGTGTAGCCTCAGCGTTTCAGGGACCATGGAAAATCGCAACACACATCTGGCACCAGGCTTCACCTTCAACAACCTTGCCCCAGCACTAGTGATTGTGGCTGCCTTCCGGGGTCTGCTGGGACCAGGTGGCTTCAACAGTCTCTACCAAATGTCCTTCCAGCAGTGGAACCACTTTTCCATGTGTGGCCTGAGAACCTCCAAAACCCCACTCCGTTCCTGGGGATTCAGCTTTCCCACCAGAGCACCACCAGGTATGTAGCTGCGGAGTTGCAGCTTCTGCACTCCCCTTGTTTACAGTCTTAATGGAGTTTAAACCCTCTCCTTTCTCCTTTCTCCCTTTTTAGTTTAGTCCCAGCGGTTGTTTCCAATTTTCCACTTTCTCTTCAGCTGCTGTTGGGGAGAGGTACTTTTCCTGTATGCTCCCCCCCCCACCCAGTCTCCATCCTCTCTCTGCCTGCAAAAGGGTTTCCCTACTTTTCGGGGCTTCTTGCTCCCCAAGTTCAGCGCTTCATGTCACGTACCTGCTGAATTCTGTGGTTCACATTGTGCAGATTGTTGTGTTAATCTTCCAATCGGTTTTCTAGGTGTGTAGGGTGGTTTAGTGTTGGTCTGGCTATATTTCATGGACGTGAGACACACAAAAAGCTTACATGCTGTTCCACCATCTTGGCTCCTCTAATAAGTTTTTAATTCAAATTTCAGCAAAAATTTTTGAGTTTGATATATTTTCTCATTGTTAGGTTTCTGAAGAAATGGGGCAAAAATCTCTTTATGATAATAATAATGATCTGGTGTGATATGTACCGTTGTCATAATGGTGGCTTAATGGTGGTAGAATCCTTAATTATCTTTATTATTTTTTATTATTTTGGGTCTTTAAAAATTTTTATTTCTATATTCCCATTTAGAAACTAAGAGCCACAAATAATGACCTGTATTAGTGAGAGTAATTCCATTCTTAGAAATGGGACAAAAGTCATGCTTCTTCATGACATTAGAATATGGCATTTGGGGGTTCTTAGTTGCCCTTGACTGTTTGGAAAATATTTATTTTTGAAGCAACTCAATGAAGGGCTATGGTACATTTTATGAAGTATATACTAAGCATTTAATGCAGCTTTAAAAATTATTTTTTAGAAAAAGTGATTCAGCTGTGAAAGCTAGTTCTAATGCATAAATATTCCCATAGTAATTTTGGTTATTATAGACCAGGTTTTTAAAAAGAATGTGAAAAACTAATTTTGGGGAAAATCATTTTATACTTTTATTCCTTATTCCAACACTAGATAATAAAGTGATATAAGAAGTAATGGAAATATCAAATGTAAACTTAGTTAGGGGGGTTCATTGGAAACTGAGAAAAATGTTAGCATTTATTTGGGAATTATAACAACAATGGACTTAAAATTAAAAATGAAAGGACTTCCCTTGAATTGGTAAGAAAGAATATGATGCCATGTCTAGTGTCAGGGTAAATGATTCAAGTTAACAGTGGAGTAATGGCATTTTTGGTACATGGCTCTTTCCAAGAAAATGCAGTAAGATACTATTTTACTAATGTTTTCCTATGACATGGTATCATTCCATATGCATGGTTTTTGAAGGAAGTAATTATTTTTTACTCGAGATTAGCAGGCCCAAAAAGAAGATCCTTCTGCCCCAAAAGAATTCTGCAACTAGACAGTATGCCATATCGTTAATGAAAAAGGACTCATCATCTTGCTCATCTGATTCAGGATAGAGATGTGACTATCCTAAATTCACAGGGGAAGCTGAGTTAAAGCAAGTGTGTTTGTGGGAGTTGGTGTTGGGGGATTATTCTCTTTACTCTTGGGCAAACAGACAGAGGGTTTACCTCCAATTATGACCCTGGAAGGCATATTCCTACAAAAAAGAAATAAAAAAGTACCTGGAAAGCTAAAAGAGAATTAGACTCCTTGCCTTTTTCTTTTTTCCATGTTTTTTTGATCAGTGTTAATATTTTGGGCATATTCTATAAGGCAAAAAAGGGATTCTCATGTACTAGACACTTAAAAATATCTCTTGAGGGGATGCCTGGGTGGTTCAGTCAGTTCAGCGTCCAGCTCTTGATTTTGGCTCAGGTCATGGTCTTACAGTTCATGCAATCGAACTCTGTGTTGGGCTCCATGGTGACAGTAAGTACACTGCTTGGGATTCTCTCTCTCTCACTCTCTCTGTCCTTCCCCTGCCCCCAAAATACATAAATAAACTTAAAAAAATCTCTTGAATAGATGTTGAATGAGAATAGATAATATGGAACAGTTAGGACTCAGGATTATTTTTACTCTGGTAGAACGCTAATGTTAAAAACCTCCCTCATCGTTTCAAAGTGAATTGTTGATGCACTCTTAAATTTGGCTACAGAATATAATACTTGCTGTTACAGCTAACTTCAAATAACAAAGAGTTACCTATGTTAAACGTAGAGATATCTAAGTTCAAGTTGAGAACCATTAAGATTAGAGTCAAGTCAATCCAGAAATAAAACCACAACTATATGATCAATTAATTAATATTTGACAAAACAGGAAAGAATATCCAATGGGAAAAAGACAGTCTGTTCAACAAATGGTGTTGTGAAAGCTGGACAGCAATATGCAAAAGAATGAAACTGGACCACTTTTTTATACACAAAAATAAATTTAAAATGGTTAAAGACCTAGATGTGAGACAGGATACCATAAAACCTCTAGAAGAGAACACAGACAGTAACTTCTTTGACATTGGTTATAGAAGCTTCTTTCTAGATATGTCTCCTGACACAAGGGAAGTAAAAGCAAAAATAAACTATTGGGACTAAAAATAAAAAGCTTTTGCACAGTGAAGGACATGATCAGCAAAACTAAAAGGCAACCTATGGAATAAGAGAAGATATTTGCAAATTACATATCTAATAAAATTAAAAATGGGCAGATGAAATGAACAGACAGTTCTTTGAAGAAGACATCCAGATGGCCAACAGACACGTGAAAAGATGCTCATCATCACTTAGCATCAGGAAAATGCAAATCAAAGCTACAATAAGATATCATCTCACACCTGTCAGAATTACTAAAATCAACAACAGGAAACAACAGGTGTTGGCAAGGATGTGGAGAAAAAAGAACACTCGTGCACTGTTGGTGGGAATGCAAACTGGTGAAGCCACTGTGGAAAATAGTATGAAGGTTCCACAAAAAGTTAAAAATTGAAGTGCTCTATGATCCATCAACTGAACTACTGGGTATTTACCCAAATACAAGAACACTAATTCAAAGGGATACATACACCTTTATAGCAGCATCATTCACAATAGCCAAGATAAGGAAGCAGCCTAAGTGCCCATTGATTGATGAATGGATAAAGAAAATGTGATATATATGTATATATGTATGGATATATACACAGTAGAAGAGTGGTCAGCCATATAAAAGAATGAAATCTTGCCATTGGCAATGACATGGATGGAGCTAGAGAATATAATGCTAAGTGAGTAAGTCAGTCAGAGAAAGATAGCTACTGTATGATTTCACTCATACATAGAATTTAAGAAACAAAACAAACAAGCAAAGGGAAAAAAATAAGAGAGAGAGAGGGACAAATCAAGGAACAGTCTCTTAACTACAGAGAACAAATTGATAATTATCAGAGGGAAGGTGGGTGAAGGGGTGGGTTAAATAGGAGATGGGGATTAGAGGGAGCACTTGTGATGAGCACCAGGTAATGTACAGAAGTGATGAATTACCATATTGTACACCTAAAACTAATACAACAGTGTATGTTAACTAGCTGGAATTGAGTCAAATCACCTTTTTTTAAAAATAAATGAATCTTGTTTTAATGAATATGCCTATTTTATGAGAGTAATTGATGCAGAAAAAGTGAATGATGCTTATGAGTTTTTCTAATAAGTTTAATTGAGTTTTAACGTCTTAATTCACTAATGAAAGAAGACAAGGTAGAATACTGGCATGTTTTTTCTCTCTAGTTATTAACAGAGCAATTTTCAATAAAATTATTAAAGCAAACTTTATTAAAAAATATATTCTTATACCAATATCTTAGTCTTCATATATTGAACTTAAAATTGAAGTTTTTTAAATAATAATTCCAGACATTTATATTTCAAAATTACAACAGGTGAACAGACCAGGTAAATGACTAGATGACTTGGGGATATAAATCTTTAAACCTAAGTCAGGCATGAAAAGTATTTTGATATATAACCTCGTTCATTTTTTCACCTCAACTTTCAGAAATTAAAAAAAATCACACCAAAGATCAAAAGCATTTTTAGTATACAAATAAAAATAGAAAAAGCCAAGCTAACAACTGGTTGGGTAAAAATCTACTTACACACACACACATACACATACACACACACACACACACACACACACACACACACACACACACCTTTGACTATCTAGTTAAGGGATTAATAGTTCATTTTTTACCTGATCATTAACATTAGCTTCACGGACTATTTGAACCTTCCACTAAAGCTACTAGTTGTGACACAGTTATTAAACTAAACCCACTGTTTTTTTTAGAACCACTACTAAATATGTTGTGAGTGATAGGAAGTACTTTTCCAGGTATAAACTGGTCCCCCAAATGAAAATGGTAGAACTAAGAGGGGGAAAGATTAATATCTAACTTAAGACAACTAAGCTAGTACATATTTTTAGTTTAATAAGTACAATTACCTTAACTGTACAATATATTATGTATTTTGCATATATATACTCTTGTACCCTCTTGACCAACTTGTCTTGTATATAAGTGATACCCCCATTGCGGCAGTTTTAAGAGTTAAAATGGCCAGAGAAATGAACAGTGCTGATAGTACTAAGTTACACATTTAAAAGTGACACCTTTGTCCTTTGATATCATTTCCCAACAAGGTTATCATTGAAACTTCTTCCATTTGAAAGAATTGTATTTCTGTCAGCTGAAGTAGCTGACAACACAGTGTGAATTAACGTGCCTCTTTCTTTCTTTCTTTCTTTCTTTCTTTCTTTCTTTCTTTCTTTCTTTCTTTCTTTCTCTCTCTCTCTCTCTCTCTCTCTCTCTCTCTCTCTCTCTCTCTCTCTTTTGTTCTTTCTTCCTGGAGTTCTCTTAAAAGATTTCAGTTATCTGTCATCAGGCATAAGTTTAGATTCTCCCGAGCCAAAGCAGCTTGGAATGTGTTGGTGAAGAGGGCACTCCAGACAGGACAACATGCTTGTCTACAGGGTGAGCTGAGGAAGAATGCTAAGAGGCTGTAGCAGTATTGCTTTGGCTGGTGCAAGCCTTGGAGGGGAGAGTGGAGCCACTGGGCACGAATCCTGGTGCTGAAAGGGTGCACTTCAATCTTTCAGTTTGTACACAAGCTTCAGAGCAACAGCATTATCTGGCAATTGGCCTTCTTATGCCTAATTTCCAACCCACAAGTAGGAGTGAGGTTGTTGAGGATATCCTCACCCTTAGAGTTATTCACTTTGCATAATGACTCTACTTAGCACGTTAGGAGGGAGTGCTGATGTCTAAGTGCCCATCTGCTCCATAGTCATTACTGTGCACCCTTCAATTAAGCAGTCCAGATATGACTTCATTCAAGATAAACAAAGTGATTTTGGTGGTGGTTACATGGGGATGTACATTTGTCAAAACTCAGCTAACCCTTAAAATAGGGGAATTCTATTGTATGTAAATTATACCTCAATAGAGTTGATTAAAAAAAAGTTTAGGAATCTTGAAATGTGAAGAACTGTTAGATAGAATAAAAAAGCTGCTGTCAACAGGGACATGCTAATTTCTGTTTTGTTACAGAAATAAACTTTTCTGAGTACAGAATGCATTAAGCACGTGTGAGAAATGGCAAAACCAGCCCATGATTGATGTCTTTTACAATGATTTCATAAAACAGCATGGCTTCCCTTTTCCCCATTGTATTCCCATGGATTTGTCCAATGCACACCACATAGCAGATACTCAATAAACACTAGTGGAATCATTGATGTGTGAATTGATGTCTGAACAATTGATGCTCTGCACCATGTAAGTCTCCCATGTTTTGAACAATTCAGAGAAGCATACTGAAGGACAGATTATGTCTTGATTTATGAAAAAGCCTTTGCCAATTTGGTTGCTTTTACAAAACATTTATTTTAAGTCATTTAAATTATGAAATCAGAAGAGGGAGAAACAAGGTAGTTAAAAGGATAGGTGGATCTCCCTTTTGATGTAAGATGGTGGATGGTGCTCACAATGTTTGGAAAAAAACTATTTGGTGGAGGGTGTATTGGAGGCTTTTCTACCAATGTTGCAGCCTGAAGCAATAGTTAGGGTTGATACTCAGGTGCGTATCTGACAATTCAGAACACAGGCCTAGAGACTATGCGTACAGAGGAGGCAATGCCTTTTGCCTTCTGCATTGTGTTTAGCTCTCACCTAAACACAGTGAAGGGGAATGGACGGCAGCCATCAGTTTGCCATGGTGTATTTGAAACTCTGCACCAATGGGGCTAAATAGTTAAAATAATTAACTGAAAGAGTTTCTCAAAATATTTTTAAATTAAGATTTTTGCCTAGAATGTTTCCAACCTGATGTCAGTTACAATTATATTTACCTTGTTTTCTTGTAATGAACTCTTACATGAGTAATTGAAATCACTTTACTTAATTTTTATATGAAAGCCATGTAGACAGAAAGGAGGAGAACGAAAATAGATAAGCATTGCGGTTATCACTAACCCTGTGTGGCTTAAAGTTTGGACCTAATGTTCTGTCTTCCTATTTATGTTAACTTTCGCTATAGACTCATTTCATTTTCGGTTTTCTCCCTTACACTGTAAGCTGCTTCATGGCTGGGACAAGTTTAATGGTCTCTGCACCACCCACAATGTCCAGCACATAATATGATGCTCATTAAATATTTCTTGAATGACTGAATGATTATATTAACAAATAAATATCTGCATGTGCACAAATGCTTCCATTTTCTTTTTCTTTTTGTTACTAGAATCCTCCAAGTTTACACTGAGCACATGACTTCTCAGGTAGTTTCCATTTTTCAAATTTTCTTGCAGCTAATTTTGACTCTAATAATAAATTCAGGCCATTCTGATGTTATCAGAAAAGATGTCTGCAAAGTTTGATATTTCCAACTGAACACAAACTACTGCCCTGGTTTCCACTCTTTTCTTATTATTAATTTTAATTTTTTTTTTAATTTTTGAGAGAGAGAGAGACAGAGCACGAGTGGGGAGGGGGGCAGGGAGCAGAGAGAGGAGGAGACACAGAATCTAAAGCAGACTCCAGTCTCTGCACTGTCAGCACAGAGCCCAACGCAGGGCTCAAACTCACGAACCCTGAGATCATGACCTGAGCTGAAGTTGGATGCTTAACCAACAGAGCCACCCAGGTACCCCAGCACCCCTTTCTTATGAACAGGAACACGGACTGGATTGGGAGTAAGCTCCAAACATGCAGAGGAGGATAATGTTCTACAAAATGACAAAGCCTGAAGATGGAAGGAATCTGGATCTCCGAATGATAACTTGCAGCACAAAGATCTTTCATCCTGGACCAACCAAGCTGGGACAAGAAGGAGAAGTAAACATCTGTTTTCAGTCAAAGTATTTTATTTGGGAGTCATTGTTATAGCAGCTTAACTTACATACTAACCAATATATATCCTTTACTAGTATGTACAGGTGAATATGTAATATATACATGCGATCACATATCTATGAATGGAGTTAAAAGGGAAAGGAAAAAACTATCTAAATGGCCTTCCTTAACAAAAAACCCTCCTTTGTTATTATTTACTTTACATATGAACACATAATGCTTACATAATAATTTGTCATTTTCCAGACTTAAAATAGACTACCATACAACAAAGAGTTGAAAGTCAATGCCTTGAGTTTGAATTTGTGGCTTAATCTTTCTGGGCCTCATTTTCAAAATATATGCTTTGAGCTCTAAAATTTTATTTATCTTTGATTTTCTATGAATTTTTCTTAATGTAACAGTAATATACACCTAAGGAATTCCAATGAGATAATTTCCCAGTGATCTTACACATAACTCAAGTATTTCCAAATGTAACCACAGGACTCATTAGAAAGAACTACTTGATTGTTTAGAGTACTGTCTGTATGGCCAGTCATGAACATGTAACCTTATATTCCATTATTCAGAAGCATGAATAACAAAATGCCCAGCAGTTATCTTAACAAGTCTTTGGCCTTTGTGACTTTGTTTTTGGATTCTCGTCTGTCTTATCTGTAAGACCAATCCAAGAGACCTTACGCTAGTATAGATGTAAGAAAGATGGGAACTAAGCTTTTCACTGTTCTCTTCTAAATGCTGCTATTTAAAACATTTCACATCTGATTTGGGAATATTTAGTATACTAATAAGCATATCGAAGATTTACATTCTTTGCTTTTGGTTCTCTCAATATTTGCCATCCCAAAACTATTACAAAAATTTATAAACATTATAATGATCTTATGCAAGGCAACTGTGTCAGTTTAGGGGATAATCCAAATAGATTTCAGATTTGCTTTCAATCGTTAAGATGCCTGCAGACTCATGAGAAGATAGAATACACATGAACACGCACACAAATAAAAATGGAAGGTCATATTACAGATATATTTTGTTAAGAAGCTCAGATATGAGAGAGATACAAGTGAAATGGAGAAGCTAATGGTTTAATAGTCAACATGGATTTAAAATTGACCTTGGTATGAATAGGCCATAACTATGGTCTCTGAAGTGTGGAGCTAGACAAGGTGGAGACGTGTACATCATATTCGCAAAGCCGGAAGTAGCCTGGTTTAACTGAAGCAATTGGCTTGAGTAGGGCATATATGGAGGATAGGCTTTGGGGATCATTTTGGGCCAAATCAATTCAGTTCTGAAGATGACCTTAACACATATGAATTTTACTTATTTTTTTCAAGGAAGGAAAGGTACATGAAAATCAGCTTTTAAGGAAGATTAATTTCAAAGTGTTATGTTAAAGGCATCAGAGAGGTCAAACTGAAGCCCAAGAATTAAATTGGGCAAAAACTGCAGTTATCCAGGCAGGAAGGAAAGCAGTTTTAAACTAGGGGAAATGGTAGAATGCATGACTTTTAGAACCCTATTCTTTTGATAAACAATTTGGATGTATGTATGTATGTATGCATATGTATTAATGTTTCTTTCAGTGATCTTTCTTCTGTCTTCTCACTGTTAACCCTGAAGCTATCATGAGTTTTTCACATTGAGATTTCTTATTTTATTAGTCATGTCAGCAAAAGTAGTAGTAGTTGCTATCAATTGGTAATAACTTTTGTTGATCACTTACTATGTGCCACATTCCATTTTAGGCAACTTACATGTACTACCAAATGTAAACTACATGTTAAACCATATGAAATTACCATTTTCACAGGTTAAAAATTATCAACGAGCAGCAATTTCATACGCTTCACTTAATCCTCACACAACCATATGAATTAATTACTGTTATTATTATTTTTTTAATGTTTATTTATTTTTGAGACAGAGAGAGACAGAGCATGAACAGGGGAGGGGCAGAGAGAGAGGGAGACACAGAATCTGAAACAGTCTCCAGGCTCTGAGCTGTCAGCACAGAGCTGGACGCGGGGCTCCTACTCACGGACCACGAGATCATGACCTGAGCCGAAGTCGGACGCTTAACCGACCAAGCCACCCAGGCGCCCCTAATTACTGTCATTATTTAAATTTCCATTCAAGGAAACTGAGGCATAGGGAAAGTTTAATTTGCATAAGGTTGTAAAACCAGTATGTGGCAGACCTAGGATTCAAACACAAGCAAGTGTCACTCCAGAGTTTGTTGTGTAAACCACTTGTTATCTGCTTACACTGTACACTTACCTCTTATACAATCTTTCCAATAATTTTAGGAAATATATACATTCTCATTTTATGGATAAGAGGAGCAAAACACAGAAGAGTAACTTACCCATAGTTACCACATCAGAGGAAAAAAACAGGATTTGAACCTAGTTCTGTCTGATTCCAGAACGTTAATACTCCATCCACCTCGTTACATGGAGAGCGGAGGCAAGATTGGGGGTCCTCCTGACACCCTTTTGATATTTTTAAGAGATTGTGCTGGGGCGCCTGGGTGGCGCAGTCGGTTAAGCGTCCGACTTCAGCCAGGTCACGATCTCACGGTCCGTGAGTTCGAGCCCCGCGTCGGGCTCTGGGCTGATGGCTCAGAGCCTGGAGCCTGTTTCCGATTCTGTGCCTCCCTCTCTCTGCCCCTCCCGCGTTCATGCTCTCTCTCTGTCCCAAAAATAAATAAACGTGGAAAAAAAAAAAATTAAAAAAAAAAAAAAAGAGATTGTGCTAAAATCCTTCATATTATTCCACTTTCCTGCTTAATTTATGAATTCAGTCGACAACTCAAAATCTTCTACATTAGTAATCTTCTTTCCCGACGTTGTAGCTTGCCATCATTCTGTCTCTCCCGTGTCTACAAAACATTGCTTCTGACTTTAAACTACCATCAACTCCTTAGTTACATTTTATTCCACGTGTCTCTTAGTTCCTTTATTGTTTCACTTCATATCCAAATCATAACGGGTGCTACAGTCAGTTATTTCATCTCTACCTTCCTTATCATTTTCAATTTCCTAACCCATTGACACATTGGTTTCAGTTTGCCAGTTAATCCTCACCCTGGTTCCACCAAACTATCAATTTTCTCTAATTCTGTTCTCAGGCAATTTGGATATAGCTGGAGAAAATTACAGAACCATGTGGATTGACTTCACTATAAATGTATGATTTCCAACCTAAGATGGACCCTTGATACTACACAGTAATCTTTTTTCTAAGTCATCTAAGTCATTTATCTTGTTTTTATTCAAATTTCCCAATACACATAGAAGTTGTTTTAAATGATTTCTTCTGTTCTCAGACTGCCAATTCCTTTATCATTCTTTTCAATCTCAATCTCTAATTCAGTGAAAAATGAAGACTTTGTATTCCTTCAGGCTTATGATCATGCTTGTTTACCTCTTTTCCCCACCTAATAATATTTCATTTTACTCAGAACAAAACAAAAACAAAAACAAAACTACTCCCATCTCCCCCTCCCTCCAAAGATAACTCTTCTCCCAAAGTTTCATCCTCTCCTAGGACTTTGAGCATTAGATTATCCTTTCGCTTTTGAATCATCAATCTCCCACTCATTTTTTTAATTAATTTTTTAATGTTTATTTATTTTTGAGAGAGAGACAAAATGAGCAAGGGAGGGGCAGAGAGAGAGAGAGAGAGGAAGACACAGGATCTTAAGCAGGCTCCAGGCTCTGAACTGTCAACACGAAGACTGACGCAGGGATCGAACTCATGGACTGTGAGATCATGACTGGAGCCGAAGTCAGACACATAACTGACTGAGCCACCCATGCGCCCCTCTCCCACTCATTTAAAAAAAAAATAATGTTTTATTTATTTTTGAGAGAGAGAGAGACACAGAGTGTGAGCATGGGAGGGGCAGAGACAGAGGGAAACAGAGAATCCAAAGCAGGTTCCAGGCTCTGAGCTGTCAGCACAGAAGCCAACATGGGGCTTGAACTCAGGAACCATGAGATCATGACCGGAGACAAAGTCAAAATCGGATGCTTAACCAAGTGACCCACCCAGGCACCCCTCCCACTCATTTTTAATAAATCTTGTTACTGCTTAAAAACATACTCAAGGCTTCTAACCACCCCTTCCTGAAAAGATAAGCAAATTTGCCCTTGATCTGGATTCTGTGATGTCTTCTATGGTTAAGGTTGCTAGCTCTTATCCAGAGCCATAAAGTGTTCTCCAATTTAGTCCTGAACCACCTTTCTTAGCTCTTCTCACAAAATGCTTCCTAAACTTCTTCTAATCTTTCCCATCTCTCATCTGATCTTTTATTTGCCATTTGCAGCCTCATCCTGCTCCTACTCCTTAATCTATGAGCTCAGCTTTGCCTGTACTTAATCTATGTGTGGTTTTTTTTGTTGTTGTTTGTTTGTTTGTTTGTTTGTTTAAGCATAGAATCCCTACGGGAGAATTTTACCAGCCATATGAGTGGAATGCACATAATTCTTCACTATCTGCCACTCTAACTCCTTTCCTAATGAAACTCTTAAATCCATCCCAAGTGTGGTCTACCTGTGTTGCCGACTCTTAATCTGTCTTTGTTGTTTTATTTTCTTGCCATCTAGTTTTATTCTCACCATTCCACTGAAACTACTCTTCTTACCATAATCAATGATCTTCAAGTTGAATTTCCAAATCAAATTCTCTCATTTCATTTTTTTATCTTCCTGCTTTGTAGTCAAATCATCCTTCTCCAACATTTCTGTTTTCTGAACTTCTTGATAATGCTGTCATTTATTAATCACTACTGTAAAAAACTTTAAGCATATTTTATATTATTAGCAATAGACTCCAGGGATGTAGAGATGAACCAGATATACTTCTTGTCATCAAGAAATCCTTGTTTTAATGAGGTGGGGAGATTAGAAAGTGAACATTTACAATTAACGTATTAAGTATCATAATAGAGCATGAAGAAAATTAAAGGGAATATGGTGGCACAAAAAGGATAAAAGGACAATTTCTTGGGTTGGGATGGCCTCTTATAGTTCTTCTTTTATCCACATCCATTAATTCATCTTCTTTTTCTGATAGTCAAATATCAGCACTCTCCAAAGTTATGTTTTCACTTTTATGCTCCTCCTCTTTTCTTCTAAGTTTATTTATTTAATTTGAGAGACAGAGAGAGGGGAGAGAGGGAGGGGCAGAGAGAGAAGGAGAGAAAGAATCCCACACAGGTTCTGTGCTCTCAGAACGGAACCCAACGCAGGGCTCAATCTCATGAACCATGAGATCAAGACCTGAGCCGAAATTGAGAGTCAGCCACTTAACCAACTGAGCCACCTAGGTGCCCCAACTCCTCTTCTTTTCTCATACTTCTTTATCTTTCCTGTTGAAATGTCATCCATGTCCCTACATCACCTTACCTTAATGTCCAATTCAATATTAGTAGCTTACTTCTAACAAGTCCAAGATCAGCTGTTGCCTCTTGAAATCTTTTCAATATATTAAAAATATACTTATTTGATTTCCTATAAAATCTGCTCTTCTTCCTGAGTTGCTTTTCTTGGTTAATAGTCTTGTCTATTCAGTCCTCAAGTTATCGAACTCACATTAATTTGGAATACCACACATTGTTTATATATTTGGATCCCCAACTAGGTAATGTGTTACTTAAAGACAGACTTCTTTCATGGTTGATTGAGCTCTGACTGGAGTATTCAGGGATTATTGATGTTTATAAATGAATGCATGAAGATGGGGAAATAGATTAAGAATTGTTAACAACATATTAGAAATCATAGGTGATGTTTAGGTTTGAGTCTTGGTAATGGGGAGAAAGGTCATGTCATCAATACTGAGTGAGGGAAAGGAGAGATATTTTTAGGTTTGATATGTTGGTGAGGCTTGCAGGTAGAGAGACTCAGGCTGTATTTGGAAATACTGTTTTGGACTTGCGGAGAAATTTGAGAGCAATTACTGAAGAAAGGGATGGAAATGGCACCTTAACAACTTGGATGCAGGGAAACAGAAAGGGGTGAATGGCTCAAAACTTTCAACAGTGATTAATAGCAATGTTTTGGTACAATTAAAGACATAGAGACTTTTGGAAGGATTTTATATATACAGTGTTTGGGATAAAAGTTGAATATTCAAGTGGAAAAGCCCCTGCCTATTTGTTTAGACAACTCAGGAGAAACAAAGAGACGACTGTTGAACTGGAATAATGTCTGGTCACCACAATCAGAGTTGATAGGAGAATGGTGTTTGGTTTGACTCACCTGGCAAATAATTGTGATGTCCCCTCCTGACTGCTGTATGCAATAGCCAAGAAAATGACTTTTGTAAGAAAGTAATCAACCACATTGAAATTGAAGCTCAACCTGAATGAGGTGGAGAAGAAACACCAAATGAATGTCCATTTGATTGAGGAACCTAGTAGAATAAAATTACAGTAGAATGGTAGGGGTGAGAGTTAGGTAGCAGGTGGCTAAGTAGAGACCAGTGGTAGAGGTAGTGAACATAAAGCATACTTCCAGGAATTTGGCAGGAAATGGTGGGGAGAATACAAGATACTAACTCGAGTAGTAACAAAGTCAAGAATATGTATGTATGTATGTATGTATGCATGTATGTATGTATTTTTAAGTAGGCTTCACACCCAATATGGAGCCCAACACTGAAATTAAGAGTTAGATGTTTGGGATGCCTAGGTGGCTCAGTTGGTTAAGCATCTGACTTTGGATCAGGCCATGATCTTGCAGTTCACAAGTTCGAGCCCCGCGTAGGGCTCCGTGCTGACAGCTCGGAGCCTGGAGCCTGCCTCAGATTCTGTGTCTCCCTCTCGCCCCTCCCCAGCTTGTACTCTGTCTCTCTCTCTCTCTCTAAAAAATAAATAAACATTAAAAAATTAAAAAAAAAAGAGTTGGATGCTTAACCAAATGAGCCACCTAGGTGCCTCTTAATTTTATTTTAATTTCCTTTGTTTTTCTTTTTTCTCTTTTCTTTCTTTACTTTTTTAAAAAATGTTTATTTATTTTTGACACAGAGCACAATCAGGGGAAGGGAAGAGAGAGAGGGAGACGCAGAATCCGAAGCAGGCTCCAGGCTCTGAGCTGTCAGCACAGAGCCCGACGCAGGGCTCAAACCCACGAACTGCGAGATCATGAGCTGAAGTTGGACGCCCAACTGACTGAGGCACCCAGGCGCCCCTTTCTTTACTTTTTTTTTTAAGTCTAATTATTTCTGAGTGAAAGAGAGAGAGAGAGAAAGAGAGAGAGAGTGAGGCAGAGAGACAGAGACAGAGAATCCCAAGCAGACTCTGTACTGCCAGCACAGAGCCCAACTTGGGGTTCAAACTCATGAAGCCTGAAATCATGACCTGAGACGAAAGCAAGAATGGAATGCTTAACTGAACCACCCAGGTGCCCATCTTTTTTTTTACTTTTACTTAGTGGGTAAGAAAGGGAGTTGTACTCTGTTCATAGGTAGATAGATAGAAAGTAGGTAGAGTGGAAGAGAAAGGTGAAAAGAGATAATCGAGCGTGAACCAAATTTAATGAGTAGCTATCTTGGAAGATACTGTTGGGTTTAACGGAGCCCAGTTGGTGTTGGGTAAGTCTATTCATACTGCCAACCTGCAAATAATTCTTTCTTGAGGGCATAATTCTACTTGGTGACCTGAGTTTAGGATTCTTAGGTGATTATTTTTCTTAAGTTGGAGGTGTTCAAGCATGTAGACATCTAATCCTACCCCTGAACTTTACATATCTCACTTTGTGGTTTTAAGGAAAATGGGCCAAGGCAGTGAATAGAAACATAGGTTTCACATTTCGAATGCTGGCTATGCACACAGCAAACGTGATTGCAATCTTGATAATTTTAGCATTTCTTTGCTAACAATTTATTTGGGGAACACAAAGTTAGTATTTGCTCAGGTGCAAACCATAAGGATTTTATCAAGTGTGATAAAATTATTAACATCTGCAGAAATTGGAGAAATTACATTTATATTTTATTGTAAATTGCCTTTGTAAATACTAATTCACTGATGCTAATATTATCTATCAACTTTTCTATGTGAAGATCCTCATATAAAACAGAGAATTGACTGGTATTATGTCTTATTATATCAGGAGCTCTCCTGAATTTATGCCTTCTCTAGTTTAGGAGAAAGTTTTTAAAAATTACATTCATTAGTAAACAATATATATTAGTATGTCTTTTTCTGGCAATTTCACAAATTCATTCTAGGATTTACATTTATTTAAAATACCCTTTTAAAGTTATAATTTCATTGAATTCTTAACTGATTCCCACAATTATGACATATTTGAGTTTTGGCATCTTCAAGTCTATAAAATGCTTATGATTGATTTAAGCAGTTTCCCATGAAAAGTTAACATAATGATACCACATAATGAAACAGTCTTTTGTCTAATACTTGATACTTTCACATCCTCAAGTTAGGTTGCAAATAAATCACAAGTTTTTCAGAAATCTGCGCATTTTTGATCCAGAAAAATGCCTAGAACTTCATAAAAACATCAATTCTTCAGTAAAAGTAGTTGTTTCTTGGTGCTGTCATCATTTATAAAGAGAGTAATAGAAGTTGACAAAATGTGCCATTTACATGTCAGGCTGGTTAGTAGAATCTTTTGATATGTAACATTATTTGTCAGGTAACACATTTCTGGTTCTCTCTTCACTTTTAAGTGGCTCTATTTAGTATGGGTCATTCCTATCTGTATTGGAGAGCAGAAAGCATGGCTTTAGCACAGTTCAGCCCCATGAATTTTGCATTCCACTCTCATTTTCTTCTCTACACACACTGAACAAATCCTAATTTTAAAATACCTGTTAAACTTTTCTCTCCAGCAGCACAGCAAACATGAGGTAAGAGATTGCACAAGGGGTCAGTTCCTGTCTCCACCTTGAACATAAGGGTAGTTAACCTCCATTACTTGTTTAATTCTTTTAGTTTTGCACCTACCCCTTATTTCAGTTTAAATATAATGTATATCTAATATGAAATATGTAATAGTGCATAGTATATAATGTAATATCAGAAATTTAAAAGTTGACTCACCAAAGACATTTTACCAATTTTAGCTTTCAATTTTGTATGTCCTACCCCAAGATAGTTTAGAACCTTTACGTTTGACAAAGAAGACTAACAAATCAGGAAACAAAAAATACAATTTTTTTCACTAGTTCCAATATTCTCATTTGCTATATGTTCATTGTCTTGAAGGTCTTTAAGTTTTTGCAGTTTGGGGGCACCTGGGTGGCTCAGTCAGTTGACCATCTGTCTTCGGCTCAGGTCATGGTTTCATGACTCATGAGCCCGAGCCCCACGACGGGCTCTGTGTTGACAGCTCAGAGCCTGGAGCCTGCTTCGGATTCTGTGTCTCCTTATCTCTCTGCCCCTAACCCACTCAGATTCTGTCTCTGTCTCTCTCAAAAATAAACATTAAAAAAAAAAAAAAGATTTGGCAGTTTGTTAGAAGATGAATCCATGAACCCAGCTAAGAGTAATTCTATCAGATATGTTCCTTTTTTCTTTCTTTCTTTTTTGGGGGGGCAGGGGATGTTCTCAGTGAATTCAGTCCTATGTTTTGTTTTGTTTTGTTTTGTTTTTGAATTTGTAATAGTTAATGCAATTCCTGTTCGTTATCAAAGTTGCTATGCTTATATTTTGATTAGGTGTAAAATTACTATTTTACCAGTTTCAGAAGTCTATACTGAGTGATACAAGAAGTCAGAGGGGAAAGCATATTATTAAACTATATTTCTTTGGCATAACTGTTTATTTAGAAAAACTGTGTTCCTAATATTATAATTTGATATATAAATCATTAGTTCCTTTGTTACTTTTTTTTTTTTTGGTAAAATGGACAGCCTATTATCTATTTAGGGATTATTGCCTTTCTTAATATTTTTGCAACAATTGGTCTTGCAATGGTTTTTTTCTTGATCAGGTAAAATTAAATTGTACTTATATTAATTCAATCCCATGAATTTCTAAAGTAGTTAGGGTACAAACTTTTATGTGAAAAGGAAAGTAACTTTCCTGTGTGTTATAATACTGCAATTTTTAGAGCAGTTCAGATATTCGGCGGGGGGGGTGGGGGGGTGGGGGGGTGGGGGGGTGGGGGGGTGGGGCTGGGGAACTATCCCTATACCAGTGATGAGATATATTCACCAACTTCTCAGACTCAACTTTCAATTCTTTTTAGAACTTCATCTAATTTTGTATTAAATTTCATTTTGATATACTTTATAAGATACAGAAAGTCAGCTTTTAAAAAGAATTATTTTATGTTTATAGCATATGAAAAATGCTTTCAAGTCACATTGATTAAAACAGATTTCTTTTTGCCTTGCCAAATACGTCATCTTGAACTGGCAATTAAAGGGTTATTTAATTGGAGAAGTTCAGAGTCAGATCAGCATTTCCCAGTGGCACATATCTTTAGCAGTAAGTGTGGAAGCCAACTCGGAAGAAACACGTTTGAAGTGCAGAACTAATCATGCAGAAGCAATTTGCGATTTTCTCTCTCAGCCTAGATAAAGCAGAGCATTATGACATTGGCTGCGCCGAGCAAGGTCAATTTACTGTGAAAAGCCAGCTATAGACTCCAACTTCAAATAGACTTTTATCCCGCATAGCTAAAAACAGGATTTACTCTATTGCTTACACTACAGAATGGGCAAAATGAAGCGGACAATTCAATTAGGATGCATCCGTATTTGTCCCTACTTTTTTTTTTTTTTAAAACTGTTTCAGATAATCAGCTTGTAACTAGGTCTCAAGATTTCTCCCACCCATGGGAATGAAGTATTCATTCAAATGGTTGCAATAAAGTTTATTTGTTAGTGTTTACTTTTAATTTAATCATTGAGATTCTACCAATTATCTTTAAAAAGTACAATGCTGCCTCTTTTATTCCATTTTATTGCCTTTTGGCTTTAAAAAGAAAGACTTCTCTCAGAAATATACACAAAACTGTGGTTGCAAAAATATAGAATAATAAAAGTGTGAAAGAACTTTTTGGCTTAACATTTATGTAATATGCCTACAAGAATGTATAGCTTATTTCTAATACAGGAGACACTACGTAAAGATGATCCCACTTCTTCTGTTGGACTAGATATAAAATTTGTGTGAATTTTTGGAAATGATTATATTTATGGGAGCAATCATATAAATTGTTTGGCTAATCATAGTGAATAACAAAATTTATTCTCTTAGCCATGGGGAAAAATGTTCCCCTACCTTCTTTTTTGGCTGATGTCCAGAGTAGATTATTCTTATGAAAAATGAAACAAGAGTGTACCATAATTAGCTGTTCAAGGATTCAGTCATCTGGGATATCCATGTTTTAGTGCATTTAACTTTATTAGGTGCATCTGATAGACTCCTTTGGTCACAATCTATATTGATAATGGTGCTAATAATCAATTATATTCAAAATATCATGAAAGTGGGGTAGAATTTGTTCCCAGAAGCTGAGCCAGAATGTAAATGAAGATATGATTAAATGTCATTAATATTATAGTTCATAATAAAAAATATATATCCATGCCTAGGGCACAATAGCTCCACAAATTAATGTACTAGTCAACAGTTTTCTGGACTATATCCTGGTGCTCCTGGTGCTCCTGTTAGAAGTTTGGCAGGTGATGGAACTGCACAGTGCTGACATCCATTCCTGGAACATTGTAGAAACCAGTCTTTTAATATTTTCATTGGCTTACTGAGATGCTGAGGTCATGAAGAGCTCATTGGTCTCCTGCTTTTGCTGACCCAGTGATTGACAGTAATGCAATGCTCTTCTAGAATTTATGACTCTGGGTGAAGGGCAGACTGAACTATGTGACTCAGGTCAAAAATGAGGGTGAAGAATATCAGAGATGAGGTGCTCCTTTTCAATAGAAGTACAGAATCTTTGATTTTTAATTGTGTTTTAAAACCCTGCCTCGAGAGAATTGAAAACAGATACGAAGTTTTTCCCCACAGAGACTAATGTTTCTGCTTAAGAACAGTCAAAACTACATTACAAAATGAAAAGCACATCTGTGTAAAAGAACTTTGCTTTTTATTTTTCAGATGTAGGTGTTTTAGATCATTTGTAGAGTCACCTATTTCCTTTTTATTTCATAGGACATTTGTTCTTGTAGATAATCCTCTGTAAGTCAGGACTGCTAATTCATCATGGTTAGGGCTGGTGGGTTGCACACTTTTTTTCCATTGTATTATAGCATAATTGAATTCTATTCCATATGACAAAATATAATCCTGGCAGTGATCTGCATATGCTAGATTTTCACACAAGTAAAATTTTAGATTTTTAAATGAGGAATTTTAAAATATAGAGGGTGTCTATTGAATGCAACTTTAATATATACATATTATTCTCTAACTGTAATAGTTGCACACCAAAATAATATTGTCATGTTATATATCACATCATACTGTTCAGACTCCATTGGAATCACCTGACTAGTTTCAAATTATATTGTGGTTGCTCTCAGCCCATGAAATTGTGATTTAATTAGTCTGGGATATTGCCTGACCACAATATTTAGAAAGTAAAACATGCCAACCAGCTTTTTGGTCTACGTAGCTCCAATTTACTGGTTAGTTCATTGTGAATCTGGAGGTAAATGTTATAGGTTTTAAATAATTTTTTCTATTCTTTACTCTGAAATTTTCTTCAGCTCTTCATCCTGCTAAGTAGAACTAAATTATAATATTTTCCTTTTGTGTGTGTATGTGTTTGTGTACAACAGGCTAATTTGTCAAAACTCAGTTTTAATAGAAACTTTTTCAGTGTCGGAAAAGTTCAGTGTTCAGTACAGGAAATAATTTTAAATGTGTTATTTGCAATACACCTATACAAATTGTTTCTTTAAATTATTTTCAGTTTAACCATCACTGTAATGGCAATTTTATGTTGAATAAAATTATATATAAAGGGATGTAATAAATGTGAAAGTGCTTTTAAAAGTTAAAAATTCAAACAAATATCAAGTATTGGTGTCAAGGTATTATTCTGTATCAACAAGTTTCCCTCACTGAGAATTCTATGTTTATATTCAATAATCCAAGAAGTCTCATCATGAAGAATATTTTAAGTAACTTCTTATGTAGTCTGTTTGACATTTGACATTTTATCCAACTTTAGCCAAACTTCTTAAGGATAGAGTTCACGATATATGTGTGTGTGTATGTGTGTGTTTATCTTCATAAAGCAATCTTAACTATAGCACATATTTTGCATTTGGATAATCTAATCATGACAGGTTAATACTCTTGATTTAGTGCCCAAATAAGATACATCTTCAGGCTTAGTAATTATCAAACGAGTTCTGAAATTATTTCACTTTCTAACCTGCCATGGCCAAGATAGTTGACTTACATAATAGTGTAATCATGCTTAGCATTGCACACACCCTTTCAAAAAAACCAACCTATCCACAAAAGAAGGCAGCACTCTGTGTCAAAGCCAATCTTCTGCCTGTCATTGGCAAGCTAACAAAACAACAAACAAACATGAATCGTATTATCTTATTTACATTTTGAGGAACAGCTTTGTCCCTAATTTCTTCTAATTTCTTACAATTCAATTGACAATATACTGTTTGTCAAGAATACAAAATAGCTGGGGCGCCTGGGTGGCGCAGTCGGTTAAGCGTCCGACTTCAGCCAGGCCACGATCTCGCGGTCCGTGAGTTCGAGCCCCGCGTCGGGCTCTGGGCTGATGGCTCGGAGCCTGGAGCCTGTTTCCGATTCTGTGTCTCCCTCTCTCTCTGCCCCTCCCCCCGTTCATGCTCTGTCTCTCTCTGTCCCAAAAAAAAAAAAAAAAAAAAAAAAAAATTGAAAAAAAAGAATACAAAATAGCAAAAGAACAAAAATGAAGGAAACAAAGTCAGGCTATCACCACCTCCCCTTTGCTCTCACCGCAGAAAATAGTGTTTTCTCTTTGGAAAACATACAAACAAGTGGGATAAGTCAGACGCAGAGTGTTCTCGAACATATCAGGCATACAATCATTTTGTTTAATTGAACAACAAAATATCCTTATTAAATGCTTCATGGAAAGTTTTCAATATTAGGTATAAAAGTAACACTCCTAAATAATCAAATATAAATATGAGAATACCTATTTTGAGTGACATCACATCTGCCTAACACCCCCTCCCCCAATATTTGAACACAGAATCTTCCAGTAAAAAATTGGAAAATGAAGGGTTAGTTTTGCATAGAAAAGTAGAAAAGAAATGACAGAGACATATTAATGTATGGGAGGCTATAGAAAAATGAGCAGAGAAGAGGTGCTGTTTCTGTAGCACAACCTATTTGTTGAAACTTTGTAGGAAAATTTCTCCCCTTGAACTGAGATATTCAGCTAAGAGTGTGTGTGTGTGTGTGTGTGTGTGTGTGTGTGTGAGAGAGAGAGAGAGAGAGAGAGAGAGAGAGAGAGAGAGAGAGAGAGAGAGAACGGTGAGTGCTGGGGACATGGATGGTTCAAAATAGCAAGCAACTTTTTTTTAAGTAAGTGTTATAACCAGAAGAAGAGGAAAGTAAAATGACTGATTGGTTATACCTATAGAAACTTAGACTAGAAAAAAAAAATATTTGTCCAAGATACTTAGAACAACAGGACACCAGCCCATTGAAATACAAACGTTATCCCTTATTTCTAAATTTCAATTTTGAACTGGTATAAATAGAAGTTGCTTACTGAGGAATAGTGATTTTAAATATTCAGTTGCCTTTGAAATTGAGATTATTCAGAATGACAAGCAAAGAGAAACAAATCAGAATATGAATAAGCAAACATACGGACCTCCTTTAGCTCATCTTCAGGGATTCATATTTCTTTTTGGTTCTGTTCAAAAGTAACCCTAGAATTATCCCCCTTCATGGGGGTATTTAAATCTGGATGTCCTATGATCAGAAGGAAATCTGTCTGCTTCCAGTGTATCGAAAATTGGGCTGGCTAGTATATTTTAATTCATTATTAAACAGCAGTAGATACTATTGATGTTTTCTTTTTTTGTACTCATTTCTACTGCTGTTTTGCTACTGTTCTGGAAAGCCAACGGTTCACTTCTGAGAACCGTTTGTGTTTAATTCTTTACCTAAGAATGTGTGAAAGCATTTTTTTTTTTCTTCTTCTTCTTCCCCTCGAAGGAGACGAGAGGCACCAGTACAGCAGCGAAAGGAGACTGCAGGCACAGGTACTCTGGCACGTGGGGGAGCAGGGATTCAGTGATGCCTCGAGTCCTGAGGACCGAGGAGAAGTTGGAAGAGTACTGATGTTGATGAAGTAAAAGAATGCTGAGTATTTCTGATTTTCATACTATGAAATGACAGTCTTAGGGTTTAGAATTGTCTGTCTTGGGATTACTGGCGTTTATATTTGAAAAGCATTAATTTTGAGACTATAAAGGAATGAGAAAGTTAGAAAACAGCACAGTCAAGTGGGAAGGTAATCAATGGAGTGTCAGAATACTGGGATCCTGGTTTGACCTCGGAGTATTACACAAAGAAGTGCTATAAATATACGTTGTTCTTAAGAACTGTTTGAAGATGTTTTGCCTAAGATGGTCAAACTTTAGGCAGCTCTGTATCTTCCGTGAAGTGTTCCTTGACCTATCAAATAGATTTTCCTTCTTACCCATCTGTCCTTCCTTCCTTCTTCTCCTAGGATCCTCTTGTTCCAAAATGTTAACCAGGACTGCTTTGTACGGTTGTGCAGGATTGGTGTAACACAGGGGGCACTGGGCATTCATTTAGGCAAATGTATTTGTGTATTTATTTAGACAAACTTCAGGCAGATGGCAGTAAAATGTTTTGTTTCAAAAACATCCACGTATTACAATAATTTCTGGAAGATGAAAATAAGGTATTTTCATAAGGCTTTTTTGTTTTTCTAATTAGCACAAAAGCATTGTTTGGGTCAGCAGTATCCCATGCAAACTGTATTCTAATAGGTCTGCCTGCCTCAGAAGACAGTGGCTTCATGAGGGAAGGGACTGTTTCTTATGTAATGGTCTCTCTCCCACCCTTCTGAAGCATATGAGGTATACTAGAACTTAATAGAACATTGTAGAGGGGACTTCGGCATCTAGATGGGAGAGGCCTGGGTAAAGTAGGAAATGATGACTAAGTTTAAGATTCTAGGTCTTTATGAAAGTTTTTATGTAAATTTAAGATGATATTATTAGCAATGCTAATAGCTCCAAGGTCTCCAATAGCTCTTAGGATGTTATAATTTAACTGTTATTGATTGTATTGTGTGGTGAAGCTATGTGAAAAGAACCTGGAAAGGTCTTTTTCTTCTTGTGGGTTGTTTTGTTTTTCTCTCAGTATTTCTAGCTCTCTATGTCCATAAATACTTTAAAATAATTACTCTGAAAAATTTGTAGCAAATTTATTCGTATTTGGAGCTTATAGTAGAGGCAGTACATGGGGAGGCTGTAACAGAGGTGCCTTCTGACAATTAGAAAATAAATTTGCTCTCTGAAAGTTAAACTATAAATCAAGATATGATGGATCAAAGCAGATATTTTCAAAAGCATCTCAAAAAGAACCTAGCAAGACCTGACTTTAACCTGACAAAACATAATATATCTAAAGAAGGAATGTGTCAATCAGGAGGGGGCTTGATCACCTAGGGAAGGTTAGGAAAAGGAGGATCCCAGGGCCAAACTTCTGCTTCTCTAGGAAGAATACACACCTTGTTTCTCCTGGATCAGTGCAGCATCTTCTAAACTTGACTTCTAGGCTCCTGTGTCCTATACTCTAAAATCCAGAGTAAGCCTTTCAAAAGAGAAATAAGATTATGTCATGACCATGCTAAACCTGCAGTGACTTTCTATCACATTTAGAACTTCAGACTCTGGTCTACAGAGTCCCACATCATATGCGCCTGTTCATGCCTCCACCTACATTTCTTAACACTCTATCCTTTTCTAATACCCTCCAGATTCTCTGATCTTCTTGTATTGTTTCCACAAGCCACCTATTTTCACTAGAGGCCTTTGCATTAGCTGTCCCTTCTGCCTGGACCGCTCCTTTCAAGCAGACCCTTTGTTAAGCAATTCCTGTCAATTTCAAAAGCATTTCCTCAAAGACATCTTCTCCACACCATCTAAATAGAAACTCATTATTCTCTATTACATTAATGTACTGTAGTTATCTCCATATTTTTCAGGAAGTTATCACTTTCTGGTCTTTTGTCTGTTTGTTTGAGTTGGACACTGCCTAGACAGTTACCAAAATTTATGCCACACAGCCAATGGAAGGAACACACCAAGGAGTTACCACCTAGCTGTGGAGACAGAGAAATAAATAAACTTGCCTCAGGTTCAGAACCATGGGCAAAAGTCAGGGTTGGGGACCCAATGAATACTTGAGAATCATGCAGAGGTCACAGAGGGTATGACTTCATGGGTTCCAGGAGTCTAAATTTCAAGGCAGAATTGGGTAAGCTGTTCTGAGATGGATCGGGGCTGTAGGGTTGGGCCTAGGCTCTAACTAGGCACTGGGTAACCCACAGGACTTGGAAGAGGAGGTCAAATCATTGTGCTTAGCAGAGGGCCTGAGCAGGAGACACAGAATCTCAGCTCCAAAGAATCTCCCCAACTCGTGCAAGTCAGCTCTTAAAAGACTTCGTGAGAAGAAAGCATAAATCCCAGGCTGTAGACTGACTTTGGCAGGTAAATAAACATTGACCTAAGAGCTCAACTTCATGTTCTCACACTCTAACATTTTCATTTGGTTATGAGATGGGTCCCCAGGTACTCAGACAAGAGTTTCAACCATATTTGAGCCCGATCCAAACTTCTTCCCTTTTACTCCACTCCCTTGGATCAAGTCTTCCGATGCCTGACTAGGATTTCCTCTATTAGTTGCAACACTAGTTATGGAAAGACAAAACACAACAGAAGAAACTTCGTGTGTATGTCTGTTTATTCCTCCTCACAATCTCCTTAATACTGGTGTCTCACAACAGCTGAGGCATTTTTCAAATTTAGCTCAAAACCTGTCTTGTTTTGTTTTTAATTTCGACTACTGTGAATTCCAACTTAACTGAGATTAAAGATAGCAATAGGAAAAAGTTAAAATTACAAGTCAGCCGACTTAAAAATCAGGAACCTACACAGAAGAAAGTTTGTAATTGCTGGCTGATAATCCCCATGGCATGTATAACTGGGGCATGCCAGAATGCTGCAGGGGAATCGGCAGAGTGAGAATCAAGACTTCAGCTTCAGGCTAAAAAGTCAGGATAAGCTTGTGACTTACGTTGCCACCCATGACTCAAAGAACATCCATTCTTTCAAATGACAGGTTTTCTAGTTTAAAGCATACGCATGAAAAGGAACATGCCTTTCACTGATGCATCATTGTTACTGCGGTTTAACTTCTTAACCCCTCTTCCTGTTGAAGATTCCTCCATAACTGAACACTGTCTATAGCTTCAGAAGCTAATTATATGGCCACCTACTAGAAGTAGAAAAATAAAATTTAGAAAAACAGTCTCATTTGAGGTGTGCATTGGAATTATTTTTAAACAAATTCATAATTTGGGTGATCTTGCAAAGGAAAAGCTCTTCCTGACAATACATGTAATTAGTAAAATAATTGTTGTTTGGCAAGCTCTATTTTGATTTAAAATCAACATACATTTATAAAAACACAACTATAAAAACTTATTTGTTTGAATAATTTCATATTGTATACCAGAAAAGCATAAAATTGCTCAGAAAACGTAAACTTCTGTTAGTATTTGCAATCTATTTTCATGTATTGTCTTTGAATCATGAAGTGTTATTGCTGTCTTCAAGTGGAATTTTTAGGAAAAATCTCATTTTGTGTGTTTTCACACAGATTAAAAAATCCCAACATTCTGATGTTATTTATTAACATATCTTATATACCCTTTGTCCAGTTTTCCCTAATGTTAACATCCTATACACCGTGGAACATTTATCAAAATTAAGAAATTATCATTGGTACATTCTGTGAATTAACTATAGATCTTATTTAGATTCCCCTCCTTTGCCAAATGCCATTATATATTTGTCCAAACTCATGCAATGTTCAACACCAAGTGAAAACTGTCATGTAAACTATAGACTTTGATATAAATTCGGCATGTCCATACAGGTTCACCAGTTGTAACTAATGGACCACTCTAGTGGGTTAAGGACAGTAAAGGGATATTCTGCATGTGTGTGTGTGAGGGGGGGATGGGATGAATAATCTTAGTACCTTCCCCTCAGTTTTGCTGGGACACTTAAACTGCTCTGAAAAACTTTCGTTTTAATAATAAATTAGCTGACTATTTTTTCATATGTGTCAGTTTCCAAGTTTCCTATAATGTGCCATTTGATATATGCATCTATCTTTTTGCCAATAAGACCACACTATCTTGATTATTGTTTCTTAGCACATCTTAAAGTTGCCTAGTGCGAGTTCTTCAGTTTTGTTCATTGTTTTAAGAATTGTTTTGACTTTAAGAATTTTAGTTACTTTGCATTTCGTGAGAAATCAAATCTATCATTAGTTATATAGATCCAGGTGGCAGAATTTGACATCAAAATCGTTTGGTAAAGGATACCTATGTGTGCTGTCAATTAAATTCACGTAAGTGAATGTGAATAAAGGTTAAAATTGGAGGTTAAATAAGAAACATCTGGCTTGTGGGATTGGGTTACAAATTAAGCATCTAATGGCACATTTTTAGAAGAGTCCTTTAAAAATATATTTAGATGCATGCTTTAAAAATAAGACAATCTAGATGTAGGGAAAAGTTTTGTTAAAAAAACTTAATATGGTAAAATGTATCTTATCATGTTTAAATTCATTCTATACTGTCATCTACTATTCCTTGTTCATTCACTTGATATGTGAATTAATTAATAGTGAACTCAATTCTCGCCTCTATAGTCTTGGCTCAAAACGCGATGCTATAATTTTGAGTACTTATTTGTATACACATATCTCCTAAAAATGGATTTCTCAGTAACATAAAAATATACAGTAAACACAGATATTTAAAAATATTGATGAAAATCTGGAATAATATTTTAACTACAATGTAATTCTTAAATTATCTGCAGAAGGATTCACTGCTATGGTTCTTGCAAGTAAATTTTACACAAAGCAGACATAGGATACGAAATGATACAAATATAGTTGCATTGCAGTAAGAACTGTACTTTTATTGCTACACGTTATGGTATCAATAGTTACATTAAATCCTATTTAAGAGGCTAGTTCTAGTGTATGTACCTATTTCAAATGTAACTTCCTAAAATTTTATAGGCAAAGTCCTTCAATGAGCAATGTAAAGATGATTAAAAAAAGACGGTTGAATAGAAAAACAGCCGGCGACAGTAATTCATTTTGGATACAGTTTTACTTTTTATGAATAAGTCTGCAAAATATCAACATAAAGAGTATACTTTTTTTTATGAATTCAGTCTTAATACTGAAAGCCAGTTCAAATAGTGAACATTTAAAAATTCTTATGACATGGGATTACACCCTTGTGGTTCACACACCACATGTTGCCTTGGTTTGATTTTACTACTCAAAGAAGGGGAGAGTACAAGGCAAATAATTTGGCTCCTTTAAAAAGAATCCATGTCGTTTTATTTTCCTATGCTATTTAAGAAATGCCGAGGGTAACGCCATACAAACTGGTATCTGTCTTTGTGGACATTTCAAATGTCATGTGTATTAAAATATCATTATCATTAATAAATGCTCACTTTATATGAGGTACTATACAGAACCACTAGAAAACATAATACTTGACCACAAAGAACTTTGTGCTTAAAGCAAGAACAGTATAAGGGATATTTACTAGCGTATATAAACATTTTACCAGCTCATTCTGCCCCATGGAACTAAAGTGAAAAGAATTAGCATTTGTAACTGCTGTCCAGTGTCAGTGGTTACAGACTAGTGAAGCAAGCATGTGACTTTTGTTTCCCCTAGCTTGAGAAAACAGGGCAAACAGACTAAATCAAAATTTTGCCCTCTTTCAAACATTCTCAAGCCAAGGAGACACAAAGTAGTGGAGTCTTTGTCTTATTGATTAGCCAATCAAATAAGCATGCAATCTAAGAAAAACAACAACAAAACAAACAAAAAAAGCAAAATGATTTCACAATATATCCTGCAGTTCCTTTATAAAGAAATTCCATAGCCATTACTGTCCTCAGAAAAGAGTAAAAATTAGAATCAGAATGAGCTGTCCAGGGAAAATGAATTCCAAAGTATCTATATTTGGACAGATAAGTAAGATTTCACCAAATGAAAATCATTGTAATAAGTTTGTTGTAACGGAACCCAAAGAGTTGTAACTGTAAAAGTTATATAATTGGAATCGTGCCTAAATACTTACTAAATTCTTGATTTAGACTGTGAGGAAATTTAGGCAGGAGAGAAAATATGCTCATTGTTCATTAAAAAAT
The DNA here is from genome assembly GCF_007474595.2 of Lynx canadensis. NCBI lineage: Eukaryota > Metazoa > Chordata > Mammalia > Carnivora > Felidae > Lynx > Lynx canadensis. The sequence goes on along the minus strand of NC_044303.2, from coordinate 201,849,066 downwards.
AAAATTATATCAGTGAAGTTCTCCACTGAGAACGATCAAATCCTGATTATATTTTTAAATATATTTAAATTTGGCAAATAACAGTTTGAAATTTACATATTCATAGCTCGTAACAGGTGATGCTTTCGTGGCGAATACCTGTTTTCATAAACGTACCCGAAATAAGACCAGGCATAATAAGCTTCAGACAGTATAAGTCACTAAAATAAAGATGGTCAGAGGTCACTTAAAATAATGACATTTTGTGGTATAACTTATCTCTTAGCTCTAACTTTACAAAAATAGTAATAGTGATTAATTGCAATAAGGAAATGAAATATAGAAAAATGTAAAGAATTTGAGATGATTGACAATTTCAAACCCTAGAAATAAGCTCTGTTGATAGTTTAGTGTATCCTTTCCAGTTATTCTAAAGAACATATTTATATATACATAAATGTTATTTGTTATTTATTTAATAAGACTGAGATCATGCTGCGTCTATAGTATCATTATGAACATTGTCTCATATAAATAAGTACTTGTTTAAACATAATTTTTTTGTGGCTCCATAATATTTTCACCTTGTGGATGAATTTTATCCATTCCTCTATTCACGAACATTAATGCTGGCTTGTTTCCATTATAAACAGCTCTACCTAAAAGCAAATATTCTTAAACATAAATTCCTCACTCCATCTTTGGAAATGTTCTTGAGAAAAGAAGTGACTTCCTGGATAAAACAGTGTGACTATTTCAACTGTTTTGATCTATATCTCCCAATTATTTCCTAGAAAATTTGCTATGTTTAGCACATCTCCAAAGTGGAGGAAACCATTTCATCTTGCTTTTGCCAGAATTAAGTATTATCAACTCAATCCTTGTCTTTTCAAGACATTAATAAAACATTATTAGTTTAGTATTTTTTCATGTATTTAATATTTATGTGAATTTTTCAAATTCCTTCTGCCTTTGTTAAATTTTCTACAAAATTTATGGTAATTTAATGTTTTTTCTTTTAATCCCTATTGAGTTCTTCCCCTTTAGAAAATTGATATGATATGATAAATAAATTTTCTTCATTCTTGTTACAAATTCTATTCAGTTATTCTGAATTATTTTATGTGGTCAACTACTGTATTTACTTTAGGAATTTCTATTATATTTACTTTAGGCAATAAGCTGAAGTGTCTGGAGTATTCTTTATTTGTTATCTACATCATATTTTAGATTTATGACTCCCATTAAATTAATTTGAAGGCTTAAAAATGTTTTTTAATGTTTTTATTTATTTTTGAGACAGAGGGAGACAGAGTGAAAGCAGGGGAGGGGCAGAGAGAGAGGGAGACACAGAATCCGAAGCCGGCTCCAGGCTCTGAGCTGTCAGCACAGAGCCTGACGTAGGGCTCAAACTCACAGAGTGTGAGATCATGACCTGAGCTGAAGTCGGATGCTTCACTGACTGAGCCACCCAGTCGCCCCTAATTTGAAGGCTTTTAATCATGTTTGTGTGTGTGTTCTAGAATTACTTTTATTAAAGCATGAAATATGTCCAGTTACTGAAATATGAAAATAATTTCTCTGTGAAGCCATCTTGTCAAAAGTTTCATTAGAAGGTAATTTTTCAGCAATTTTTCTATTTCTTTTTCAGTTTTGTTTTACTTAGCTAATGCTTTTGATTGAAATCAATGAGAATAGCTTCAGAAGGTAAGTGAAAGAACTGAAGGGCAGTTGGGTTAGGTAAGCTCTTCCAGAACTTTTTCATTAGGTCTTAGATAAATAAGCAGGGAAGAACACCAACAGTTAACTCTCAAGGCCAAGAACTAGAACAGGATTGGGTAGATTTTGATAGAGGTTATAGGCAGTAAGACATGAAGCTGTGCTTACAAGTCTAGTTGGGTGTTTGCAGAGCTAACTTGTGGGGATGCTGGAATGGAATGAGGCCACTGAGTGAGAAAAATGGGAAGAAGCACCAAAACAAACAAACAAACAAACAAACATAAAAACAAAACAAAACAACAACAACAACAACAAAACATGTCCAAGAACAACTTTTCAGTTACGTTGGTGTTATATTTATCAGTAAATTTATATTTATGTGCTTCCCCCTCCTCCTTTCCTTCATCATCACATGCATCATCATGTTGTCATGGCAATCTACTATAGTATCACTGATCATATATATTAATTAATGTGTCATATATTTAAATGACTGCATATTATGCATATATTTCCATACAAGGTATTAAGGAGAATACCAAGGAAAATGATAATCACAATAACATACATAGTTTATAAAAGCATTTTTTTCACATATTACTGAATTACAATTTGTTTGGGGTTGGGTTGAACAATAAATCCTGAGAACATGTCACTGTGCGCGCTGGTGAGGACAAGGAAGGCATCACAAGAGGAAGTGGGAGGTGAATAGGTTTTGGAATAGAGCATCCTACTAGCAAGGAAGTGTTTCTTTGACATTGGTATCTTGAAAGACGTAAGGTAAGAGAGTGACCTGGTAAAACTAATGTTTAGGACTATTATTCTGGAAGCCAGGTGTAAAATGAAATATAGAAGGGAGAGATCGGGGAAAGGTAGCCCAGTTGAAAAGCTACTTTAATATTCTAGATAAATGGTTAAATGTCTAAAATACAGAAGCTTTGCAATAGAGTAGAAAAATCACTGTTCTGTTCAATCAGAATATCTAAATGGCTCTGAAATGTCCACCTTTTCTTTGTTTACAAAATGTAGAGTTTGGATTATCTAGAAGCTACCTTCCATATCTAAAATATAGTCATAATATGATTCAGCTTTCAGTCTTCCCCCTCATCTTCTCCTAAAAAGCAATGGAGGAAAACAGTCATATTTAATTAAGATTTTAATTAAGTCATTGGGGTTTGGGTGAGACCTTTGGTCATAGTCTCTGTCAACAAGATGTCAAAGCCTTCAGTTCTTGCTTTCAGTTCAGTCAAATCTTCAAATAATCATATGGACGAGTGGCGAGAAATACGTTTAGGATCCACCTGGCCATGGGGTTTAACATCACACAGAGAAAGTCTTAAACACTTCTGAGTATTGGTAAAAATACATTTATTCAAGGACTGTTACCTTTGAATTCCAAAAGAAGTTTTTATTCCTGTCTCAGAAACTAATAGATTTAAACAATAAGAATTTGGATTTCAGGAACCAAAGCTAGGTAACAATGATGAAATATTATTTAAAAAACAATTTGGGGGCCTGAATAGCTCAGTGGGTTAAGCGTCCAACTTCAGCTCAGGTCATGATCTTGCAGTTTGTGAGTTCGAGCCCCACGTTAGGCTCTGTGCTGACAGCTTGGAGCCTTGAGCCTGCTTCAGATTCTGTGTCTCCCTCTCTCTCTTCCCCTCCCCTGCTCATGCTCTGTCTCTCTCTGTCTCAAAAATAAATAAAACATTAAAAAAAATTTTAACCAATTTTCCATTTATTACTCCTCTTTCCACTTAGAGCTCTACCGCTCAACCCCCCCCCCCCCCGCCCAGGTGGCCACAACTATTAAGAAACATATAAAAGCAGTAAGGGACGATACCCTTGCTTTCCAGGAAATGGATGCAAATACGGTACATTATAAAAGAAATGACTGTAGAGAAGAAAGATGTTACATTAAACTAATTTTTATTCCCCTTTCTTAGACTCCCCTATCCCTTTCTTCATATCATAGTTATTCTATTTTCTACTCAAACCACAAGAAATATTTCCATAATGAAAACATAAATCAATTTTTGAAGACCTTTTAAAAATTAAAATGCATCCAGCCTGTGAGAGACAGAATGAATGACATGGGTTTCCAGGAGCAAGAAGGAAGTTCCAGGAAATATAGATTTTGAGCAGAAGTGTCAGGTCGTGCTCTTCAGAAAGAAAGGAAGGTTAGTGTACATGAACGTTAGAAAAAAGTAAATGTTTTCAACGGACAGACTGGCTGGCAAATATCAAAAATAACTCTCAGCTGAAATAAAATTCCAGATTAAATTTTACTCTTTTATTATTACTATTTTTTTTACCCTGACTTGTAACCATTTCTTACCTCAGCTCTTGGGACTTGACAGAAATAGAACCTATAGCTGTCCTTGATTTAGTCAGGTGAAGTTTGTAGTTTCACTGATACAGCACTATAATAAAGCTTTGGAGGTAGCAGGTGGTTCCTTGGGAAAAATAGACCTCTGGCAAAGAGATGCAGGGGAAGTGTTCTTAGGGCAAAAGAATGAAGGTACACTTACAAGTTTTAAACAAATATTGTATAAGAAGCTTTTGTGTAAATAATTATACATGAAAAAGTGAACTTTAAAGAAAGACATACTTGCCGACAATGATAAAATACAATTATGACAGGTTTGTCACACTGTTTTTCGAAAGGTTACATGTAATCTGAAAGTGTCACACTTGAGGTTTTGAAATTCTTTTGTCATCAAAATCAGTGGTACAGTATGAGTCGATATATCTAAAATTAATACTTTAGACTATTATATGTGTTTCTTTGTATTGGGTTATCAATACAGTTGATTCAACTCTCCACTCAGTGAAACCTATACATACTTAGATGTTACTTGTTGTAAGACTTGGTAACATTTCAACAAACATTTGAGTTTATTTTAGAAAAGGACATTTTTTGCCGGCTTTTTCATATGAATTTTTAAACATTTAAAAAAATTTTTTTAAGTAATCTCAACACCCAATGTAGGGCTTGAACTCATGACCCCAAGATCAAGAGTCACAAGCTCTACTGACTGAGCGAGGCAGGCACCCCCATATGAAATTTTAATGGATAATATTCTGGAAAGGTGTTAGTTCAAATGGTTTGGGGAAGCCAAAGTGTTCTTTGAAGTGCTTTGAAAGATTTTTAAAAACATCTTTCACGAACAAATTTGTTTTTTACGGACTGCTCTGCTCATTGACACACTAAGACACCATTTGAAACGTTATAGTAGAGCTGTGGATGGACAGGAAGTGTCCCAAGCTGCCAGGGCTGTCCCTAGACAGACAAGTTGCAATCCCCGGGAGAGAGACTTAAAAACCAACGAACCAACCAATCAACCAACCAACCAACCAACCAACAAAAAGAAATCTCAAGAATCTCTCAGACCGGAGATGGAAAGTCATTCACCAAGTACATCAATTTCTGTAACCAGAGCCTCTAGGTCCAAATGTGCTATGGATAGTGTGAAAACCGCTTCTGGACACGATTGATCTCTACAGCTAATCGGATTCCCAAAGCAGAGCATGAGTTCCTGCAGCAGTGTCTTTGAACTTGGAGATCAGCAATAGTTTTGCTCACTCATCAGTAAAATACTGTTTTCAAGTACATTGTCTGTATCAACAATATGAATTTTAAATAAGTGGTTCCCACACTTTTTAAATAAAAAAAAACTTCTCTTAAAAGAATAATTTTAAAAAATCCCACTTGATCCTAAGAAGTTCTCAGTGCATATTAATTGAGAAAATATATAAAAGCTAAAACTGTTAAGAATGTATAATATCTTCAATAAATTTCGACTTTGCCAATCATGAAAGCATTTATAGTCCTTTGAATTTGATATAGATATATTAAAATTACAATTTATTCGAACATTGCCTAGAGCTTTGGACCTCTGGTAATAGCTGCAAAGTTCATAACATGAGAACAACTACACAATTTTGTTCTCTACAATTTTCTTTATGGCTCCGCTACATTTAAGCTTACTTACTTGGAATTTCTAACTAGGAATATGGTTCAATTTACAAGTTTCTGAAAAGTGATTTTAAAAGTAAAGCAATTTATGTTTAAATGCAAGAGAAGAGTTTATGACTAAGAACTTTACTTGTAAAATCTTTGGCGAATGAAGACTTATTTTATAAAATTAACAACGAATATTTGCAATCTTTGGCATGTTGTGTATTGCACAACAGACAACTTAGGACTTGGTCTATATATGGAGCTATCAAACACATCGTGAAAGAAAGGGCTTTAAACCAGTAATAATTTACTGTCTGGTTGGTAGTAGAGTAAATGTATCGAGTTAGGATAAAGTAATCATAGGATAAATGCCAACTTAGATATTTTTACCACACCTATAGTACTACATTTGAAAAAAAAAAACAAAAACACATGGCATTTGAGATAAAAGCGATTGAGGATCAGAAGAAAAGACCAGGGAAGCTACTAATCTGTTTATTGGAAACCCCCTTCATTAACTCATTGACATTATATGATATAATAATTTGTAGCTTAAATCAGAGAACTAATTCAATCAGAGGGGAGGAAATTATGAAATGCATTAACAACTAAAAGAGGTGGATGGGAATGGATAGGCAAATATTACACTTGTGTATCTGAGTCATATAAGAGGTAGGTAAGGTCCAGTATTAAAATTAGTCAGTGAAAAGATATTTATTTTTAGGGCCATAAAGACAGTTACAGTAAAAAACGATTATTATTGAATGCACGAATGAGAATGACAAATCATATAATAATAATAATCATAAGCCTGCCCCCCCTAAAAAACAGGGAAGCTGCTAATCTATTTATTGGAAACTCCCTTCATTAACTCATTGACATTATATAATATTATAATTTGTAGCTTAAAATATTCAATAACATGAAATATAAAAACTTAACCATGAAAAAATCAGAAATAAGACCTTGATTTGTTTCATCAATAGAAATATGAATAGCTCTCGAAGGTAGCTATCAAAACTCAGCCACAAAAACTAACAAAGAACAGATACTGATTTTAAAACTTAGGAAAAAGGAAACAAAGAAATGTTGAAGGCAACATGCTATAAAAGTAAATCCTTTGTTATATTTTGCACAGAATATGAATATTTTCTTTCTTGGTTTCATTTTTAAAGACCTAGCAGTTCTTGGATGTTCAAGAGTTGAAGTAGAAATATCTTTAAGCGTTTTATTGCTATTGTTATCATATGTAATTAAATAAGACATTTTCATGTTAACCTTTTATCTCAGCCTTCACCCACCACTTCAAAAACAACAACTTCAAAAACACACATTTTGTATTGTTGTCACAGATGATAATTCCACAGAACTGTGCTATCTTTAATGCAGGCTTATCTTTGGTAGTTTAAGCAGTGTCACTGGAAGAAATCACCTCTAACTTCTGCTTATTATATTCCTAAAAAATCTCTGTTCCCCATGTTTTTTGAGAAAAGGGTATCAATATGTTATTGACATTAAATAAGTGACATAGGTAGCATAAGTCTATGTCTTCAGATTCTATGTTGGATTGCTTATTTGTGTTCTTTCTTTTACTAATGTCTAATTTAAAAAACATTTTTAATGTTTATTTATTTCTGAGAAAGAGAGAGAAAGAGAGACAGAGGGTGAGCAGGGGAGGGGCAGAGAGAGAGGGAGACACAGAATCTGAAGCAGCCTCCCAGCTCTGAGCTGGCAGCACAGAGCCCTAGGTGGTGGTTGAACCCACAAACCGTGAGATCATGACCTGAGCCAAAGTCAGATGCTTAACCAACTGAGCCACCCAGGTGCCCCTTCTTTTACTAATGTATAAAGAAAGATTCATACAGTCTCTGCTTTCTTAGCAATTATCCCATGGTGATAAAAATTAAGACCAGTAGAGGAGACAGATAAAGTGTTTTTGGAATGATAGTTAAGGAACCTATTAGGGATTAAGAGTAAGCCAGGTACTTATTTTTAAAAGAAATGCCAAAGATTTAAGATGTCAAAGGCATAGGTAAACAAAATATGATTTTATGTCTTATATTGTATGTTATGAATTATTTGGTTTTTATACATCCCAGTGGAGAATGGAATAAATTCCTCTAATATAGAAGCCATTGCTCACAAGCTCTTGTCTCCCTACGAGTTGATTGATTGTTTTTTCCACTTCCATTACCAACAATGGCTATCAGAAAAGACTCAGTCTTTGTGACTCTGAAAAAGGATTTTTGTTTATTTTTGTTACTACAGAGTGGGGAAAAAGCACACGTGCATATAAACGCAAATACTCAAACTGAACTTGAGATCTTGGTGAAATCTACACAAAGCATCACAATAAAGGGACAAATAAGAGAAAAAAGTTGTGAAGAAAAACCAGGAAACTTTTATATTGCTGAAAATATACATAGAGTTTTCCATGAGAAGACTTGGCTTATAAGGAAAAGTCTGGGTAAAATTTCAGGATTTAAGAGAATACCAATAAAGTGAAGATTGACATTAACCAGACCAGGCTATAAATACCACACAAAGAGACCAAACAAGGCCCTCCCCTGACAGGTCTGGCCACCTCTCCCCTTCAGAACAAACCTGTAATGAACAACGCTGAAATAAAACCTGTTGTTCTTTTAGGATCAACGAAACTTAGTATGTTAGTTTGAACACTTTTGTTTTTGCATGAGTCCACATTTGTGTATTTACCTGAGCATTGTGTTAAGTACAGGTTAAATTATTCAGCATAATGGTGCAGTCAGGTCTCTGAAAACATCATTTCATCCTAGTATCTTTCTTGTCCTACCACTCAAACTAATATGACTTCCTTTCTCTCAACAGCATGTTGATGTGGAGGAGGAAACTACTCTTATGTTTCAGAAAAATCTCTAATTACCTGAACTGAGAAAAAGGAAAATATTAACATGGAAGTCAATATACTTCTTTTTTCTGCTCTATCCTGTACCCTTGAAAATACTAGTGTGCAGAGCTTGCTTTATATTAATAGCACTGACTTATATATATTTTTATTTTCTTTTAGTCTATGAAAATCTCTGTTTAATAATTTGTGGAGATAGTGCAGAGGTGACACAAAGTTTAAATTAAAATCATCATGATGAAACTCTAGACTGTTTTGTTGTTGTTGTTGTTGTTGTTGTTGTTGTTGTGTGTGTATGCGTGTGTGTGTGTTTTAAATTCATTTTCTATCTCCAGTATGAAGCACAGTCCTGGCACATGATATAAGTGCTCAATAAATATTTATTTTTTCTGGTGACGATAATGACAAATTGACCTATATCCTGAGGATATACAATGATATTTAACCCCAATAAGCTCAGGTAGTGATAGCACAAAATTTAGTTTTTGTTGTTTCTTGTCTGTTTTTCATGTTTATGATTGAGTTCATTTTGGTGTGCTTTTGTATTAACTTTTGAATTTCTAAATTTTACATGGGCTCAAGGTAAAGTGAGATCATATTCTTTAAAACTATGTAATTAAAAAGCGATAGTTTGAAAAATAAATTTAACAATAGATTTGATCAGCGTTTTCAGTTCAAAATGGGACTAGTGGAACCATATTTATATGTAGAAACTAAATATGCAGCTATTATTATCAATACTGATAAGTACACATCTAATGAAGCAATGTTCTAAAAGCTCACACAAAATAAGATGGAAACACAAGTCATTCATTATCTTGTCTTACTTTTTAAAGGGTAAATGAGTCTAGGGGTGCCTGGCTGGCTCCCTTGGTACAACATGTGACTCTTGATCTCGGGGTTATGAGTTTGAGCCCCACGTCAGGTGCAGCTGCTCCTCAAAAAATAAATAAAAATCAAAAATAAAAACAAATATTTAAAAGATAAATGAGTCTAGCATAATAACATTTTACAATATTGCCCTATGTTTCATTTTGAAGCACAAATAAGCATAAAATGATATTATTAACAATCTTTTTTTTTTTTTAATGTTTATTTATTTTTGAGACAGAGAGAGACAGAGCATGAATGGGGGAAGGGCAGAGAGAGAGGGAGACACAGAATCCGAAGCAGGCTCCAGGCTCTGGGCCATCAGCCCAGAGCCTGACGCGGGGCTCGAACTCACGAACCATGAGATCGTGACCTGAGCTGAAGTCGGACGCTCAACCAACTGAGCCACCCAGGTGCCCCAACAATCTTTCAGTATATGTTGAACAATATAGTTTCATAATAATGAATGCAACAAGGTTTCAGTGTGTTGACAGGCATTCATGAGTTTTGTCAAATGAATGTAATCTATCAGAGATGAGGAAGAGTCACACACTATTAGAAAAAATACTTATTAATCCTTCCACCATAGACATTGCAACAAGTATGTTAAGAGGACAAGCAGTGATGAAAATACAATTGATACTGTTGTCTTGTGATATAATCTAGAGATAATCCAAGAGTACACACCCAAAATGTTATTAAATCAAAGTCTAATATCACATGAAACCTTCATAATATAACTAGGAAAGGGGAGAGGTGTTACAGATTTTCCCATAATGTTTGTACAATACATCACACAGGCCAATACAAAGGTCGTTTACTTGAAAACATTAAAAAAGGCATAAGATAGACTAGTAAAGTTTTCATTACATCATTAAATAAGTTGGCAAAGATCTAGTGTTGGCTGTAATGACAGAGGAGACTGTCAAAGAATGTAGAAATAGGGGGTTTTCTAAAACTTATTGCAGAAAAATGTATTCAGGTTTTACCTTGTTGTTTGGTATACAGACAAACAGAATTGTTCTTAAGATGCATCACTTTTCAATAAAGGAATAGATAAATTCCATACAGATTATATAGTTTATTAAATTTGAATCTTTCAATTACATATTTTTCAGAGGTATTTATAGCGATACACTTTTTAGAAAGTGGAAATGTATCGACTGCTACATGGCAAAGTGTTAGCACACATGTCTCCAATGAGACAAAGAAACACTATTTTCAAATAAACACACTTTGTTAATTATAATTGGCTCAGATATAACATGGCTTTCTCATCATGTATAAATTACTAATATTTGGAGTAAATCAAAAAGCTCCATTTAGCAGTATATCAGTGTCATTGCACATAATGAAAACTGAAGATACAGTATTAGCAATCAAAACAGAACTTTCCAGTTTTGATTGGAAATGCAAGCAGAATATATTTACTGATTTAAAACTTTGATAGAGTGATTTAGCTAACTTTGGAAACTGACATTGTTAAACATGGAATGGGTAAAAGATACACTTGAAAATTATTTTTCAAAGAAAGATAATTTAAAATGGATGACGAACAGCTCACCAACCAATTTCAACTTGAGAAATTAACAATTAAGGATAGAGAGCAGATGTTAGATAATGTTAGTGATTTAACCTTGAAACAATTTTCTGCTACTTCGCCTTTAGTCTTCTAGATGAGTTAAATTGAAGAGCATCACAAAATCGCAGGATGAGCTGTTAAAAAACTGCTGTCGTTTGCAATTGTTCTATGTAATGCAAAATTGTGTTTACATGATGCAACCCAAAATAAAACACAGAAATAATTTTGATGTTATCACTGATAAAGATGCTAGCTGTCATTTGCAATCTCTGCTTATAATTTTATACATTGAAAATAACCTTTGTATCCTCATTGTCTTTAGAGAAAATATTGTTTATTAAAACTTTAAAAAATGCATACAAGTACATTTATCATATTTGTGGTTCCATGGTAACTCCCATTTGGAGAAGAAGGTTCACTTGCTAAACATGTTTGAAAAGTAAGTTCTAGATGTCTTTTTCAAGTATTGCTGTCAGGGACACAACTCATTTCCTCGTGTAAAATATGGAGATCATAATACTTAACTCTCGGGGTTGTTGTAAGTATTAAGGTAATATGTAAAATAATTGAAAATAATTTATGAAGCAATATTTAATCACTTAGCACAGTATCTGTCTGAAATAGCCATGCTATAAATTCTGTTATTATTGTTACTCAAGGAGGTACTCTCTTTGTGGATGAGGGAGAAAAGATTCATTGGGAGCACACTGGACTGTTTGGGAATTTCTGGCCTCCATATTACACCTCTGCTACTAATATTTCTTAATTTGTCATAGTTCCTTTTGAAAACCTAACAAAAGGTGTAGACTTGCTCCTGCCTATGTAAACTTTTGTATTTTTCCAGTCTTCACAGAGTTCCTAAAGGTATATCCAGAGAGTCCAGATTAAAATCTCTTCATCAAGTTTGGTCTTTAGAGATTGTGGTAATACAACTGGTTCTTCAATGAAATAAATCCAGGAATTTTTTTCCTCAGATATATATTTAACAATCACAGCAACTATAAGATTACAGAATTCACCTCATTGATTTATTGCTTTGTTGTTTGTAAAGAACATTCTTATGGCCACTAAATTGGCTACTCACAGACCCAAGCTCAAATTTCTGCACAGTCCCTTGTCTTAAAATGGAGAAGATGGCTGGGAAAGAAGAACATAAGGACTGACTTCCCTTTCTTCTGGTAATAAGCCTATAATTTTCAGAAATTCTTTCCTCAAGCCATGATATGACACTCATAAAAATAGAAACATGAGTATCGTGGATAAGCAAAAACTAAAGGAGTTCATGTGAATGGGCTTTTCAATTGAGTTAATGCTTTAAACTGAGATTACTAATTTGTATTTACCCAAATTATAAATTTGTTAAGTGGGCCAGAGGGAGTGCCTCTCATTTCTTTCATATTCTGAATTGTTTGAAAGTCATTTTCAGATAAAAACAAAGGGATTTTCTCTCATCTTTCTTTTAAAGAATTAAAAGATGTGGATGATTAGCATTACAGTACATCGGTTAGTGTCTCTGTTCTCTTCATAATATATCATGTGTCAAAACTTCTCTCTTCAGAATAACAAAAATGACCTTTTGGTGCCGTAAGCTCTGGCTGACCTTTTAGTAGCCATAACAGTGGCAGAGAAACAACAAAGATACATCAAGCAAGAGTTACTTTTTGCCACTGCGATACTCAGGGCATGAACCAGAGTACTATATGGGACTTGCGTTCTTCAATTTTTAAGTAAAGTTAACAAAAGGACTTTCTATTATGAGAATCAACCTTGTGACCTTGAAGTGGTATTTAAGTATTTCAGTTAACATAAAACTTACAGCAGTCTGCACTTTGGAGAAAGCGCCATTTTCAGAATATGCTTTAGTGAGTGATATAAATAAATATCAACATTTCGAAAGCTACATATACTGCGTAAAGTAAATTTATTAATGGAAAATATGGTTTAAACACAAGACTAATGTGGCTTAAGTTAAAAAAATTTAATACAGAATAATAGTTTTTTATTTGACGCCTTCCCATTAATTAAAACGTTAACATCAGCTCGTCACAGAGAAACAATTTCTTTTCAAAAGACTTGGAACCACACACTGGCTGATGTTTGAAATCCTGTATCTATGTGATTAATCTGTAGGGCACCATTTGAACATTCATTATCTTTGCTGTCCAGAGTTTCTAATTTTGTTTATGTTTTTCATGAAGTGTGGAATCACAATTATGAATTTATATAGACTCGAGCTCAGTAGTTAAATAAGATAAAAGCCCTGAATTGCTCAGTACATTCCAGTGTGTGCAAATTGGGATTCTGGTTACAACGAAGCTCCCTCTTTCAGTTAAGTTGTTTTGGGTGTGGGATGGGGAGGATGAATGGTTTCATCAAAGGGAGCTGGGTCTGTGAAAGAGAATTTGGCCTGCCAAAGAACAATGAGTTCAGTCCTTCAAATAAGGTTTCAGCAATTACTTATTTGCACAATGTTATTTGTTCATTGATAGACACCTGTGATAATTTTTCTCTTGGCTATTTTTGCTGCCATCTGTTCACTTTTTTCTTAATTATCAGTTTTTTTAAAAAACATTTAGCCGATCTTGAGGTCCATAGGAAAATAATTTGGAATCTCTCTTAAAATAATGAAACAGGGGGTACCTGAGTGGTTCAATTGATTAAGCATCAGACTTCAGCTTGGGTCATGATCTCGCGGTCCGTGAGTTCCAGCCCCACTCTGTGGGCTCTGTGCTGACAGCTTGGAGGCCGGAGCTGCTTCTGATTCTGTGTCACTCTCTCTCTCTGCCCCTCACCCACTCATGCTCTGTCTCTCAAAAATGAACAAATGTTAAAAAAATTTAAAAATAATAAAATAATGAAACAGTTGTTCTATTTTCTTTCAGGCATTGGCATTTAAAGTATCTTTTAATACAGCGTGTTCTTATTTGCAGATATTTTCCTCATATAATTAAAATTTGGATTTAAATTTATAGTAACTTTCAATTAGAAGGCTTGTAAATAATTCTTGGCTTCATCCATTTATTCAATGGGTGTTCTATGAAGCATCTACTATGTGCTGGGCTCTCTTCTATGCCTTGGGAAACAAAAATGAATAAAACAAAGACAAAATTTATAAAAAAATGAATCTTGTTGAATGATGCATCTCTATCACCACTTGAGCTCATCTACATCATGCTAAAATGGTTGGTGAATTTCACAAAAACTGTTCTTTACAACCTGCCATGTGGGGACAGGGATGATGGGAATGAGAAAGAAAACAGCATATGCAATATAGCCAGAAGTTTTGAATAGAAATAATTTTAAAAGGACCAGTCTTCCCTTTCAGACTGTTTCTCCTTGCTGTCACCCCAAATAGAAACAAACCCCCTTCCTCTTGTCTTCACATGGCTTCCTTTTAAGGCTCAGCTGAAGACAGAATGTCTTCCAGGCAGTCACCCTCTTCTCTGGTCCTTAGTTGGCATATGGAACCCTCTAAGGCACTTACTCCTGGTACCAGCCATTTGATATTAGCATATCACCTGTTACTATGAATTATCTATCCTCACTTGTCCTGAACTTGTGATCTTCTAGCGTTTTGTATCCCTAATGAGGTGCCCTAATTATATGAGACACTGAGAAAGTGATTATGATATTTTTCATTATTTGTAGCCAAATATAGCTGGTTATTTGTAGCCAAATGTAGCCATTATTTGTAGCCAAATATAGCCCGTTTATTGCTATAGCCCATTTATTGCCATTTATTGCTGGTTAATAACAAATATTCTTTTATCCTAATGAGTAATACACATGATTATAAGCAAGAGAAAGAAAGTAATCAATAAAATAATGAATTTCTGGATAGGAAGAAATTTTAAGTGGTATCTAAATTAGAAACTGTTTTCTTCCTACAAAAATTTAGGAAGACCTGGGCACCTGGGTGGCTCAGTCGGTTAAGTGTCCGAGTTCCCCTCAGGTCATGATCTCACTGCTCTTGATTTCGAGCCCCGCGTGAGGCTCTGTGCTGACAGCTCAGAGCTTGGAGCCTGCTTCGGATTCTGTGACTCGCTCTCTATCTATGCCCCTTCCCTGCTCATGCTTTGTCTCTCTCTGTCTCTAAAAAAATAAATAGACATTAAAAAAAGTAAAAAAAAAAATTTTTTAATTTAGGAAGACTTTAGAAATCAATCATGCTGTACAGTTGCAAAAGTCTCCAGGTTTATGTCTTGCTAATCTGTTTTCCAAATGGCAAGCCCTTTAAAGCAGAAATCTGAGACTCCCATATTTCTGCTTAAAAATCACTTGGTGAATTCAGTTTACTAGTGTTTTGTTGAAGATTTTTGCATACACTTTTGTAGTCTCTTTAAATCGCACTATGGGAAGCCACATACCTAGAATAAAGTGTGGATGTTATACAACTCCGAGGCCATGTCTTTCCTAAGACCAGTGTTTCTAGAGGTAGAGTCTTAGTTGGCCATGTGTCCCAGCCATATACGTGTACTTATAAAAACTGAAGATGAGCTAAATTGGCACAACATAGTCCAAGATGCTAGTCATGGGGTCTGGACATTTTTTTAAGTTTATTTATTTTGAGAGAGAGAGAATGAGAGAGGGGCAGGAAGCAAGGGAGAGAGAATCCCAAGCAGGCTCCCCACTGTCAGTGCAGAGCCCAATGCAGGGCTTCATCCCATGAACCATGAGATCATAACCTGAGCTGACACCAAGTGTTAGATGCTTAACTGACTGAGCCACCCAGGTGCCCCTGGCCATAGTTTTTTAAAGAAGCCGTTCAAAAGATTTGTTTGCCACCTATAGTTTGATAACTATTACAGTTTGATAACTTTGCACCAAAGAGTGTTCTAGCTACCTCTATATCTTCAACACATATTCTGAAATGTAGCAGCATTTAATTTTTAAGTGAATATATTTTCCTAAATATGGAAATAATCTTGTATCCTACAAACTTACTACTAACACTTATTAGTTACAGGAAGTTTTTGTCAATTCTTTGGGATTTTCTACATAGATGGCATATGCAACCAGTTTTATTTCTTCCCTCCAAGACTGTATACTTGTATTTCTTTTTCTTGTCTTGTTACATTAACTGGAATTTCCACTATGATGTTGAGCAAAAGTAGTGAGAGGGGACGTCCTTGACTTGTTCTTAATCTGACGGGTATCTAGTTTCTCACCCTTAAGTATGATGTTAAATATAGGTTCCTATAGATGTTTTGTTTTGTTTTCTCTTCTTTTTATCAAATCGAAGAAGTTCCCCTCTATTTTTAGTTTTCTAAGTGTTTTTTTTTTGAATGAATGTTGGGTTATATCACATGTTTCTGATACATCTATTGAAATGATCATATGATTTTTCTTCCTTAGAATCTTGATGTGTAGGATTACATTAATTTATTTCAAATGTTGTTTCATTCTTGCATACTTAGAATATATCTCATTTGTTCATGGTGTATAATTACTTTTACACACTGTTGAATTCAGTTTACTAGTGTTTTGTTGAAGATTTTTGCATTCATATTTGAAGATATATTGGTCTGTAGTGTCCCTTTCTTTTAATGTCTTCAGTTGGATTGGTATTAGGGTAATGTTGGTCTCATAGAATGAGTTAGGATGTGATCCCTCCACTTCTGTTTTCTGTAACAGACTGTAGGAAATTGGAATCATTATTACATAAATATTTGGTAGAATTGACTCATCTGGGACTGATGCTTTTTGGGAGTTGACTAATTATTGATTATTGATTCAATTTCCTTAACAGATACAACTTTAGTCATATCTATTTCTCCTTCTGTGAATTTGATAAAGTATGTCTTTCAAGGAATTGTTCATTTCAACTAGGTTATCAAATTTCTAGACATAGAGTTGTTAATATTCCTTTATTATCCTTTTAATGGCCATGCATAGTATCAGTAGTAGTGACCATTCTTTCATTTCTGATATTTGTAATTTATGTCTGTTCTCTCTTTTTTTCTTTGTTAGCTTCACTAGACATTTATCAATTTTCTTGGCATTTTCTTTTATTTAAAAAACATTTTTTAATGTTTATTTATTTTTGAGAGACACAGAGAGGGGCAGAGCATAGAACGGGAGGGGTAGAGAGAGAGAGGAAGACACAGAATCTGAAGCAGTCTCCAGGCTCTGAGCTGTCAGCATAGAGCCTGATGTGGGGCTTGAATTCAGGAACCATGAGATCATGACCTGAGCCAAAGTCAGACGCTTGACTGACTGAGCCACCCAGGTGCCCCTTTCTTGGTATTTTCAAAGAACTAATGTTTGGTTTCACTGATCTTCTATAATTGATTTCCTGTCTTCAGTTTCACTGATTCTTGTCCTAATTCTTATTATTTCTTTTCTTTTGGTTACTTTGTTTTTAATTTGCTCTTCTTTTTCTAGTTCACTAAAGTGGAAGCTAAGATTCTCATTTTTAGGTATTCCTTTCTAATATATATATTCCATTTTATAAATTTCTCTCTACACACTGCTTTCACGCCATTCCACAAATTTTGAGACACTGTATTTTCATTTTCATTTGAATATTCACTAATATTTAATTAAAATATTTAAAATATTTTGTCCATATTTCTCTTTTCCATGTATTATTTAGAGTGTGTTGTTTAATCTCGAAATATTTTGGGGTGTTCCAGCTATCTTTATGCTATTGACTTCTGTTTTAATTCCATTGTGGTTTGAGACTATACATGGTATGATTTCTATTCTCCTAAATTTGTTAAGGTGTGTTTATGGTTCAGAATATAGTCTATCTTGGAGAATGTTCTATGTGAGTTTGAGAAGATGGTATACTCTGCTGTTATTGGATGGAGTAGTTTATGGATGCCAATTACATTCAGTTGATTGATGGTCCTCTTAAGTTCAATTATGTCCTTAATGATTTTCTGTCTGCTGGATCTGCCAATTACTGATTGAGTGGTGCTGAAGTCTTCAACTACACTGGTGGATTTGTGTGTTTCTCGTTTTAGTTCTATCAGCTTTGCCTCATGTATTTTGATGTTCTCTTGTTAGGTGCATATACATTAAGGATTGTTATGTCTTCTTGGAGAATTGACCTCTTTATCCATGGTTATTTTTGTTTTTCTGAAGCCTACTTTGTCTAAAATATGATAGTTACTCAGCTTTCTTTTGATTAGTGTTGATACATCTTTCTTTGCCACTTTACTTTTAATATTTCTGTGTGTTTGTGCTTAAAGTGGATTTCTTATAAACAACCTATAGTTGGGCCTTTTTTTTTAAATCCAGCCTGGAAATGTTCATCTTTTAATTACTATATTTAGATAATTTATATATTAAATAATGATTCATATGGTTGGATTAATATTGACCATATGTAATTGTTTTCTATTCATTTTTCTTTTTTTTTAATCTTTCACTTTTTTCCCATCTTCCGTGGCTTTAACTGAATGTTTTACATGATTCCACATTCTCTCTTCTCTTAGCATATAAATTATACTTCCTTTTCAGATTTTTTTCAGTGGTTTCTCTAGAGTTTACCATATACATTTACATCTAATGTAAGTCTGTTTTCAAATAACACTGTAATGCTTCACAGGCAGGATGGGTACCTTATGACAGACTTTTCCTGATTTCTCCTTCCTCTCCTTTATTATACTGCTATCATTCATTTCATTTTTCCATAGCTATAATAAACCAATCCATTGTTGCTATTATTATTTTAATCAAACTATTACTATTTACTAGATCAGTTAAGAATAATTATTGGTGCATCTGGGTGGCTCAGTTGGTTAAATGTCTGACTCTGTTTTGGCTCAGGTCATGATCTCACAGTTCATGATTTCGAGCCCTGCATCAGGTTCTACACTGACAGCATGGAGCCTGCTTGGTATTTCTCTATCCCTCTCTTTCTGTCCCTCCCTGGCTTGCTCTCTCTGTCTCTCTCTCTCTCAAAATAAACAAACAAACAAACATAAAATACTAAAAAAAAGAATAAGCATTATCAAAGATTTTATTTTATATTCATTTATTTTTTTCCATAATGCTCTTCCTTTCTTTATGTAGATCTGAATTTCTGACTTACATCATTTTTCCTTTCTCTGAAGAACTTTGACTTTTCTTGCAAGGCAGGTCTACTGGTGAGAAATTTCCTCAATTATTGCTTGTCTGAGGAAGTCTTTATTTCTCCTTCACTCCTGAAAGATAATTTCTCTGAATGTAGAAATCTAGTTTGATGGTTTTCCACTTTCAAAGCTTTATTGCCATCCACTTTCTTCTTGCTTGCGTGGTTTGTGAAGAAAAGTCCAATGTAACCTTTATTCTTATTCCTTTATAGGTGAGGATTTTCCCCCTTCTGGATTCCTGCAAGATTTTTTTTTAAAGTTTATGTATTTATTTTGAGAGAGAGAGAGAGAGCAAGAGAGAGTGGAGAAGGGGCAGAGAGTGAAGGAAAGTGAGAATCCCAAGCAGCTCTGCTCAGTCAGTGCAGAGCCCAATGCAGGGCTTGACCTCGTGAATACTGAGATGTTGATCTGAGCTGAAATCAAGAGTAGGTTGCTTAACTGACTGAACCTCTCATATGTCCTTGAGTTCCTTCAAGATTTTTGTGTTTGATCTTCTGTAGTTTCTGTCTGATATGATGATATGCCTAGGTGTGGAAGTTTTGCTGGTTTTCCTGCTTGGTGTTCTCGGAGATTCTAGAGTCTGTGCTTTCATGTATGTTATTATTTTAGAATATTTTCAGGTGCTTTTCTTCACATATTTCTGTTCCTTTCTCTCTTCGCCTTCTAATATTCCCATCATGCATCTGCTAGGCTCTGTATAGTTGTTGCACTGTCCTAGGATATTCCATTCTGTTCCATTTTATTTTTTCTTTTAGCCTTGTTTTCTCTTTTCAGTTTGGAAAGTATCCGTGACATATCTTTGTAGTCACTGATTATTCCCTTGGACATTTCCAGGGAACTGATGAGCCCATCAAAGGCATTCTTAATTTCTGTGGCAGTGCTTTTGATTTGTATTATTTCTTTTTGATCCTTTTTTCTTTGATTCTTTCCATCTCCACTTACATTATCCACCTATTTTTGCATGTGGCCCATCTTTTCCATGAGAGCCCTTGGCTTATTAATCATAATTACTTCTAAGTTCCAGGTCTGATCATTCTAGAAATCTCTGCAATACTTGAATCTGGTTCTGATACTTGTTTTGTATCTTCTGACTATATTTCTTGCCTTTTTAGTATGCTTTGCAATTTTGTTGTTGCTCCTCGAAAGTAGATGTGATGTGTTGGGTTAAAGGAACTGAAGCGGATAAACCTTTAGTGTGAGATTTAATGTTTATCTGGCTGGGAGTTATACTGTATTTACTGTTTGCCGTAAGCATGGTTTCAGAGGTTCAAATTGCCTCTGTGTCATTGTTTTGGTCTCTTCTCTTAACTTTGGTTTCTCTAGAGACTCTTTTTTAATAGGGTCTGAGGCTTGCAGTTCTTCTAGCTCTAATTCCCTGTTACTACACTAGAGCTTTATCGATTTGGTCAAATTCATAGAAACAGCAAATAGATTACCAGGTTCTGAAGTGAGGAGGTGTTGAGGAGTGATGGCTAATGGGTACTTAGTGTTTTGGGGAGGAGTGATTAAAATGTTCTGAAATACTAGTGGTGGTGATTGCACAAATCCATGAAGGCACCAATAATTATCAAATTGTACACTTTAAAAAGGTATATTTTATGCAATGTGAATTTTATCTTAATAAAGGTGAATAAAAAAAAGAAAATATGAGTGAGCATATTTGATTTGGTGACAAGGAAAATTCAGAAAGCTTTTTCTGCAAAATGTTGCTTGCATTTTGGAATATTTGAAAATTTGGAATATTCTAAATTATGCTATATTTAAAATACAAAGCTTTATGCAGTCACTAAAATTATGTTACCAAAAATGTCAAAAGCTAACTGAAAAATCAAGATGATATTGTATGTGCAGTGTAATTCAAGCTTCATAAAATAGATTTATGTGTCTGTATATATTTCTGGATATCCCTTTAAATTTACATATTTTAATAAGAAAATTGCATATGGGAATTATTTTTAAAATCAACAGTGTTTCTGAATGGTAGTGTTATGGATGATGATATTCTGCTATTTTTCTTTCCAAATTTAAGTATTTTCCAAATTCTTTATAATGACCATTGCATTATAAATGATTATAAAATAATCAATTAAAAATAATTATCTTTTTTACTTGTGATTTTTAAATCAATGGTATATGATGCAAGTTCCAGCCTCAGTAAAGAACTTATTTGAGTAATTGTAATAAATAATAATAATGACTTATTAATCAATACTTATCATTGAGTTCTCACTCCCTTTGTCAATATATTTAGTGGTTTTGCCAATGCTGATGTAATATTCAAGCAAATGGACACAATGATACAAGACTTCTCAGTCTTCTCATGAAAATCCATTTTAGGATAGAGAGCTTAGCAATGTAGTACACTGTCAAGCAAGGCAATTTAGAGCACAACCTTGGAGCTAAACTTAATTATGGAATCACTTACGAGGTAATTTTTATAGAGTTCTGTAAACTCCATTACAATTTTTAAAAATGCATTTGTAATGCCCCTTCAGTGACCAACCACAAGAGGTAAGGCAAAACTCATTTTAGGGAAATAGAATAGAGCTGAAAATTTATGGGAAATTCTGAATCAAGTTCATAATTTCACCCATTACTCATAATGATTACACAAAAACCAGAACAGGAAGAAACTGGACTGATTAAAAGAAGCATTAAACAAAGCACTAAACAATCTAGGCTTGCAAACTACTGTATCTAGAAGCCATGTTCCCCTGTGGACCTGCCAGAAAAACACATAAAAGACTGAGAAATGTTGGTGAGATGAACTGAAGAAACAAAATATTCCACCTGGAGCAGTTTTCTCAAGTTATTTAGACTTTGTTGCTCTGCTTAAAAGCAATTCACATTAAACTAATAGGTCCAAGCAAGCATTTTAGGTAACACAGCACATGATATCCACATTGGACCAGAGCCTGAAATATTTTTAAGGACTTTGTTTTCCCAATTTCCTATTTTGTTTTCTTTTGGTGACCAAAGCCCTAACTGCGTACTTTTTTTCCAAAGTTAAAAAGCACTTGGAGTTTGTACCAAATATTTAGAATTTCATTGTATTTTGTTATATACCACTCTTTTTAATTAAAGCAAGATGTGTTTCTTATTTGAAATGAAGTTTCTCCAAGGAAAGAACTATGTTCCATTTACATGCATATATATTTTCACAAGGACCCAGATGTGCACTGGGCAATGCTTAACAGAAGATGTAATTTTGGGGTACCTGGGTGGCTCAGTCAGTTAAGTGTCTGACTTCGGCTCAGGTCATGATCTCATAGTTGTGAGTTTGAGGCCCATATGAGGCTCCATGCTGACAAAGTGGAGCCTGCTTGGGATTCTCTCTCTCACACTCTCTCTCTGCCCCTCCACCCCTGATGCTCACTCTCTCTCAAAATAAATCAATAAACTCTAAAAAAAATTTTAAAAAACCTAATTTTGAGGTGTTAGTTTCTTATCTATAAACTTCAATTTAATTGGACTCAGATTCATAATTTCCCTCAGAAACTCTTCCTTTATGCTCTATCATGTCATACATGTAATCCCATACACTTAAATGCTCATTCATTAATCCATCTATCTATTCACCAATCTACATCCAAACTGGTTTTCTTCTCTTTAGTCCAGGGCTTGGAAAACTTTCTCTGTAGAGAAGAGTTAATATTTCAGGCTTTGGAGGCCATAGGGTCTCTCTCACAATTACTCAATTCCACCATTGTTAGTGCAAAAGCAGCTAGACAATGCCTAAACAAATGAGTGTGGCTGGGTTCCAAACTTGATCTACAAAATTAGCTGCAGGTTGGATTGGGTCATGGGCCAGAGTTTGCAGATCCCTGCTCTAGTCCATCTTCCTCTTTCCTTCACAAATTCTCCATCCATGTATTCCAGTCACCAGGAGACAAAAATCTTCTAGAGATCATACCTCTCCATTGCAGATAAATCTTCAGTAACATTAATGCCATTCACAGTCTAGTTTTTAAACACTCATTTCTGCTTCATTCCTAAACATCTACTACTACAACTAAACTTGTTGGTTTCACAGCATCCAGGAACCTTGAGTCTTCTCTGTGCATGATATTTATATATCCCATTCTGTTATTACTAAGTTGCCCTTTTCCTTGTCTTTTCAAGATTCACCTCCCCTATTAAGCATTCAAAAACTTTTTCTCTGACTTCCCTAGCAGGAAGCTGCCTAACTGTGATAGTCTTTTGTATAATTCATTTAACCGTCTATCATTTCCTTTCTAGTATATACCTCGTCTTTCATTAAGCATAATTACTACTCAAATTGTCTTGCCTTTTTTTTAAGCTTAAAATTTTATGTTCCTAATTAGGATGCAATTCATTAAGGAAAAGAACTGTTTTATACTTACAGATTTCTCCCCAGTTGGATCCACCATTGTAATCAATAGCACACAGCAACCTTCTCATCCAATATGTAGAACTGAACCTAGATTCGAGGTAGGACATAACTTGGACTATCTGCCCTTTTTTTTTTTTTTTCACTTTCTTCAGTAAAGTGATTGCTCCACCATGAGAACAGGGATGACCTTCCTGCCTGGACACAGGAGGAGCTGGTCTACACACACACACATGTAATGGGTATACCTCAAATCTAGGAAGAGGTGGTTTAAATTGAAATGGTTGCACTGAACCTGAAGGGTAAACTAGAGGCAGAAATTAGCACTACTAACAATCAATTTGTGGCTCTCTAATAGGTTCAATTACCAATAGCAGGGGCTCTCAACAAATGAAAAAAATATGAGTCTAAAAAAATGTGAAGGTAGGGAGAGAAGAGAACAATAAGAGGCCTCCTACTAGAGACCATGGGTTGGCTTCATGGAAGAATTTTGTTCTTGATTTAAGGTGGTTACCAAATCACAAGGATAGAAACCGGTCATCATTTTTCCTTCCATGAATCATTTTCTAATGATCTAATGGTTATAGTCAGCATCTAAATGAAAATGTAACATTCTTGGCACTTGGATGTCACCAAGCAGTTGTATAATTTTCAGTTTAGTTTTCTGCAATGGTAATATATTGGTAAGAAACACCCAACTGACAAATATGTTGGCACAACTTATACATGTAACATTTTGATATTTTGTTTAAATGTTTATTTTTGAGAGAGAAAGAGAAAGAGAGAGAGAGAGAATCTGAAGCAGGCTCCAGGCTCTAAGCTGTCAGCACAGAGCCCAACACAGGGCTCGAACCCATGAACCAAGCCGTGAGATCCCAAGTTGGACACTTAACCTACTGAGCCATGCAGGAACCCCAACATTTTGGCATTCTTAACAGTGAATAGAAATGTGTCTTAAAGGACAGATAATTTATTATAAGGGTTGAATTACTTAGTATTTCTGAATTATTATTTGCTACACTATATCATCATGTTATTTCCTTATTGCTATTCCTTCTTCATTATTTAAAAAAATTTTTTTAACATTTATTTTTTTGAGAGAAAGACAAAGTATGAGTGGGGGAGGGGCAGAGAGTGAGGGAGACACAGAATCCGAAGCAGGCTCCAGGCTCTGAGCTGTCAGACATGGGGCTTGAACTCATGATCCATGAGATCATGACCTGAGCCTGAAGTCAGAAGCTTAACCAATTGAGCCACCCAGGTGCCCCATATTTTTTCACTATTAATAAAAATAAAAATTTTCAAATTTTTCAAAAATTTTTTCAAAAAAAAATCACACCAATAGTGGGTGAACTTTCCTGTTTGACTTGGTGGCCGTTACTCTGTAGAACTCCTATTAATATCATATCCATGGAAGTGTCTCAAGATGACAGTATAGATTACAACTGATGGTAAAATATTTTTTCCCTCAGAGAAAATAAATTTTCTGTGGAACAAACAAATGATTTTAGGCAAAATGAATAATTTTAATAGTATTTGCTATATATGTCTAATGATGTTAAACATTAAACTACTATATATATACATATATATATAATTGCAATATAATTAATTAATTATATCAAAGCCATACTCAAGTTTTTTTTTTTTTTTAATTTTTTTTTAACATTTATTTATTTTTGAGACAGAGACAGACAGAGCATGAACGGGGGAGGGGCAGAGAGAAAGGGAGACACAGAATCGGAAGCAGGCTCCAGGCTCTGAGCCATCAGCCCAGAGCCCAATGCGGGGCTTGAACTCATGGACCTTGGGATCGTGACCTGAGCTGAAGTTGGACGCTTAACAGACTGAGCCACCCAGGCGCCCCTCAAGTTTTTAATTTAGTTGATAAACTAATGTTTACCAATAACCATACTAAATGTTTAATAATATTGATCTAGCAACCAAGTGTTTATCAAGACAGTCAATTTTTATGAGCTTGTAATAGATGAATAAAAATAATAGTTAATATACAGGTAAAATATATCTACAGCTATTTTTCATTGGATAACATTTTTTTCCTTTAAATGGGGAGTAAAGCAAGTTTCCATGTTATGACTACTTACTTTTCTACACTTTTAGTGCGTATATTATGAATGCAGAATAAATAAAGGTTTGTTGTGTAATTCCTATTGCTAGAGAAACGATTAACATAAAAAAATCAAAGACATTTTAAATTCTCTGTAAATATCGGTTTATATTGATTCAATATCCGAGTCTGTAAAATCATTGCAGGAAATGAGATCTTTGGAATAACTTGAAGTGATGGTGAATTTTATGTGTCAACTGGACTGGGCCAGGTTGTATTCAGATATTTGGTTACACATTATGCTTGGTGTGTCTGTGAGGGTGTTTCTGGATGAGATGAACATTTGAATTGGTAGGCTGAGGAAAGCAAACCGCCTACCCCAGTGTGGGTGGCCCTCATCCAATTCACTGTAAGTCTGACTAGAACAAAAGGGCTGATTGAGGGAGAATATGCTTTCTCTGCCTGGCTGTTTTTTCTCTGATTGACTGGCTTCATGCTGGAACAGAGGTTTTCTCCTGCTTTTGGACTTGGACTGGAAGTTACGCTATCATCTCTCCATCTTGTCAGACCTTTGGACTCAGACTAGAAGTACACCTTCTGCTCTCCTGGCTCTCCAACTTGGTGACTGCGGATCTTGAGATTTCTCAGTCTCCAGAATCATATGAGCCAATTTCTTATAATAAATTTCTTTATTATATTACCTACCTATCTATCTATCCATCTACCTACATACCTACCTATATATCTATCCATCATCTCTCCTATTGGTTCTGTTTCTCTGGAGAGCCCTAACTAATGCATTAGCCTTGGCTTAGGCAATCTCCTTGTCTAAGACCTCATCTGGAGCCCCCCTGTGCCATCTATATAGGCTGTCTGGTGCTTTTCCTACATATTTCCCAAATCATCTGTATCTCTGAAAACACATGCTTTATGTGATGTTTTTCTCCAATACATAGTGAGCACCTAGAAGACATGAATGGTACCATTTTTATCTTTCCTAGTGCAGTCCCTGACACTTCATAATGACTCAGTAGATTTTACTAGACTCATACAAGCATATGAAAAGATATGGAGATTGAATTTGCCTTAATCTGCATATTGTCTCCCAATTCTCTCTGTATATTTCTAAAAATCCCATCTGTATAGAAGGAACAAACAGAAGAAGAGAAAAGCACACTAATAATTCCCTAGCAGACAAATATAAATTCTTTCTGAAAATCAAATTAAAATAATTAATAAACTCAATACTTTGAATGATCATTAAATTTAAAGATACCTGTTTTTAGGGGTGCCTGGGTGGCTCAGTCAGTTAAGCATCCGACTTTGGCTCAAGTCATGATTTAGCGGTTTGTGAGTTTGAGCGCCCCTCCCCCCCCCCCCCAAGTTATGGGCTCTGTGTTGACAGCTTAGAGCCTGGAGCCTGCTTCAGATTCTGTGTCTCCCCCTCTCTCTGCTCCTCCCCTGCCCGTGCTCTGTGTCTCTCTGTCTCTCAATAATAAATAAACATAAAAAAAATTTTTTTTAAAGATACCTGTTTTTGAACTCTGGCATGTATGCTAAAACCCACACGTATGAATATTGCCCTTCCCCCATTACAAGCCCATTTTAATGTTTGTACTTCTTTTTGTAGTGAATAAAATTTCTATATGAAAGTTATAGGTTTGGGAAATACTCATAAATGACTCACAATGTCACTTATAAGAAACAGCAAAACAATGGCTCAAATAGGTAGGCACAGAAATTACTTCAGAGCAGAAATGATGTCCTAAACAAAATTTATCCCAGAGAAAGAAAAAAGGAATGAGGTATGAGAAACCAGTGCAGGTAAAAGATCCTAACTTTATGTCTAGACAAGTTGGGGGAAAAATTTATGAGTATTTGGCATGGTTGGGTCCAATAGGGAAAGAAATCTTGTTGAATGTCTTCACAAAAGGTAGAATTGACTGACATTTTTAGCAAAAAACATATCAGAAAATTATTTCTGAGGTGGCACCTGGGTGGCCTAGTCATTTAAGTGTTCGATTTTTGGTTTCGGCTCAGGTCATGACCTCACAGTCATGAGTTCGAGCCCTGCATCGGCTCCATGCTGTCAGCTTGGGATTTCTTTCTTCTCTCTTTGCTCTCCTCCCTGGCTTGCTCTCTCCTTCTTGCTCTCTCAAAAAATAAATGAGCACAATAAAAAAAATTTTAAAGAAAAAGAAAAATATTGAGGACATTGCCTACCTGTCCTGTGTTGAAAAAATTTGGATCTAAGAAATCCAGATCAAACTTAGTGGTTATTAAAATAAAACTGCAATAATCTATATTCCTGTTTATAGAGCAGAGGCTAATTTTATTCTGAATCACAGGGGAGGAGCAAAGTGCCAGGCTGACAGAGGGAGCTGAATAAATAATTATTTGCTCAAGTTTTTAGTTTTCTAAAAAACTAAAAGGGAAAAGGACATTATTCATTGAAAATACTCAGCTCGTTTTCAAAGTCCAGAATAAGGATGATATTAACTAAATATAAACAAATGCTATAACTGTTCAAAAAAGATAATGATCACAATATGCTGGGTATAAATTTTTGAAAGTTTTATGAAATAAAGTATATTGGTCTGTTCATGACTGAATATAGAGGATGTTAAGAGCTGAAGACAGAAATTGGCATTCAGGCCCTACCAGGAGTTGGGTCTTTGAAGGAACGCTGGGTCCAAGGAAAAATCAGATGTCAGTTGAGCCTTGCAAAAATTGCAATCCATCTCTTACACAGGTCAGTTCCTGGTTTGGACTGAAGACGGCTGTTACTCTCCCCCACCCCTGGCCTTGCTTGCTCCCTCTGAAGGCTGTAAGGAAGGATTAACTCCGCCTTTTCTTAGCTTTTGGTGGTTACCAGCAGACCTTGCTATTCCTTAGTTTGTGGCTGTATCACTCCAATATCTGCCTTCATTGTCACATCGCCTTCTTTCCTGTGCATGTTCCCACATCTTCAAATTCCTTTGTTTTTTTACAAGGACACAACTCATTGGAATTAGGGCCCACATTAATCCAGTATGACCTCATCTTATAGTGATTACATCTGTAAATACTTTATTTCCAAATAAGGTCATGCTCACAGGTACTGGTGGTTAAGACTTGAACATATCTTTTGGTGGGGGGCACAATTTAATCCAAAATGGGGGGGGGGGATGGAAAACCAGTGGGCAGGTGTTATATATAAATGGATTAGTTGTGATACACCTCAGCAGATTGTTGCCATCTGGGTTTGCTGGCCAGCATTACCACATGTGAACTGTGAGCTGCCAGTTTGCATATTTTGCTTTCAGGAAAGGATTTACCTTGAGGAGGGTGGTTTGTTACTGGGGATTAATAGAGGGGTCGATTGTGAACAGAGAGCATTTAGTTTTACATGGCTTTAGAAAATAGTAAATGTGTCCTACTGTGTAGTAGAAGAAATGTTCTAGAATGTCAAGACTGGCAGAAATACTATAGTTTTGAAATGTCAAAGAGCCCTGTTATAAGCATTTGGGGACATCATTAAAAATTACATCTAAAAGATATAGTGAGCATAGATAGACTTATGTATAATGTATAACATTATGATCAAGTTTTTTTTTTAACAAGTTTCCATTTACATGTACCTTAATCCATACTTATTGGGTTTTTTTTTTCCCCTCTATGACACATTTATGAACTTGACAGGGTCACTTTAATGCAATTAATCTTGTTTTAACAACAATCTCCAAAGGCATGGGATGGGAATACAGCCTGCTTAGATTGAGAATCACCAGGGTGGATTGCTTTTGGTAGTTCCAGTGTGGAAATTATCTACCCTGAGGAATACTTACTTGTAACTCAGAGATTACTCAATATGAGAATATACTCTCTATTGGTAGTGAGAGACAGGACTTGAAATCTAGAGAGATTGCAAGTGAAAGTCATAGTTCATATCTGAGGTTCACAATGTCACCAGGAATTAAATAAGCAAGATCCAACTCAACTGTTTCGTCTAGGAGTCAATTATAAATAACATCTTGTGTAGTAGACATTTCTTAAGACCTTATATTTCTGAACTCTGTTGAGACTTCCTCCTGCTGGGAATACCAGAATTGGGTAGAACATTTCCTCCTGGCAAAGATAATTACATATTACATCTTTTTTTTTTTTTTTTTTCATTTCTAGAAGCAGTAGGGCACTCAACCATGGGCTTTGCTGATGAAACAAAATTTAAAGATTGTTTTTTTTGTGTGTGGAATTTCACACTCTCATCACCTAACCAAGGTTATATCCTCTAACATCCACCACCAAGTTGTGGCTGTATTTATTAGTTACACTGCAAAACAAATGTTAACACAATGTAACACAGCTCTCAAGATGGCTAATTCCATACACAGTTTTAGCAATTATCTTTTCCATCACCTTTGCTCATTCTGTTCCACTATTTCCTTGTCCATCCACCATTAGATTACAAATTCTTTTGAGGTCATCTTTTCTGTTCTCCTCTCCCTTTATTGATGTGCTTTCACATATTAGTCATTTAGCAAATATTGTTATCATTGCTTTACTACACTAGTTAGCAAATTGAAATAATTCAGTTTTTTCATCATAAAACTATTGATGCAAAACAACAACAAAATGCAGTTTTGAGCTAGGACTACACAGTACAGTCAAGTCATTATTAATTACCTAACAAACTCCAAAGTCAGGCAAGTGAATTATTTGTGCCTAGGGCAAATTTTATATTATGACTTCTCCACTATGTCCCATGATGGAAACATTTAATTAAATAATTGACAACATTCCACTTGACTTTATGAAGCCTTAGACTGTGCTCACTTTGAAATTAAGGAAGGATTTTCTTCTACCCAGAGCAGTGAAATAAATTTGTTATACTTATGTCATAGAAGAAGAAAAATGCAGTCTCTGAAAAGATTTAGCTCTTTGGGGATTGCAGTATTTCAATTAATGACACTCTTTCAAATCTCTTAAATCCTGCTTTTGCTCAAAATTCTATTATCATAAATTTATTCTGTTGTCTTCGGACAAGCCTAAACCAGCAAAATGAAGAGGAAAATAGAGCCAATTATTCAGATAATTGAGGTAAAATACTTTTTTCTCATTACTATATGTTTCAGATAAAATCTTTTTAAAAATCTGATTACATGTAGAATTACCATAGTTTCCTTGCTAATAATGTATATAGTTAGGTTATATTATTTAAAGTTTCTAATTCTTATGAACTTTCTGACTTTGAGACTTGTTCTATGTAGGTAAACAACTCCATTAGCAGGGCTAAAATATGCTTGGGGAATTGAGCTAGAAGTAAAATGTTAAGCTTCAGTTAATGAGTTTAAGTATTAGAAAGTTTACCCAAATAGATATATAAAAATCTCTTTCCTGGAGTCTGGATCCACATAAGTAAAATAAAATAAAGAATCAGAGTAATTATTTCAGTAAAGTCCCAAACTCATCTCTTAAATGCAAAACATACAGATAATAGAAGTTTAAAAATAAAACAAAACTTTTGTTTGAATCATCCAAATTTGCACCTTACCTTACATCTTGCCATTTATATTTTTTGTCCTTGTTATCATTTAAAACTATTTTTTTTCTAAACTTATTTTTGTGATTTCAGGGTAAGATAAAATGATTTTTTTCTGTCATTGTATAAAGTAGGAAAGGGACAAGTATCTGCTTCTTAGAACAAAAACTACCTACTTAATAATCTAAAACAAAACACAACAAAACAAAGCTACATTTCCTTCTGTATTTGCTGCAATAATTCTTATACGTTATTTTTCTTTTTTGCTTTTAAAATATTCCAAAATTGCCTATTTTTGTATTTTATTGGGTCATTAGAATATTTATTTAAAGCAGCAAATATAATGATTTGGAGATAGCTCGCTCATTATACAGGAAAAATAAATTTGTTGACATATAAAAAGGCATACTTACATAAAGTAAAAGCAAAAATGTGAAAAGTAAAACTACAAATAATTAGAAATTTGTAGTGAAAAATTCCTTAAATCAAAAGACATACCTTAAAGCAAAAATGAGAGATTGAACACATCAATTAAGGACTTTCGTTCAAAAAAGGACCACTTAGGGAATATGAATACAGGCTGGAATTGGCATTGTTCTAAAACGGTAGCAGTCATTGTTTTAAAAGTGATAAAGATTTAATATCTAAAATATGACTCATCCAAAGAAGAAAATAAATCAATAAATCAATAAATAAGACTCATGCAAATCAATAAGAAAAACAAGAAACTGAGTATTAAAATTGCTGAAGAAGAAGGAAAAGAAATTTAAATGGCTCACAAATATATGAAAAGATGATTAAGTTTATACCTAATCGGATAGAAGTAAATTAATATGACAATTAGATATTTATAAGCATCCAATTATTGAAATTTAGAAAGTACCTATATATTGGCCAGGATGTGAGAAAAGACAGTTCCTTACTCATTGCCTGTCACAATGTAAACTGGTATAATTCTTCATGAGATACATTTTACATGTTTTGATGAAATAAAGTATGTATGTAATCTATTATCCAAAGATGCTATTACTGGGTATTTATAGAGAAAGTTTTGCGTAGCCAATTGCTGTCTTTTGTGTGTGTGTGGTAGCAAGCATACAGAAGCAAACTAGATGTTTAGCATTATGGAAATGGATAAGTAAAAAGAAAGATAAAAACAATGTGGCATCATGATGGAGTTACAATCAATGAACTAGGCATATAGCAACATAAATAGATCCTAAAATGTTGGGTGGAAAAGCATAAGAAATAGAACATTTATAGCCTAACACCACATATGAAATTAAAATGCATACATATACAAAACAGCATTACATTATTCAATAATACATATATTACCAAGTGTATATAGTAAATAAAAATAGAATGTGTGTAGAATAGAAATGAGCTTTGTTGGGGTGTCTGGCTGGCTCAGTTGGTCAAGAGTCTGACTCTAGATTTCCACTCAGGTCATGATCCCATGGTTTGTGAGTTCGAGTCCCTCATCAGGCTCTATGCTGACAATGTGGAGCCTGCTTGGGATTCTCTCTCTCTCCGTCTCTCTGCTCCTCCCCTGCTCTCTCTCTTTCCTCTCTCTCTCTCTCTCTCTCTCTCTCAGCAAATGAATAAACTTAAAAAAAAAGAGTGAATGAAGAAGAAAAAATAATAAAACAGGAGAAGAATCTCATGTAGACCAAGAATGATTGTGTTTCTGTTGTGCAAACAAAACAACATAAACAAAACCTTCATATTTCATGCCTTGGGAAATCAGAAACACCTGTTCCTCTATGATACTTTCACTCTACCAGTTCACATAATGATATTTACATTTCTTAGCCCTGTGATTTCTTTGATTGACTTCTGCCTTATCCACCTTACCTTTGTCTGTTTCTTTGTTATTATCTGCCTCTTATTGATTCAGTGTCTCTTGTTTTATTGTACTACTCTAAAGTCTACCTTTTTTTTTAAACATTTTTTAAATGTTTATTTATTTTTGAGAGAAAGAGACACAGAGCATGAGCAGGGGAGGGGCAGAGACAGAGTGAGAGAGAGGGGGAGACACAAAATCTGAAACAGGCTCCAGGCTCTGAGCTGTCAGTACAGACTCCAATGCAAGTCTTGAACTCATGAACTGTGAGATCATGACCTAAACAGAAGTTGGATGCTTAACCGACTGAGCCACCCAGGTGCCCCTAAAATCTACGTATTTTTTAGTTAGATTATAAACTTTTAATGTAAACTCTTATAACTTATAACGTTGGAATATTCACATAAGGGTTTCCAGTATTGAAAAAAGCAAAAGATATTTTATTTCAATAATACATATGGAGTACACTATCAATCATGGGTTACATCCAAGCAAAATGTTTCCACTACTGGGATCTGACAAGGATTTAAAAGTGACCATAATAAAAATGCTTCATCAACCATTTAGGAATATACTTGAAATAAATGAAAAAAATAGAAAGTTTCAACAAAGCAATAGGAAGTATAAAAAAAACTAAATGGAAAATTTAGAACTGAAGAATACAATCACCAAAATAAAAAGCTCAATGTATGGGCTAATTTACAGAATAGAAAGAGCAGAAGAAAGGACAAATAAACCTAAAGATAGACCAATAGAATTACTCAATCTAAACAGAGAGAAAACATACTGGGCGGGGTGGGGGGAAAGAATCTTAGCAGTCTGTGAAATTATTGATCAGATCTAAGGTTCTTGTCTTTGGAGTCCTTGAGAGAGAGGAGAAAGAAGGTGAGGCTAAAAAGTTTGCAGATAAGTTTTATGTAAAGATTTCCCAAATATGTCAAATGACAAAAATCTACAGATCCCAGAAACTTAGCAAACATCAAACAGGATAAAAAATAATCCATTCCAAGATGGATTATAATTAAATTTCGGAAATGAATTAAAAAAGAAAATATTTTGAAAGTCGTGAGAGAAAAACAGCCTCTTGCCTACAGGGGAAAATAATTTGAATGACAGAAGATTTCTCATCTGAAACCTTGAGGCCTTAAGGAGGTGGTATAATATTTTTGAAGTGCTAAAAGAAAAGAACTGTCAATGCTGACTTCCATATACAAGGAAAATATCCTTCAAGAATTAGGGGAAATCAAATAATTTCAGATGAAATAAAACTGAAAGTATTTGTAGTCAGAAAGTTAAATTTAGCCTAAGAAATAGATAAAGGAGTTTCACTTAGTAGAAAGGAAATGATCTAAGAAGGAATTTTGGAACTTTAAGAAGGAAGAAAAAATAAAGAAAAAAGTAAAAATATGCATAAATACAGTTGACTTTCCTTTTCTTCTTGAATTTCTGAAATTATATTAGATAGCTGAAGTAAAATTATAACACTTTCAGACATGGTTCCCAATGTATGTAGGGCGTACTCATACTGAGTGTGTGTGTGTGTGTGTGTGTGTGTGTGTGTGTGATTAACAAAGCTATACAAAGACAAAAAACATGATACATAAGTCATGAAATTCAAATCAGTTTTTCAAGTATCTCATAGGAAAAAAACAAATTTTTAAAAGAGGGGAAATAGGAAACAAAAAATAAAATAGCAGACTTAAGCTCTAACATATTAATAGTGGCATTAAATGTAAATTTAAAGACAGACTGGTGGAGTAGCTAAGAAAAAATCACCTAACTCCATGCTATCTACAAGAAACTCACTTCAAGAATAATGGCACAGGTAGATTGAAAGTAAAAGCATGGAAAAAAGGTAATACAATGTAAACATTAATCAAAGGAAGCAGGAGCAGCTATACTAATATCAGGTAAAGTAAACTTCAAAGCAAAGAAAATTACCAGAGCCAGAGACAAACATTACATAATGTTAAAGGGTAAATCCACCAAGAAAACACAGCCTTCCAAATGTGTATGAACCAAGCGACAGAGCTGCAAAATACATGAAGCAAAAACCGATAGGACTGAAAGGGGAATTAT
The DNA here is from genome assembly GCF_007474595.2 of Lynx canadensis. Lineage (NCBI taxonomy): Eukaryota > Metazoa > Chordata > Mammalia > Carnivora > Felidae > Lynx > Lynx canadensis. The sequence continues at coordinate 201,814,122 of NC_044303.2, read as the reverse complement.
TGTTGGAGACCTTAACATTCCTCTTTCAAGAACTGATAGCACAACCAGAGAGAAAATCTGCAAGATATAGTGGAGCTCAGGAACATCATCAATCGACAGAACCTAATCAACATTTACAGGACACTCGACCCACCAACAACAGAATGCACACTCTTGTAGGACCCATGGAACATATGCTGATTCATGAAACAAACCTCAACAAATTTAAAAGGATTGAGATTACACAAAGCTTGTTCTCTAATCTCAGTGGAATAAAAATAGGAATAAAAAGAGAGACCAAAAAACTCCAAATATTGAAAAGTAAATAATATACTTCTAAATAATCTGTGGGTCAAAGAGGAAATCTAAAGGGAAATAAAAAATACCTTGAACTTCATGACAATTAAAATGCAATATATATCAAAATTTTCTGGACACACTTAAAGCAGTTATAAGGGAAACTTATAGCAAGAAATGCTTAAATTAGAAAAGAGAAAAGTCACAAATCAAAAATCTATACTCCCATCTCAGGAAAGTAGAAAAATAAGCACAAAATATGCCCAAAGCAAGAAGGAATTAAATAGTAAATATACAAGCATAAATCAATGAAATTGAAAAGAAATGAAAGTCAAACAAATGAAAATCAAACTGATGCAACAAAATGGATTCTTTAAAAAGACCAATGATGAGGCACTTGGGTGACTCAGTTGGTTAAGCATCTGACTTAGGCTCAGGTCATGATCTCATGGTTTGTGAGTTGGAGCCCCACACTGGGCTCTGTGCTGACAGCCCAGAGCCTGGAGCTTGCTTTGGATTCTGTGTCTCCCTCTCTCTCTGCCCCTCCTCTGCTCACATTCTGTCCCTCTCTCTTTCTCAAAAATAAATAAACATTAAAAAAAGATCAATGAAACTGACATTTAGTGTGACCGATAATTTTATATGCCAACTTGGCTAAGCCCTAGTATCTGTTTTTAGTAAAAAACTACTCTAGATGATGCTCTGAAGGTATTTTTCAGATAGGATTAAAATTCAAATCAGTAGACTTTGAACAAAGCAGTTACTCTCCATAATGTGGGTGGGCCTTGTTCAATCAATTGAAGGTCTTAAGAAAAAAGATTGAGATTCTCAAGCAAGAAGGAATTCTGCCTCCAGATTGCCTTCAGACTCAACACTGCAACATCACATGCCTCCAGGTAGCCTTCCCTAGAGATGTTGGTCTTAGCAGTTCTGACAGTTGTGTGACTCAATTCCTTAAACAAACAAAAAGACCTCTCTCTGTATTTACACATCCTGTTGGTTCTGTTTCCTGGGAGAATTCTGACGGACACATCTAGCACTACTGATAAAGGGAAACAGAGAAAACACCGATCACCAATATTAGGAAGCAAAGGCTATCACTACAGACTATTCTGATATGAAAAGGATAGTAAGAGGGTACTATGAATACCCCCACACACAAATTTTACAGGTTAGATGAAATGGGCCAATTCCTCAAAAGGCACAAACTATCACCACTGACACAATATGAATTGGATAATTCATATTTGAATAACCCTGTAACTGTTAATGTAATGAAATTAATCATTTAAGAATTCATGAAAAAGAAATCCCCAGGCCCACCTAGATGGTTTCACTGGAGAAATCTACCAAACACTTAAGGAATTAACATCAATTCTACCCGTTTTTTCTTCCAGAACATAAAAGTGGAGAGAACACTTCCAAATTCATTTTATGAAGCCAGCAGTATCCTGGCTATGTGACTGTAAAGGGGTAGCCTGAGGGAGATCTTCATGGTGATGACAGTGTCCTGTATCTTGATCATGGTGGTAGTTACAGGAATGTATGCATGTACTGAAATGGCATAGAACTATACATACTAAATGTTCTGACGTCAATTTCCTGGTTTGATGCTATACGATAGTCATACAAGATTTAAACATCAAGGTTAAACCAGGGAAAACTGTGAAGTATGCACAGGATCTCTTATCCTATCCTTTGCTACTTCCTGTGAATGTATTATTTCAAAACAAAAAATTAGGAAAAATCTTGAGGATTTCATATGCTCTTTCAAGTGAAGTGTGGTGCATTGTAATAGGACAGGGAAACTAAAATTTCCCAGGATTGCATGCCTTTCGGTACTGTGAAACATATTGACAACTCCAGAAAGTAAATTCAAAGTAATTCATGCCAAAGCATTGAATACAGTGCCAGACCTGTGGTAGGTGAATACTAAGTAGTTTTAATAGTTTGGAACACAAAGGAATAACAAATGACTGTGGGAATTTGTAAAATACAAATTAACAGGCAAGTTTTCTCTGGGAAATATATGATGGACTTTGTTTTTCTTATTGATTGATTGATTGATTGATTGATTTAAATATGAAATTTATTGTCAAATTGGTTTCCATACAGTACCCAGTGCTCACCCCAACAGGTGCCCTCCTCAACGCCCATCACCCACTTTCCCCTCCTTCCCACCCCCATCAACCCTCAGTTTATTCTTAGTTCTTAAGAGTCTCTTATGGTTTGGCTCCCACCAAACTCTCTCTAACTTTTTTTTTCCCCCTTCACCTCCCCCATGGTGTTCTGTTAAGTTTCTCAGGATCCACATACTAGTGAAAACATATGCTATCTAATCTTTTAGATGACGTTCTCTTATCAGGGTATTATCTTGTTGAACTGTCACTCTCCTTTGACTGTTGGATACTTCTCCAACTAATCTTCCCATTGCCCACAGCTGAAATGAAAGGCATAAAAATTGCTACCATTTGTTTATTGTAGATATCTACCTTAATGTATATTATCTCATCTCATTTAAACTCAAATAACTCTGAGATATAAAAACTATAATTATACATATGTGGGAATCTTTGAGGAAGAAATGAAAGGAATTAATAAACTTATATGGCTGATAAGTGATTTTTTTACATGAAAAATGCAACTTTGTGTCAACAATCTAGAGAAAGAATAATATGCATAATAATCCTTAAGCATGGATGGTTGCTTACTCTAAAGCCGGTTAATCTTCAGTATGTTTGGGCACATCCATAAGTTCTCAGGGGATAGAAAACACATTTGATTGCTATAACATAATGATATAACCTCTTAATGTGTTTCTGACATAAAATATTAAGACATCATCGATCCTCTTATGCTTAGAAATATTGAGTGTTTTATGTGATTTTGATCTGTACATTTTAAACAGATGTTGGACTTGCAACCCATAAAAATATGAAGATGCTAAAAGGAATAAATACACCGACCATCTGAAGGAAAAAAACCAGCTACATCTCTGTAGTTCATGGAGAGGAAAACAGAGTAGGTCCTCAAGTGTATACCTGGAGAAAACCAGTAACAGTGGCTTCAGCAGGGAGGCAGAGGGCATAGAACCTTTAGATACAACTTTTCAGAGTGACAGCTCTGGAGATCGGAGCAACTGTGGAGTTTGCATTTGGCTTTCCTTTAGGCCAAGCACCGCCATCAGATAATTTCTTGCATTGTCTTTCAGAATTATGCCTTTTTAAAAAATGGACTGTACTGAGGTTTCAGAACATGTGCACCATTACCTTAATTAAAATAGAAAACCCAGTGTGTTTCTAGTGATTGCCATGTTTGACTTCATCTCTTTCATAATCTTAATTGTCTTTTTAATTAAAGAATTATCTTAATGATCAGTTTTAAGAGAGTTGGAGCCATGGTATTAGTGTACTTATCTCAAACTTGTAAGGAAAAGTCAGAGTCCAAGGTTAGGTAAGGCAATGTAGCACATTTTTCTTTAAGCTTCCAGGCACTATTTTGTTCTCTAATCTTAATACCTAGTGTATACATCATTCTTCCATCCCTTTCCAGAGCTTATGATGGCTGCATACTTGACCAGAAAAAAGTTCCAAAAGTTCCAATAAAGAGTATTGTTCCAAGAGTGTGTGGAGGAAGATTTTTACTCACTTGCTGAAGTTTTGGGTTAATCTGGTGTTTAGAACCTTCGTTTTCTCAACTTATGGGAAATACATACTTAGTGTGTAAAAAAGTTCTGTTGTTGCTGTTGTTAAAAGCATGATTGAGTGTAGTTTACTAAAGAGATCTTAAAACTAGCTTCTTGACAGTCCTACTAATGCAAATAAAAACTGTATAGTGAGAAATGGATGCAAAGAAATATTTTACTAGGTATTATAGAGCCTAAAATTCCAAAGGAATTTGTCATTTTTCTAATGGGGTATTGTAAATATCATTTAGGAAACAAAGTGATTGGTATTAAAATACATGCAAAAGGACTGTGGGATATTGTAAAGAGCACAGATTGAAAGTCAAGAAAACTAGAATCAAATCTCAGATCTGCTTGTATTAATGGACAAGTTATTTAATCTCTGTGTCTCATTTTTCCCATTTGTAGACTGGAAATAATACCCATTTAAGGATAAAATATATTGTTAACTGTGACTAAAGAATGAATCTTGCTTTTATTGAGTTAGAGGGAGGTTTTAAAGCTTGTATTTATACCTTTTTTTCCTCAAGAAAATGTGAATAGTTTTCTTAAAACAACAGCAACAAAAACAAAGTAAAAAGTCTTCCTTAATATGGCATAAGGCACGATACATCAACATTGGTTACTATTAAACTACCAATCACGGAAAATTATCTAAGTTTGAGACTGCTCAATACATAAACTAAAACCTGCCAGCCCTCACAGGGACCTGTATTTATACACAGATACACCCGCCTCTCAAAGTAATTGTTTTCTAACAAAGTATTGTTTATATGTTTCATGCAAATTGATCTGAAGTGTTGCTTAGACAATCTTATTATATTTAGGAATAAAAACTTCCATCAAGAAATTGTACAAAAGAAAATGGACACACCAGCTGTATAAATCTATCATATGCGGGGGGCGGGGGGAAGCACTTTTAATTAGCTGAGTGAATGCAGTTTGCTGAACACAGAAAGCACAGCCACAGTCATATTAAAATGTGCCTAATTTTCTGTGAAAAAGTCCCATCTGAACAGGCCTGACCACAGTCAATCATACTAAAAGCCACTGGTGCTTAATTTGATTTACCAATATAAAATGCAAATTAGGTTATTAAGTGGAGTGGCAGACTGAGGAGGGCCCCTTTCAAACCATCAAGTTAAATGCAAGCAGACAGCAAACTGGCTGTGCAAAGAAAATTTTAGCATATTCGTTTGATTAGTGCTACAAAAATTTAATTAGGTTGGCTAATTACTTGACAAATTGCTCTACACGAGAGAAAAGGCAGAGGAGTTTTTTTTTTTCCTTTTTCATTGCAAATATCCTGTGTGTATTTTAGCCCAAATGCTATCTGCCAATTTGCAAAAGCATTATTAAATGAATGGAAGATGGTCCCCAACAATGGTAAATCGTATAATGCATATAATTAGACAAGACCCACACAACTGTACCCGTATGTCCAGACTCTCTCATGACTGAAAATATTTAACACAATATTTTTATGTAACTACTGTCAAAATAGATTATTACAAGGCAGTCAGTTGTTCTTAAGAAAGAAAACATTGTGCATGATATAGAAAAGAGGGTGAAAAAGAGGGTAAAAAAAGAATTTGTGAAATTCCCACCTCCCAGAGGAGTTTGTTCACTAGTAAATGAAGTAACAGTGACATGCTGAGGTTTTTCATCACAGAATGGACTTGCCAGCCAAAATACGTCTGATTGAGGCCAGGGTTACAATGAAGTAGAAAAAAGTGTCTCTTGTGGTACATTCAAAATGTAAAACTATTAAATAATTCTCAACATCTACTGACATAAAGTGAATTTCACTTTCTGGAATGCTATTTATTGGTCATTATTCCTTCCTCTATCTTTTCCCAATCACTACATAAGAGGGCAGATGTGAAACACTCATTTTTGCAGAAATCTCACAAGTTGTGTGACCAAAGAATGGAAGAAAATGTTCAGCCCATGTCAGTATTTTATTGAGAGATTACCAATACCTTGAATAACACAAAGTGTCTTTCTCTCTTCAGAGGGAAACTTGATTTTCCTAGAGAAAGTGTATGTTTATATCCACATTTAGGAGAACAAGAGATGGGATTTCATATAATTGCAGGATTATTTGGAGGACTCCCAATTTTTTCATATATTTATTTGATCTTTTTAAATTTTTCTACCGAACTAGTGAATCTGCTCTAACTCAAGCATCATGATTTTATATGTAGATAACCACTTTGTCAGTTCAAGTGGAAAAAATAAGTATCATGTTTTATAAACATAAAGCTTAGTAGTTAGTAATTAGATACTGTATTTAACCTGTTCCAAAGTGACATTCTAGGAAACTACAAATGACAAGAAATACTTGTGAACGTTTATGCGGGCTGTGCCTTATTTTGCAATTAGTATTTTCTAACTTAAATTTAGAACACAAATGTAATGACACTGCACAATGCAAATGTGTAAAATTATTTTACGTAACACTGTTACTGCCATTTTATCCTAATTTACCATTTTTACCGTTTTTAGCTTTACAACCATCACCAAAGGAAGGAGAGTATAGATTATGTGTGGCATAATATGGATTATGCGGACAATTCTGCTACTGGAAAATAGAGTACTGGGATAAAGTTGTGGCCTACTAAGCATACATTTGGCCATGAGTTGCTGGCATTACATTTAATGGCCTTGAGGACTCCATCTTCATATGCAAAGGTAGATTTTACAAAACAGTGAGTTAGAAAACATAAAATTCAGTGGCAAGGCAATAGTACTTTTTATATAATAGAACTATACCAACAATTGAGGTTTTTCCCTTCAAGGTATTGACTGATTTTCTTGACTCTCTTTTTCTATTATTTTCAATTTGATAAACTGACTGATATTTTTAAAAAATCTGATAGACACAGTCTAATAAGAGAATTGAAGTCTGAGACATTTTATTAAGGGTGCGGGTATAAAATAGTAAAATTAATAACTTGCAAATATGTCTTGTGTGTCAATATCAAATGCATTTGTCCAATGAATTTGTCCTATGATAACTGCTGAAGATGTGATAATCTTTGATTATATTTCTGATATGTTGCTTGGAACCAATTGCATGCACGTGTAATAATAGCAGTTATCTTTTATGGCGCCCCTACTATGTGAAGGCACAGAGTTTAAGCTTATATTTATATTATTATTTAATTCTCTTATTAAACTCAATATATAAGTACTGTTGTCCCCTTTTTAGAGAGGATGAGATTAAGATCAAGATAGATAAAGTAAAATTCAAAATCAAAGACATAGCAACTGATAAATCTGGGATTTGAACTGAATTTTGTCTGAATTCCAACATCATGTTCTTTCCCTATGCTACAAGTAGTTTTTGAACATATATTTTTTGTCGTGATTTTATGTATGTATGTACTTGTGAAATATAATTGGTGTGCTTATATATAATTTGAGATTTTGTGAAACCACTGTGACTTGTATACAGAAAGTCCATAGATTTTATGGAGTCTATGGTGGTTTAGTCTGACAAGAACCGTTGGGAACATAAAATATTCTAAAGGTGCATAGACAGAGTCAGATTGCTTGCATATTGGAGACATCAAAAGAAACACACACACACTCACACACACACAAAAGGAAGACAAGTATGGGATTGGATTGGGAAAAGTGAAGTTCCATCTACATGACAACCAATGTACTAGGGAAGAATACACCAGTGTATGAAGACATGAGTTTAAAACCAGCTTTAGTCTATTAAAAGGCTTCATTTTCTTTCAGTATAGCTATGTTGTAAATTAAAAAAAAAACAACCTTGGTTTCTAGATGGGATAAGATTCTTTTTTCTCGTTAACATTTTAGAGGTTACATTTAAGAAGACTTCCTGAAGATGCATATATATGTATGGATAGTGAACAGTAATTAGTCATCTGAATACCTTTCTACATGCTATTGATATTCCTGAATAGTTTGTTTCAAGTATTTTATAGACAATAAATAATCCTTCATATCGAAATATCAATCCTCTTGAAGTCGATTTGAATTAATGGTAAAAATTCCCAATAATATTTCAATTTGAAAAGCATCCTTTAGATTTTGAACTGATTGATAAAATAAATGACTCTAGGATACACAGGACTGCAACTAAAAATTCACTACCTCTCAAAATTCACTATGCCATGAATTGCATGGTGTTAATTCAATCATTAATGTAGAATATATCCTAATTCCTTCAATACTTCCATATCCAAAAAATATCTCCATTTCAGTTCAAATTTAGAGGATAAGAATCGTGGAATTTCAGAATTAAAAAACGATTTGGTGTTTTGATCAAATATTGGTATACTGTTTGGTTGTATTCCTCAAGTACCTTGATTTTGTCAAAGAAAACAAACATCCTGTTATATGGAGCTCTCATATTATAATGAGGAGAGCCTTACCAAATGGTAACCCTGCCATCTGCATGGTCCAGGGAACACTTCTTCTCTCACCGTGGGGACTCTCCTCATATAAAGTGGCCATTTGTGCATTGGTTCTTTTCTGCAGTCACAAAGGAAAAGTTTAGCTTATGACTTCGAGTTTCATGTTACCATGTGTTGTTATATTTGTCATCTGTGATGCAAAATACAAACATAAAAGCTGCTATATAGTTAGAATAACAGGTACATGTACTTACTGAGTTGAGAAGCACCAGAAGAAAATGCATTATCTCCCTGGTTATTTGTAGTCAGAAAAAATTACCCTGATACTTAAATGCATAAACAACAAAAAAGTAATTTTGCCAGTGAGAGCAAAATTTAAGCATTACAAAAAACACGATAAATTCAGAACTAGTTTATCTGGATTTAATGAACCTAAAGAAAGTGCTCTAATGAAAAGGAAAGAATTTGTAAAGAATTATTGCAGTTCAATTTCAAAACCTCAAATATTTGAGGTAGTACGACTAAAATTTTCACCTCTTGTCATAAATACAAAATGAGCAAGAATGTCATTTAGCATTTATTTGCAGTATAATTCATAATTATATGATAGGGGGATATCGTTATTTTAACATTTGGGCAAAATTACTCAATTTATTTGCAGGTAATTGAGTAGGTTGGACAGCATGCAAGCATTAGTGAGAGCTCAGACACAAGGCCAGCTAGTTTTGTTTCCGGTATCAGGGAACTTCATTTTAATCCTTTGACTGATGAGCTTAAAAAAACCCTGAACTTTGTGCAGTAAAAGCCATATGATTCCCAGGAGTACTTCATTAGGCAACAGCTTTTTGGGGGATGGGAATTTCTTTGGTGGCTTTTTATTTGGCGTTTCCAGTCGGGGCCAGAAGTATAGAGTATTGATAAAAAAAAATAATAATAATTGTTGAACCATAGAAAAATTGACTTGAATCAATTGTAATCTTAAAAGAAAATCATAGGTTGGCTCCCTTGCTATCAGAATGGTCTATATATACATCCATCTGCATATACTTTATAAAATCCAGATATATTTTTATCTTTCACACATTAGTTCACTTTCTGCAAGTATCTTGAAACCACTGTGTAAAGCTTAACATGACCTGTACTCAGTAATAGTACTTGTCTTGCCTTAGCTATTAGCCAAATTTATTACTTAGGAGTGACTTAGAAGAACAGAAGACATTAAAATTGTCTAAGTTCGATCTCTAAGAGTATCTTTTTGCTTCACTAGTTACCATCTTGGTAGCATTAAGCATGTCATAAGCTTGTGCTAGTGCTGGGCATGATAATCTGAGGCACTAGGTATGAATAAACTACCTTAATGTTTTGGCTGCTCAGTATTAAACCAACATAATTATTAGCAAATATTAATTCATGGTATTATCAAATTGATAAAAATTCTGTTTCTTTGGAGAGGTGCAGAAACTAATTTACAGTTTTTCATTAGGGGCGCCTGGGTGGCTTAGTTGGTTAAGCATCTAACTCTTGATCTCAGCTCAGGTCTTAATCTCAGGGTAGTGAATTTAAGCCCCACATTGGGCTCCATGCTGGGCCTGGAACCTACTTTAAAAACAACAACAACAACAAAGGAACAAAACTATAAATGCAGTAAAAATACTTGTTGTGTAAGAAATGCTTTCCTAATTTTCCCTCCTATTCCATTATTAAACAATCATTTTTAAGAGTAGTTTGTTTCTGTCTTTTTCTTGATGCTAGAGAAATCATTGCCTAGGCTTAAACAACATAGTCGGTTCATCTGAGGGTATATTTTTCCTTCTGCAGAGCCAGGTACTTTTGGGTTTTAGCAGAATTTACAGATTTCCAGGAGCTTTTTGCTGCGCATTAGGGCTAATTTTGTCCTTGTTTCTACAAAGTTAAAAGCAGTTGGTGCAAGTCACATTAACAAAGACTCACCTGTACGGAGATTCTAGAGCGAAATCCAGCTGGGTTTCCTGCTATCAAATAGGGCACAAATTAATCAGCACAATCTTTCACTTACCTGAAAAAACCAGCTTCTTTCTCAAAGGTGTAGGTAAGGACAGAATCACCCTAATGGGGTTCTATAGGAAGGGCCTTCTATAAAACCAAAACAGTCACAGTGAAACTACAAATTGTCTCTGTTTTTCCCTTAAAAGTAAACCACTGATAAGGAGAATATTATTTTATACACAATGAGCCTTCTATAACTTGATCGGTAGTTCACTTCTAAGAGTGTTGAATTGTCTCCATGCCTGATAAGGTACTGGTTTCTTTTATTTCCTAATATTCTCTAAAGTATTAGTTACACATATGTGAAACATTCTTAGTTTATCATGATGCTGGAAGTTTAGCATTACAAGCTGTGAATATGTTTTAGATACCTGAGAAAATAGGTACAATGTGCAGAATGACCATTTGACCATCTTGGTCCTTGGTTTCTTTGCAAAGGCATAAAAACACGAGCTCTTGCTGCAGGACACTATCAACTTTCTTCACTTTTCTTTAAATGGGAAAATTGTATGGGATGGCAAAAAGACAAATCGTTAACTAATAACACCAATACTAAAAAAGAGCACCTCCCCAAACTTGTGAACATTTACAATTATTTGATTAAGCAACTATTATCAAAAATAGTGATTGAGCTGCTCTGGCATCAATTTAACATATAACTTTACCTTTTCTTTGTCTATTGAGCTGAATAAAATAATTGTAAATGTTAATTTTTTAAATTGTAAGACAGATTCCTAAACTTTAATGTTAATGGCATTTGCTTTCTAAGAAAAAGTATGAAGACCTTTAAAAATTCAAAAAGTATATAATTAAAGATAAGTTTTCTTTGCAAACTTCTTTAAATTGTTTTAAGTTGTTACATTTCCTTCTCTTCTAAGAATACTCTATTTATATCTTATTATAATTATTCTTATATTTGACTACAATGTATGACAAACTGACACAAACATATCTAAGGTTTACTATATTTTATCTTGTGTATTTGCAGCAAATCAGTTTTTCATAATTATTTTTATAAATTCTTTTGATAACCAAATATATTAACCACAATAGAATCAAGAAGGAAATATACATGATTAAAATTGTTTTAAATTTTCTAAGGTAAAGGTGTCATGATTTTGAAAGGATATAACACTTTACACTTTTAAATATTCGCCTTTCATAAATTTTCCACATCTAAAAGTAAACTTTTTGGAGGGACAAATATGTACATGTCCATAGAAAAATGCATTTTGGGTGAAAGGGTTGTTTAGCTGAATAGGTGAATGCTATGTAAACATGAATAAACACTATTTCCTTCTATGCACCTGTCAGTTTAGAAATTCTCCTAAAACTCATTTACTACCCAATGGAGACATTGAAATCATTTGAAAAAGTTCACTGTCAGAGAAAAAAATAATCACCCTTTTGGTTTGTTTCCCTCTCTCTTTTTTCCCCCTCCCGTATGTTCATCTGTTTTGTTTCTTAGATTCCATGATCAACCTAATATATATATTTTCAAGTATAAGCATCGAATTGTTGTGATGAGCACTGGGTATTGTATGTAAGTGTTTAATCACTAAATTCTACACCCGAAACTAATATTATACTGTATGTTAACTAACAAATTTAAATAAAAACTTGAAAAAAGGAAAAAATATAATTTTCTTTTCAAATAGTAAATAGAGCCTATTGTATATATTTTTTTATTTTAAGTCACCAAATGGAAGATAACATGGCTGTCTTCTATTATCTCAAAGTTTCCATTCATTCATTAATCTATTCATTTCACAAACTGAATAAATAAATATTCATGAATTCATTTATTATACACACTTTTAAGTATTTGAAGCAATGGGAATTTTATTGATAAAAGAATGAATTGGATGAAAAATGAATATACATAATATTAGATGATTCCAAATATTTGATAGTGTAAGAAAGTAGATAATGAAAAAAGATGGATTAAATAATGAATTCAACTCTAAAGCTTATTTGTTCAAAATCTATGGACCTATACAGTTTATGCAATAAGGAATACATAAGAAATAATCAGTTATGTGATATTATTAAGGAACTTATAGAAAGCTTTATTTTTTACCTGTGAAAGGTGAATTCTGGATGCAGGCATTGCTGACAGTAAGGGAATTACTTTCTTAAGAAGCAATCAAATCAGTCTCTAAAGACTTAAACCTAGTCAGGAAGATTTCAGGTTTGCTTGCCTCAGGGACCCGGTTATCGCAAATATTTCTTGAGGCCTCTTCATGCTGAAGGCAGACTTTTTTCTTACATGGATATATGTTTATTCACTTAAAACTTCTCTGAAGCAGAAAATGAGTATAAGCATTAAACTTCAAAGAATTTCTCTTCATGTAAGCGATTGCACGGTCCACAAAACTATGATTGAATGATATTTTATATAAAAACTCATAGAAAATAAAGTGAAATTAAAAGTACCCAAGAAGAGTATTATTTCTTAAACACCTAAAAAAATTATGCAGGCTTATAGATACTCATGGATTAAAAGAAAATAATTGGGGTAACTTTTTGAATAATGGTTACCAGATCTAATTTTCCTAAGGGCGCTTAATACGATTCATGATAAAAATCATGAATAAAGAGGTTTATTTTTGCCTAAAAGATTTCTGTCACCAACCACAGACAGAGAGAGACAGACAGACAGACAGAGAGAATTGAAATAAGTCAGGTCAACACATGCTGTGTTTCTTCTGCAGAGAATACATTACAAAATTACAAACCAGGAAACTAGAATTGTGATGTTTCCAAATAGAATGAGAATATATCAGGTGAACCTTTAATTACCGGTACCCTAGAATTCTTTAGCTATTTCCCTAATTGTGATTACTATGCAAATTTCGGTGACAGCATTTTTTTGTTGTTCTACATTAGTATATTTTTCTCTTTCCTTTTCCTTCTTCAGTTTTAACAGCTGATAGGAAATAAAGAAGTTCCTAACAGGTATGTGGGGGGAAAACCCCAGATGTACTAACATGGTAGTTTTTAAACCCATGACTCCCTCTGCTTAGAAGAAAAGTAACAGTTACGCACATATCTGAACATACATGTTCTTTTAAAGAAATACAGGGGCGCCTGGGTGGCTCAGTCGGTTAAGCGTCCGACTTCGGCTCAGGTCATGATCTCACGTTCCGAGAGTTCGAGCCCCGCGTCGGGCTCTGTGCTGACAGCTCAGAGCCTGGAGCCTGTTTCAGATTCTGTGTCTCCCTCTCTCCGACTCTCCCCCGTTCATGCTCTGTCTCTCTCTGTCTCAAAAATAAATAAACGTTAAAAAAAATTAAAAAAAAAAAAAAGAGATACACACCAGCTGCTGTGTATGTTCATTCAAAACACTATACAGCCTTCTAATACTTTTGCTACAACAGCAACAAGTGAATCATACTTGCCAGTGGATGAACGTTACTCTTCCTAGTGGTCCTTTCAATCCACCCAAATCTGTATAGCTCTAAATATGTGGATCTCTTACTGTAGAACTTTACTTATGTTCTACTGGTATTTATATACTTTAATAAAGATGAAAATAAACAACATGATGCTTATAGGAGAAGAAAGGTAACATTTTTTTAAGTTTATTTATTTAGAGAGAGACAGTGTGAGTGGGGGAAGGGTAGAGAGAGAGGGAGATACAGAGAATCCCAAGCAGGCTCCCTACTGTCAGCACAGAGCCCCAAGCAGGGCTCCAATTCAAGAACCATGAGATCATGACCTGAGCAGAAATCAAGAGTCAGATGCTTTTATTTATTTACTTTTTATGTTTATTTATTCTTGAGAGAGACAGAGAAAGAGAGAGAGAGAGAGAGGAGAGAGAGAGAGAGTGGGGGAGGGACAAAGCGAAAGAGGGAGACACAGAATCAGAAGCAGGCTCCAGGCTCTAGCTGTCAGCACAGAACCTGACGCTCACCAACCGGGAGATCATGACCTAAGCGTAAGTCAGATGCTTTATCGACTGAGCTATCCAGGAGCCCCAAGAGTCAGATGCTTAACTGACTGAGCCACCCAGGTGCTCCAAAATGTAACTTTTTAAAAAAAAAAGTTTGAGAGAAGTAGAGAGAGAAAGCATGTGCAAGTGGGGGAGGGGCAGAGGGAGAACTAGCTCAAGAGAGAGAATCCCAAGCATGCTCTGCATGGTCAGCTCAGAGCCCCGTGTGGGGCTTGAACCTATGAACCATGAGATCATGACCTGAGCAGAAATCAAGAGTCTGAGGCTCAATCAACTGAGCTACCCAGGCACCCCAAAGATAACTTTTTATTATACCCTCTATTGTGTCTCTAAACCTCTGTATACATCACTCACATTTGTAATAGTTTTGTTTTCTACAGATTATTGAAATAAATATTTCACTATACAAAACTTTGAAAGTAAGAAAAAAAAGCTAAGGAAGGAAATCAAAATAAATACATGTTCCCAATCAGATAGATTAACATTTTGACACATATTTTCTTTTTTTTTTTTTTATGAAATTTATTGACAAATTGGTTTCCATACAATACCCAGTGCTCATCCCAAAAGGTGCCCTCCTCAATACCCATCACCCACCCTCCCCTCCCTCCCACCCCCCATCAACCCTCAGTTTGTTCTCAGTTTTTAACAGTCTCTTATGCTTTGGCTCTCTCCCACTCTAACCTCTTTTTTTTTTTTTTTTTTCCTTCCCCTCCCCCATGGGTTCCTGTTAAGTTTCTCAGGATCCACATAAGAGTGAAACCATATGGTATCCGTCTTTCTCTGTATGGCTTATTTCACTTAGCATTACACTCTCCAGTTCCATCCACGTTGCTACAAAGGGCCATATTTCATTTTTTCTCATTGCCACATAGTATTCCATTGTGTATATAAACCACAATTTCTTTATCCATTCATCAGTTGATGGACATTTAGGCTCTTTCCATAATTTGGCTATTGTTGAGAGTGCTGCTATGAACATTGGGGTACAAGTGCCCCTATGCATCAGTACTCCTGTATCCCTTGGATAAATTCCTAGCAGTGCTATTGCTGGGTCATAGGGTAGGTCTATTTTTAATTTTCTGAGGAACCTCCACACGGCTTTCCAGAGCGGCTGCACCAATTTGCATTCCCACCAACAGTGCAAGAGGGTTCCCGTTTCTCCACATCCTCTCCAGCATCTATAGTCTCCTGATTTGTTCATTTTGGCCACTCTGACTGGCGTGAGGTGATACCTGAGTGTGGTTTTGATTTGTATTTCCCTGATAAGGAGCGACGCTGAACACCTTTTCATGTGCCTGTTGGCCATCTGGATGTCTTCTTTAGAGAAGTGTCTATTCATGTTTTCTGCCCATTTCTTCACTGGGTTATTTGTTTTTCGGGTGTGGAGTTTGGTGAGCTCTTTATAGATTTTAGATACTAGCCCTTTGTCCGATATGTCATTTGCAAATATCTTTTCCCATTCCGTTGGTTGCCTTTTAGTTTTGTTGGTTGTTTCCTTTGCTGTGCAGAAGCTTTTTATCTTCATAAGGTCCCAGTAATTCACTTTTGCTTTTAATTCCCTTGCCTTTGGGGATGTGTCGAGGAAGAGATTGCTACGGCTGAGGTCAGAGAGGTCTTTTCCTGCTTTCTCCTCTAAGGTTTTGATGGTTTCCTGTCTCACATTTAGGTCCTTTATCCATTTTGAGTTTATTTTTGTAAATGGTGTGAGAAAGTGGTCTAGTTTCAACCTTCTGCATGTTGCTGTCCCGTTCTCCCAGCACCATTTGTTAAAGAGGCTGTCTTTTTTCCATTGGATGTTCTTTCCTGCTTTGTCAAAGATGAGTTGGCCATACGTTTGTGGGTCTAGTTCTGGGGTTTCTATTCTATTCCATTGGTCTGTGTGTCTGTTTTTGTGCCAATACCATGCTGTCTTGATGATGACAGCTTTGTAGTAGAGGCTAAAGTCTGGGATTGTGATGCCTCCTGCTTTGGTCTTCTTCTTCAAAATTCCTTTGGCTATTCGGGGCCTTTTGTGGTTCCATATGAATTTTAGGATTGCTTGTTCTAATTTCGAGAAGAATGCTGGTGCAATTTTGATTGGGATTGCATTGAATGTGTAGATAGCTTTGGGTAGTATTGACATTTTGACAATATTTATTTTTCCAATCCATGAGCAGGGAATGTCTTTCCATTTCTTTAAGTCTTCTTCAATTACCTTCATAAGCTTTCTATAGTTTTCAGCATACAGATCCTTTACATCTTTGGTTAGATTTATTCCTAGGTATTTTATGCTTCTTGGTGCAATTGTGAATGGGATCATTTTCTTTATTTGTCTTTCTGTTGCTTCATTGTTAGTGTATAAGAATGCAACTGATTTCTGGACATTGATTTTGTATCCTGCAACTTTGCTGAATTCATGTATCAGTTCTAGCAGACTTTTGGTGGAGTCTATCGGATTTTCCATGTATAATATCATGTCATCTGCAAAAAGCGAAAGCTTGACTTCATCTTTGCCAATTTTGATGCCTTTGATTTCCTTTTGTTGTCTGATTGCTGATGCTAGAACTTCCAGCACTATGTTAAACAACAGCGGTGAGAGTGGGCATCCCTGTCGTGTTCCTGATCTCAGGGAAAAAGCTCTCAGTTTTTCCCCGTTGAGGATGATGTTAGCTGTGGGCTTTTCATAAATGGCTTTTATGATCTTTAAGTATGTTCCTTCTATCCCGACTTTCTCAAGGGTTTTTATTAAGAAAGGGTGCTGGATTTTGTCAAAGGCCTTTTCTGCATCGATTGACAGGATCATATGGTTCTTCTCTTTTTTTTTGTTAATGTGATGGATCACGTTGATTGATTTGCGAATGTTGAACCAGCCCTGCATCCCAGGAATGAATCCCACTTGATCATGGTGAATCATTCTTTTTATATGCCGTTGAATTCGATTTGCTAGTATCTTATTGAGAATTTTTGCATCCATATTCATCAGGGATATTGGCCTGTAGTTCTCTTTTTTTACTGGGTCTCTGTCTGGTTTAGGAATCCAAGTAATACTGGCTTCATAGAATGAGTCTGGAAGTTTTCCTTCCCTTTCTATTTCTTGGAATAGCTTGAGAAGGATAGGTATTATCTCTGCTTTAAATGTCTGGTAGAACTCCCCTGGGAAGCCATCTGGTCCTGGACTCTTATTTGTTGGGAGATTTTTGATAACCAATTCAATTTCTTCGCTGGTTATGGGTCTGTTCAAGCTTTCTATTTCCTCCTGATTGAGTTTTGGAAGGGTGTGGGTGTTCAGGAATGTGTCCATTTCTTCCAGGTTGTCCAATTTGTTGGCATATAATTTTTTCATAGTATTCCCTGATAATTGTTTGTATCTCTGAGGGATTGGTTGTAATAATTCCATTTTCATTCATGATTTTATCTATTTGGGTCATCTCCCTTTTCTTTTTGAGAAGCCTGGCTAGAGGTTTGTCAATTTTGTTTATTTTTTCAAAAAACCAACTCTTGGTTTCGTTGATCTGCTCTACAGTCTTTTTAGATTCTATATTGTTTATTTCTGCTCTGATCTTTATTATTTCTCTTCTTCTGCTGGGTTTAGGCTGCCTTTGCTGTTCTGCTTCTATTTCCTTTAGGTGTGCTGTTAGATTTTGTATTTGGGATTTTTCTTGTTTCTTGAGATAGGCCTGGATTGCAATGTATTTTCCTCTCAGGACTGCCTTCGCTGCGTCCCAAAGCGTTTGGATTGTTGTATTTTCATTTTCGTTTGTTTCCATATATTTTTTGATTTCTTCTCTAATTGCCTGGTTGACCCACTCATTCGTTAGTAGGGTGTTCTTTAACCTCCACGCTTTTGGAGGTTTTCCAGACTTTTTCCTGTGGTTGATTTCAAGCTTCATAGCATTGTGGTCTGAAAGTATGCATGGTATAATTTCAATTCTTGTAAACTTATGAAGGGCTGTTTTGTGACCCAGTATATGATCTATCTTGGAGAATGTTCCATGTGCACTCGAGAAGAAAGTATATTCTGTTGCTTTGGGATGCAGAGTTCTAAATATATCTGTCAAGTCCATCTGATCCAATGTCTCATTCAGGGCCCTTGTTTCTTTATTGACCGTGTGTCTAGATGATCTATCCATTTCTGTAAGTGGGGTGTTAAAGTCCCCTGCAATTACCACATTCTTATCAATAAGGTTGCTTCTGTTTATGAGTAATTGTTTTATATACTTGGGGGCTCCGGTATTCGGCGCATAGACATTTATAATTGTTAGCTCTTCCTGATGGATAGACCCTGTAACTATTATATAATGTCCTTCTTCATCTCTTGTTACAGCCTTTAATTTAAAGTCTAGTTTGTCTGATATAAGTATGGCTACTCCAGCTTTCTTTTGGCTTCCAGTAGCATGATAAATAGTTCTCCATCCCCTCACTCTGAATCTAAAGGTGTCCTCAGGTCTAAAATGAGTCTCTTGTAGACAGCAAATAGATGGGTCTTGTTTTTTTATCCATTCTGATACCCTATGTCTTTTGGTTGGCGCATTTAATCCGTTTACATTCAGTGTTATTTTGGAAAGATACGGGTTTAGAGTCATTGTGATGTCTGTATGTTTTATGCTTGTAGTGATGTCTCTGGTACTTTGTCTCACAGGGTCCCCCTTAGGATCTCTTGTAGGGCTGGTTTAGTGGTGACAAATTCCTTCAGTTTTTGTTTGTTTGGGAAGACCTTTATCTCTCCTTCTATTCTAAATGACAGACTTGCTGGATAAAGGATTCTCGGCTGCATATTTTTGCTATCTAGCACCCTGAAAATCTCGTGCCAATTCTTTCTGGCCTACCAAGTTTCAAAAGAGAGATCAGTCACGAGTCTTATAGGTCTCCCTTTATAAGTGAGGGCACGTTTACCCCTTGCTGCTTTCAGAATTTTCTCTTTATCCTTGTATTTTGCCAGTTTCACTATGATATGTCGTGCAGAAGATCGATTCAAGTTACGTCTGAAGGGAGTTCTCTGTGCCTCTTGGATTTCAATGCCTTTTTCCTTCCCCAGTTCAGGGAAGTTCTCAGCTATGATTTCTTCAAGTACCCCTTCAGCACCTTTCCCTCTCTCTTCCTCCTCTGGGATACCAATTATGCGTATATTATTTCTTTTTAGTGTATCACTTAGTTCTCTAATTTTCCCCTCATACTCCTGGATTTTTTTATCTCTCTTTTTCTCAGCTTCCTCTTTTTCCATAACTTTATCTTCTAGTTCACCTATTCTCTCCTCTGCCTCTTCCATCCGAGTTGTGGTGGTTTGCATTTTATTTTGCATTTCATTTAAAGCGTTTTTCAGCTCCTCGTGACTGTTCCTTAGTCCCTTGATCTCTGTAGCAAGAGATTCTCTGCTGTCCTGTATACTGTTTTCCAGCCCAGCGATTAATTTTATGACTATTATTCTAAATTCACTTTCTGTTATATTATTTAAATCCTTTTTGATCAGCTCATTAGCTGTTGTTATTTCCTGGAGATTCTTCTGAGGGGAATTCTTCCGCTTGGTCATTTTGGATAGTTCCTGGTGTGGTGAGGACCTGCAGGGCACTTCCCCTGTGCTGTGGTGTATAACTGGATTCGGTGGGCGGGGCCGCAGTCAGTCCTGATGTCTGCCCCCAGCCCACCGCTGGGGCCACAGTCAGACTGGTGTGTGCCTTCTCTTCCCCTCTCCTAGGGGCGGGATTCACTGTGGGGTGGCGTGGCCCGTCTGGGCTACTTGCACACTGCCAGGCTTGTGATGCTGGGGATCTGGCGTTAGCTGGGGTGGGGAGGCAAGGTGCACGGCGGGAGGGGGGGCAGGCTTAGCTTGCTTCTCCTTAGGTGATCCACTTCAGGAGGGGCCCTGTGGCAGCCGGAGGGAGTCAGATCCGCTGCTGGAGGTTTGGCTCCGCAGAAGCACAGAGTTGGGTGTTTTCGCGGAGCGAGCAATTTCCCTGGCCGGAACCGGTTCCCTTTGGGATTTTGGCTGGGGGATGGGCGGGGGAGATGGCGCTGGCGAGCGCCTTTGTTCCCCGCCAAACTGAGCTCTGTCATCCGGGGGCTCCGCAGCTCACCCTCCCTTTGTCCTCCAGCCTTCCCGCTTTCGGAGCAGAGCTGTTAACTTATGACCTCCCAGACGCTAAGTCGCGCTTGCTGTCGGAACACAGTCCGTCAGGCCCCTCTGCTTTTGCAAGCCGGACTCGGGGGCTCTGCTTGGCCGGCGAGCCGCCCCTCCGCCCCGGCTCCCTCCCGCCAGTCCGTGGAGCGCGCACCGCCTCGCCGCCCTTCCTACCCTCTTCCGTGGGCCTCTCGTCTGCACTTGGGTCCGGTGACTCCGTTCTGCTAATCCTCTGGTGGTTTTCTGGGTTATTTAGGCAGGTGTAGGTGGAATCTAAGTGATCAGCAGGACGCGCGGTGAGCCCAGCGTCCTCCTACGCCGCCATCTTCCTGCGCCTCCTTGACACATATTTTCAATAGGGGTATATATGTGTACATTTCTTTTCTTATTTTGATAATATTTAGACCACATTATATATGTGTGCATGTAACACTTTTTCACATTTCATTATGAGTATTTCCCATGTTATCAAATATTACTTTAAAACATGATTACTAATGATAGCAGGTAGCATGATATTAAAATAGGCTAAATATCATAATTACTGAGAGTACACTATCAGTGTTTTATTTTACAACTATAGTGAACATTTATGTGCATAAATTATTGCATACATTTATGGGTTTTCTCTTAATGGATTTTAATTACAAATGTAATACATGCTCACAGTAAAAAAGAAAAAAAAATCACACAGCACAGACAAGTTTAAAA
This sequence comes from Lynx canadensis, assembly GCF_007474595.2. Lineage (NCBI taxonomy): Eukaryota > Metazoa > Chordata > Mammalia > Carnivora > Felidae > Lynx > Lynx canadensis. Next base: position 201,792,979 of record NC_044303.2, on the reverse strand, counting down.
TGGATAGATGTTTTCTTCCCACAGATCCTGATCTCAGTTACAGACATTTCCACCATTTAGAATTTCTTATGGGCTCCTGGGTGGCTCAGTTGGTTGAACATTGGGCTCTTGATTTCAGCTCAGGTCATGATCTCATGGTTTCGTGATTTCCAGCCCAGCATTGGGCTCTGGGCGTTGACTGTACAGAGCCTGCTTGGGATTCCCCCTCTCTACCTCTCTCACTGCCCCTCCCTTGCTCGTGTGCTCTCTATCTCTCTCAAAACAAAGAAATAAACTTAAAAAAAAAGAATTTCTTATGATTCCTTTCAGATTTTTTTGAATGATGCTATTTTGTACATATTGTATCTTATTTTTTTTAAAGAAAAATTTTCAAACTATTTTCTATATTTGAAGTCTTCCCATATTTGAACCTTCAGAGGTATTTCTTTCTGGGACATCTGGGTGGCTCAGTCAGTTCAGCGTCCGACTTCAGCTCAGGTCATGATCTCCCGGTTTGTGGGTTCAAGCCCTGTGTCTGGCTTTGTGCTGATGGCTCAGAGTCTGGAGACTGCTTCACATTGTGTGTCTCCCTCTCCCTCTCCCCTTGCCCCGTTCTCTCTCTCTCTCTCAAAAATTAAGTGATTTTATAATCTGCATAACTGTGTCTGATAATTCTCACATCTGAAAGTTTTGCAGCTTTGCTTACCAGCATTCTTGTTTCTGTTGGATATTAATTTAGAACTTTTTTGTTTCATTTTCTTCTGTGTTTCTTCAATATGTATATTACAAAGTTTAATTTTTTTTTTTTTTTAAATTTTTTTTTCAACGTTTATTTATTTTTGGGACAGAGAGAGACAGAGCATGAACGGGGGAGGGGCAGAGAGAGAGGGAGACACAGAGGGAAACAGGCTCCAGGCTCTGAGCCATCAGCCCAGAGCCTGACGCGGGGCTCGAACTCCCGGACCGCGAGATCGTGACCTGGCTGAAGTCGGACGCTTAACCGACTGCGCCACCCAGGCGCCCCACAAAGTTTAATTTTTATTCATTTTTTGAAAGAGAGAAAGCAAGAGTTGGGGAGGGGCAGAGAGAGAGAGAGAGGGAGAATCCCAAGCAGGCTCCACATTGTCAGTGTGGAGCCTGATGTGGGGTAGGAAATCCATTTACCTTGAGATCATGACCTGAACGGAAGTCAGATGCTTAACTGAATAAAGCACCCAGGTACTCCTTGTGGGTTTTTTTTTTTTTTTGTTATTTTGTTTGTTTGTTTGTTTGTTTTTTACTTTGAGATGCTCAGGTGCTGTCCAAAATTATTTGGATCAAGGATAAAGATTCTTTACTGCATAGGGAATTTGAGTTTGCTCACTATAAGACCTTGGAAACTCTACTAGCCAGTGATTCCTTTAAGTGTAGGAATTGCGATATTTTTTGCACCATCAGGTGATAAAATTTTTTGCTATGCATCCACACAAAGACTAGCTAATCATTCCAACACCTTGTGGATTTTCCTTCCGGCTGTGCTTGGAATCAAATTCTTTTGCAAAATTGGGGAACAGAGGGTGGAGAACTTTACCATCACTTCCTGTTTTTATTAAGAACAAAGCCTTTGGAGTCCTGCCTTAAGCAGGGAGAAGTTTCCATTTTATTCCCCACCTTGAGTCAACCCAAGGTGACTTATTCCCCCTGTTCTCAAGAATGTCCTGGGGACAGAAAAAGACTCAATGTTTCTCTTATTTCTGGAAATTCCTTCTTCTATGTAGATTTTGGCTTTATAGTTCTTACTACTGTGTTCATTAATTAAAAAGATGTTAGAAATTATAAGAATGAGGGGGGCCTGGGTGACTCAGTTGATTAAGTGTCTGACTCTTGATTTCAGCTCAGGTCATGATCTTGTGGTCTTGAGATTGAGATCCACATTGCGTTCCATGCTCAGTGGAGCTTGCTTGGGATGTCAATCTCTCTCTCTCTCTCTCTCTCTCTCTCTCTCTCTCTCTCTCTCTCTCTCAAAATAAATAAATAAACATTAAAAAAAGAAATTATAAGAATGAGATAGTTGAAAATAAAATGTAATGATAATGCATTTAGATATAGCTAGAGTATCCTGGAATGATGGGTTAGTAGAGACCCATGAGAATGTAGCCCAGAAAAGTACAGATGGCAAATATAAAAAAGGTTAGCAGGTGAAGATACAGTCAAATATTTTTTTAAAAATTTTTCTTTATATTTGAGAGGGAGAGAGAGCCATCACAAGTGGGGAGAGGGGCAGAGAGAGAGGGAGACAGAATCTGAAGCAGGCTCCAGGCTCCAAGCTGTCAGCACAGAGCCTGACACTGGGCTCGAACTCATGAACGGCAAGATCATGACCTGAGCTGAAGCCAGACACTCACCCGACTGAGCTACCCAGGCACCCCTAGAGTCAAATATTCTAACACTTATCTAATCATAATTCCAAAGGCAAAAGGGAAGGTGACAGAGTTCTATCTGATGAGGTAATAATTCGGAATATTCTATACTATATATACTAAAACATCACAGTAAAGCCAAAGCAAGAAATGTAGAAATCAATCCACACCTAGATATGCCAAAGGCATACTGAAGAATATGAAAGGCAGAGACGTTGAAAGCATTCAGAGAAGATGAACTAAGTTTAAAGAAGGAAGAGTTAGATAGATACCATTAGATATTATGATATTATTATGATATTATGATATTATTATTAGATATTATTAGATATATCTAACTAACCATTAGTTAGATAGATACCTCAAATTAAAAATAAATGTCAATCTCAAATCCCACAATAGGTAAAACTATCTTTTCCGAAAGGGGGTGAAATAAAAATCAGACCACCAATGCATCTAGTTGAAGGAAGTTGTTAAGGATGTACTCCAGGAATAAGAATGGTGAATCCAAAAGAAGTTGTGATATGGAAGAATTGAAGAGCTAAAGAAGTGATATGAGGCTAAGTAAAATTGAATATATGAACTATTTGTGTAGTTTACCCTTGAGTAACATGGGTGTGAACTGTGTGAGACCTCTTTTTTCTTTAATGTTTATTTATTTATTGTAAGAGAGAGATAGAGAGATAGTGGGGGGAAAGCAGAGAGAGAGGGAGAGAGAGGATCCCAAGCAGGCCTCACACTGTCAGCACAGAGCCTGACGCAGGGCTTGAGGGCATGAACTGTGAGATCATGACCTAAGCAGAAATCCAGAGTCAAACGCTTAACCAACTGAGCCACCCAGAGAGCCCTGAACTGTGTGAGACCTCTTCTATTTTTTCAATAAATACCGTAGAGTATTGTAAATGTATTATCTCTTATTTTCTTTCTTCTAGTTTAATTTAAAGAATACAGTCTAAAGACACATAGCATATGAAATTTGTGTTAATTGACTATGTTATCGGTAAGGCTTCTGGTCAACAAAGGCTGTTTGAAGTTTGAAGACATCAACCTCAGTGATAATCTCCATGGAAACTGAAATTTAAACCACAATGAGATACCATTATAAATTCTCCCTATTAAATTTTTTTTAACGTTTATTTATTTTTGAGACAGGGAGAGACAGAGCACGAACGGGGGAGGGTCAGAGAGAGAGGGAGACACAGAATCTGAAACAGGCTCCAGGCTCTGAGCTGTCAGCACAGAGCCCCACGTGGGGCTCAAACTTACAGACCTCAAGATCATGACCTGAGCCGAAGTCGGAAGCTTAACTGACTGAGCCACCCAGGCGCCCCTAAATTTTCCCTATTCGGGGAGTGCAAAATATCGTTGCTAGTAGATATAGTGCAACAGCAATTATTCTACTGTTGCTGGGAGTGTGAATGAGTCAACTTCATTGGACAAGTTTGGTAATATTTAATAATTTTACCCCTTGCTATATGTCTTGGAGAAACTTTGCCAATGAGTACCAGGAGACATGAACTAGAATATTCATGGCAGCACTGTTCATTAAAGACACAACCTAGCCCATTGAAATGTCAACTGTAGTAGAATGGATACGTAATTTGTGGTTCATTCCTGGAAGGAATGTTACACAGCACTGCAGCATCTGCTAAATGTGGAAATGAAGGAACCATAGCTATGTACAACCACATAGATGAATTCCACAAACATACTGTGTAATAGAAGCAAAGCACAAATGAATACATTATATTTTACCATTTACATATAGTTCAAACCCAGTCAAAGTGACACTCTTTCCAGATCACTGTGATCACTGCAATTGAGAGCTTATGTGGCTTCTCAGCTAGCAAGAGCTAATTGCTAAATTTTCAGGAGTTTGTTAACCATTGGTAACTTGAAATTTATCATTATGAAAGTATTTATGCCACCAAAATCAGAAAATGCTACAAATGAGAGATTTGGGGTCATTTTTCCTAGGGACAACTAGTTGTTACACATTTACCAGCATACCAGTATGTGAGGGGGACTAAGGCTTTGTCTATGTCTATATTGGATGGTGTTAAATAGGTTTCGTTCTAATTAGATTTTAAACTCTCATGCATTTTTATGTTCTTTTCTATATATGTGATATCTTACAATAAAAACAAAAGTAAAAATATGTTTCTTTTAATAGTTTCATGCTGTTAGATTTTCTGTATAAATCTTTGACATAACTGGAATATATTTCAATAATAAGAGTGAAATATGAGATCTTGTCTCATGGTTTTTAAGACTGGTTAGTGGCAGCGGTGCCTGGGTGGCTCAGTCAAACATCTGACTTTTGATTTCAGATCAGGTCATGATCTCATGGGCTCATGAGTTCAAGCCCTGTACTGGGCTCTAAGCTGACAGTGCAGAGCCTGCTTGGGTTTCTCTGTCTCCCTCTCTCCCCACCCCCACTCCCACTCTCTTTCTCTCTCAGAAATAAATAAACATTAAAAAAAAAAAAAACTGGTTAGTGGCCAAACCTGGATTCACATATGATTGTTCATTTCAGAGCCTTTATTCTTTGTTCTACTGGAAGATGCCTCAATCATATTACATGATTTTTATCTAGTTTCCCATTTGTCTCTTTGTAGCATCCCGCTCGAGAGTCACAATGATGTAGGTTAATGGTATGAATTCATTTTTGCAGCACCACAAGTTCAAATAAATGAAATTGTTTTGGCAACCTACTGGGATTGATTCCATGATTTCAAGACAATTGATTCCTCAATTTAAAGGAATGTAGGGCACCTGGGTGGCATGATCAGTTAAGCATCCAACACTTGATTTGTACTCAGGTCATGATCTCACTGCTCATGAGTCCGAGCCCTGTGTCGGGCTCTGTGCTGACAGCTAGGAGCCTGGAACCTGCTTCAGATTCTGTCTCTGTCTCTCTGCCCCTCCCCTGCTCATGCTCTCTCTCTCTCTCTCTCTAATATAAATAAATAAATAAATAAATAAATAAATAAATAAATAAATAAATAAAATAATGTAAACAGGGGCACCTGGATGGCCCAGTCAGCTAAGCATCTGACTCTTGGTTTTGGCTCATGTCATGATCTCACAGTTTTGTGAATTTGAGCCCTTTGTTGGACTCTGTGCTGACAGCCTGGAACCTGCTTGAGATTCTTTCTCTTTCCCTCTCTCTCTGACCCCCCACCCACTTCGTGCTGTCTCTGTCTCTCTCAAAAATAAATAAATAAACTTAAAAAAATAAATGAATGTAAACAACCCAAGAGTATTGTAACAGTTGACAGATTGAGAATATACATACAAGTGGTCACATGCTCTCATTATACACAATCACTGGATGACATTTTCTTAATACCTTATCTAATATTTCCAGAAAGAATCCTTAAAGTCAGAAACATCTTAGTTTCTTATTACTTTTAGGTTTAACGTGATACATTAGGAACAGGCACACTCTAAATATAAATCCATTTATCTTACTGATAAATTTTGTTCACTGCCAAATCATGTATTGCAATTGTTCACTGCCATATCATATACCTGGGTTTTTCTTCCTCAATTTTAGGTCTGAATAGATATGTTTTTGCCAAAAAGTGCCTCTGAGTATTGTAGAAATATATCTTAGTAACAAAATAAAATTAACACTGCTAATTAAAAACTTGGTATTTAATATTGCTGGCTGTGACACAATGTAATTTACAGCTTTGTAATTCCCCTTGATGGAATACAATCTTCCTTTGCTTTCTTCTGGGGAAAGATCATGCCATATTAAACAGAGTTCTGATACTGTCACGCTCTTATCATATTACAGAAAGCACTAATCCATATGCCATTCATCTGACTCCCTATTCCTGAAGTAATCCATACTGGGCTGCTCTCTTGAGAATTTGCCCTTTTTGAGGATGCTGAGATCAGCCATATTGTGCAAAATGATCTTGGTTTTATGCAAAAGGTGTCTTAGTTCCAGATGTTTAGCAAGAATTTTATTGTGTTTCACTCAAAAATGCCAATTATGTGCTTACAAGTGTTCGTGCTCATTAGTTCTTTCTTCCAGTGTCCTCTACCAGAGGGCAATCAGTGAAAAAGGAGGTATTTTTATGACTTTTAGACAATTGGGTGGCAGTGGTAGGAAAAGAAATAGTAAGAAAGAAAGAGTAGGAGATAACAGAATGAGAGATCTTAAATCAGCTTGATTTCATTCATTAGTGTTCCATCTACCCAATTGCCACGTACTTCAAAATTTAGCATATTCTATATTTAGTCTTTTTTGTCATCATAAGAAAAATATTTGTAGATGAAGGGAGTCAGTTCCTTTCTTAGGATCAGGACTGAATATTTCTAGCAAGTCCTTTTGGGAAACCAAGTCAATGGAAATTTGAAGAACTTGGATGGAAAAAGATGCCCACAAATATAACTTAAAATATTTGAATTAATGTATCCATTATTGTAAATATGACTTCCATAACTATTTCTTGAAAAACATTCCCAGAAGATGATTTACAATGGGGTTAAGAACCGTGAGAATAGAGAATGGATTTTGAAAGACTAGCATGTAAATGAACTGTGTTGCACAGAACACTGTGCTCCACAAGATATTAAGAGATGCTCGAAAAACAAAAACAAAGAATCATTCTAGGATTAAATAAATCTTAGAAAATGTGGGTAAAATAAATTTTATTTATTTTGTTTTTGTAAGAGTTCTGCTCTTTCCACAGTAAAGATCTAGGAAAATGCAAAATTTCCTTGACCATGTACCAAGGGATCTCTCTTTCTCTCTGTATGTAAATATACATAAAGAATATAATATATATTAGTATCAGGCTATATATTATATATATTTATAATCTTGAAACATCTATTAACATCTTATGCAAGAAAGAGTTCTATGAACAATACCGTGACGGGACACAGTCAGATATATTTGGACAGCCATTGGGAAGTATTATCTGGGGATATTTGAAGTCAGTGAGGAGAATGGGTTGAATGGTTGAGGAAAAAGTTTAAAAACTGACAACACAGCTATAGGCAATCTTTACGTGGAGGGGCAAGAGGAACAAAGAAATTGAAAAAGTAGAATTAGAAGAATGCATTTGTGTCAGACAAGCAGAGGGAAACCTAGCTGTGTGCCCTGGTGGGTGTAAGTAGGAACATACTGAACTAATGCTCTTGAATTTGGTAATGAAGATGCCAGTACTAATCTACAAGTGAGTACCTTTGGAAGAATGATGAACACAGAGAGAGGGCAGCAAATGGTGGAGGTGTGAATGCGTGGTTAGAAAAACAAAACCCAGCAAATGCTAACTCTTAAGTGAAATTGTAATTGGAATATGAGTATAAAGGGTGGGGAAGTTGTGAGCGTTGCTGGAAATGTAAGAGAATGAACTCCAAAGTGGAGGAGGTAAGGAAAGGAGACAGAAATGGAGGCTGAAGGGTCTTAAGATAGCCTTATTTCCTTTTGTCAATTCTTACCCTGGCAGCTCATAAACATTTAATTTCTCAGGTAAAATAGCACTCAATGCAGAATTTTTTATTATTAATATTGACTATGAAGCATAACATTTAGCTTCAAGTTTTCTTTTCATCATTTATTAATTTTAGTAGAATTCAACATTTATTTATTGATGGGTGAGAGATATATGAAGTGACTGATTCTATCTTTACCATTATTGAGTGTATAGTTTAGAATAAAGTTCAAAAGGAAATTAAAATATTTCAGATAATTAAAAAACACAGAAGGATAAATCTGCCTTGTCATTAGATAATCAGAGTTAAGTCCCTGACCTATTTATACACCCCTCATTCTGCCATTTCTTAGTTACGTAAGTAGAAATTAATTTACTTGGTATTGATATTTTATAATTCTTATCAATATTTCAATATCTATCAAATATAAAAGAAAGATTGTCACCAAACCTGGATTTCAAATTTCTTATATGAACCACAATACATTTATTTTAAAGGAATCAATTTAGATTAAAAACCCATAAACATTTTATTTCTTGGGGGTTTGACTGAGTTTCCTCAGACATAATTTCCCATGGATATGTTTAGATGATTGTCTAAAGAATTGATGTTTTAAGTATTTTGATGGAATGATGGACTATTGTTGGTAATAACGAATACTTTATAAAGTGTCTCTGCAACAACCACTAATTAGCTTCATTATAGCCCACAGTTAATTCCGGCGAATAACTTATGTAAATGATGAAACTCTAGTAGTTTTTTCTGAATTCCTTGACAATGAGATTTTGAGAGTAATATGTCCTGGCAAATTTCTGACAGCAGGTACATGTCTTTGTTGCATTTTGAGAAAGGAATAATCCAAATACTAGAATTGATTTAGCTGCGGAGGTTTTTCCTTTTCCCAAAGCTTTGAAAGTATAAACTGAGAAAAGCAGGCTAAAAAGAGCTCCACGTTTGATTTGCATCTTAAGAACAAAGAAACAAATGAAAATGTGACTATTGTCTTTATCTTCACGGTTATTGTGTTCAGTATCCTTCTATAATCTTTTCTTGTAATGAGGCTTAATAGCTGCCTTTGAGATATTAATGGAAATTGTCACAGACAAGGGAGATATTACTGCATCTAATGAACTAAAGTAAGACTAAAAGGAAGGGAAAAAGAACAATAAGTAAAATCTGCACAAATAAAAAGAATTTAACTAGTTTTTAGAATTTAACCCTATAGATGACTTTGACATAAAATGTAATAATGGAAGTGCCTTACTAGTCAGTTTTCCGAGATATCATTTGTCAAACACAACTGGCAGTCTCCCTTTTTATAATTTTGCATTTGTGTGGTATTTAAAAACCCCTTGACTTCAACTTTACACAATGCCTAAAGAAAGAAATTTCGTATGGCTCAAAGGGCAAGTCAGATCCTTAGTTTGGTTGCAGCAAACAAGAGGACAGATTCCAAGAAAAAACCCCAAACATTCAAGTAAAATAACGGCTAATAAATAAAGAACAGTGTAATCATTTCAATTAATCTGTGCATTGAACAGATGTTTGGAAAATTTCAGGTTTAAATCAGTTTTTTTTTATAGTAATTAGACTATTGGCACCGACTTCTTCAATGCTCACCTATGGGTTAAACCACTTGAAAGAAAAGTTGATGCTTAGATACTGTGATTTCATAAACGTAAACTGTTTTCCTTGATTCCCGAAAACTGAGAAGTGAGGAGCAATAGTATGTTGCCATCTGATTAAATGAAGGATGTACAATTGAGCTGTCGGGTGGAGAATTATGAGGTTAGTATCATAAGTTATGATGGCAACCAGGCTTGTCTTTCGCAGGGCATTCCCTGAGGAACAAATTGTAAATAATGCCATCCAAACTTCCTAAGACAAGATTCATGCCAGGTTTCTGCCAGGATAGCAGTTGATGCCTAATTGAGCCCAGGATTGTTAAAATGTCTCCTTTTTATAGTCCTGAATAATGTAGAGCTAATGAACAGATTCCATTTCAGATTTGAAGCATCAGCTCCCTAACAAAGATTCCTTTATGAATTGGCTTGTTTTTTTTTTAATTAAAAACATAGACACTGTTCTTAGCACAACCCTCTCTACATATAGAGGCTAAATTCTCATCAAAATGTATATGTAAAGCATTCATAGTACATATGCAGCTATTCTAAATAAGAACGGACTGGTGAATTGATTGGTCTTGGAAACTACATTCCATTTTAATCATATATTTTGGTTCAGGAGTGAAAAAACCTGATTCCTTGTCCATGGCTGTCTTCTTTTTTTCTCTGACTTTCAGACATGTAGAACATTCCCGAAATTTTTAGACAGTTAATGCTTATCCCATGCTTAAGAAGAAATACTTATTTTTTCCTTCAACTGTGGATATTACAAACAGAGATTAGTGGCCTCTCACTTCAGAGCTGTCAGTGTTGAAGTGACGTTAGCTATTAACATTCTATTGTAAGTGGTCAGAAGCTTCCTTTGACATTCCTGTCAAAAGGCCACTAAACCCCCCAGTTTGTGTTGTTTTCACTAAGATAATCCATTTCTGTCCTTTGTGATTGGTTGGTGCCATTCAATATGCCACATTTACTAACGATCCTATGCAACTACTGAATCTCTCCTACTTAAAAACAACATAAAAGGTAAGTCTTGGATCAGGTTATACTCATGTTGATGTTCTGATTCGGCTTACACAGAAACATTCTCTTCTAGGAAAAATGATATGAAATGAACTGAATAACTTTTGAACTACCTTTTATTAGTCAAGCAAGACTAAATATTGTGCTGGTGTGGTATAAGAAAAACTATCAAAAACATTGGTCATTCATCTAACCTCTAAGAAGGAATTATGCGGAGCACTAGCCGATGTTCAAACACTAGAATCCATCCTTTCCTGGTTCTATTCTCCCCCTGGCTTATATGCTCAGTGCAGCCTTTATAACAGTACTAAACTGGCATTTGTTTATTGAGGGAATAAATAACATTATACATTTCTAAGAAGACCATACATATAGTTTTGGTCACCTTGTTCAGTTAATTTACAAAGTATTCCCTATTCTTTCCCAAATGTTCTAAATCTTATAATTTTATCTTGGCTAGAAATAAAAGGTAGAATGTATTTTCATATTTTGAGTATATACCTGCCACATAACAACAGTTTGTGAGACAATCATAATGTATTTTCTTCCTCCCCCCACTCAGTTTTATTGAGAAATAATTGCCATCCATCACTGTATAAGTTTAAAGCATACAGTGTGATGGTTTGATTTATATATATTGCAAAATGATCGCAATAGGTTCAGCCAACATTCATCTTCTTATATACATGCAATAAAAAGAAAAGAAAGAAAAGACAAAAGAAAAAAAAAGATCCCTTTGTGATTAGAACTCATAGGATTTACTTTCTTAAAAACTTTTCCTGTGTATCATACAGCAGTGTTAGCTATAGTCATCATGGGGTACATTACATTGTTTTATAACCAGAAGCTTACACATTTTGACCACCTTCCTCCAATTCCCCCTCTGCCCCCCAACATTTGCCTCTGGTAAATCTGATTTCTTTTTCAGTGAGATTTGTTTGTTTGTTTGTTTGTTTTTTAGATTCCACATAAAAGTGAAACTGCAAGAATTTGTCCTTCTCTGCCTGCCTTCTTTCACTTAGCATAAACCCTTCAAGATCCAGCTAGTGATGCTGAGTATTTTTCATGTTCCTGTTGGCCTTTTGTATATCTTTTTTGGAGAAACATTTATTCAGGTCATTTGCCATTTTTAATTGAGTTATTATTATTGCTATTGAGTTTATGAGTTTTCTATGCATTTTGGATATTAATCCCTTATCAGATATGTGGTTTGTGAATATTTTTTTTCCATTCCATAGATTGTTTTTTTCACTTTGTTGATTGTTTCTTTTGCTGTGGAAGCTTTTTAGTTTGATGTAGTCTCATTTATTTCTTATTTTGTTATTTGTGCTTTAGGTGTTATAGCCAGAAAATCATTATCAAGACCCATGTCAAAGAACTTTATTCCTGCATCTTCTCTAGGAGTTCTATGGTTTCAGATTTTACATTCAAGTCTTTAATTCATTTTATTATTTTTTAAATTTTATTTATTTTATTTTTTAATGTTTACTTATTTACTTTTGAGAAAGAGAGAAAGAAAGTACAAGTGGGGGAAGGACAGAAAGAGGGAGACATAGAAACCAAAGAAGGCTCCAAGCTCTGAGTCGTCAGTGCAGAGCCTGAGGCGGGGCTCCAACTCATTAACTGTGAGATCAAGACCTGAGCCAAAGTTGGACGCTTAACAACTGAGCCACCCAGGTGCACCTCAAGTCTTTAATTCATTTTAAGTTAATTTTTGTAGTGATATATGATACGGGTCTAGTTTCATTCTTTTACCTATAAATATCCAACTATCCCAGCACCATTTATTGAATAGGATCTTTTCTCCGTTGAGTATTCTTGGCTCCCTTGGTCAAATATTAGTTGACTATATATGCTTCAGTTTATTTCTGGGCTTTTGATTCTGTTCAATTGGTCTTTTCATCTATGTTTATGCAGTACCATACTGTTTTGATAACTATGGCTTGATAGGATAGCTTAAAATCAGGAAGTGTGATGGTTCCTGCTTTGGTCTTCTTTCTCAGGATTTCTTTGGCTATTCTGTGTCTTTTGTGGTTCCATATAAATTTTAGGAGTGTTTTTTCTACTTCTTTTTTTTTTTTTCTATTTTTTTTCTAATGTTTATCCTTGACAGGGACAGAGGCAGAGCATGAGTGTGGGAGGAGCAGAGAGAGGGGGAGACACAGAATCTGAAGCAGGCTCCAGGCTCCGAGCTGTCAGCACAGAGCCCGACGTGGGGCTCGAACTCATAGACCACAAGATCATGACCTGAGCCAAAGTCAGACACTCACCCGACTGAGCCACACAGGCACCCCAGGAGTGTTTTGTCTACTTCTTTAAAAAAATGTCATTGGAATCTTGATAGGACTCGCATTGAATCTAAAGGGTTTTGGTAATATTGACATTTAGTAACATTAATTTTTCCAACCAGAGACACAGGATACCTTTCTATTTATTTGTCTTTTTTATTTTTTTCATCAACGTCTTGTAGTTTAGAGGGAGGGATCTTTCACCTCATTAAACTTATTCTTAAGTATTTTGCTGTTTTTGATGCTGTTGTAAATGGGATTGATTTCTTTTTTTTTTTTTCAGAAAATTCATTTAGTGTATAGAAGTGATTTTTGTATGTTAATTTTGTATCCTGAAACTTTACTGAATTCATTCATTATATCTAAATAGTTTTTTCATTCAGTCTTTAGGATTTCTATACATATAAGTATGCTATCTACAAATGAAGACAATTTTACTTCTTCTTTTACAATTCTGATACCTTTCATTTCTTTTTCTTGCCTGATTACTGTAGCTAAGGTTTCTAGTACCTTGTTGAATAAAAGTCCTGAGAATGGACACCCTTGTTTTATTCCTGATCTTAGAGGAAAAACTTTCAAACCTTTCACCATTGAGTATGATGATAGCTGTGGACTTGTTATATACAGCCTTTATTATGTTGAGATATGTTCTTTTTATGCCTAATTTGTTAGGAGTTTTTATCATGAATGGATGTTTGGATGTTGAGTTTTGTCAAATGCTTTTTCTGTGTCTATGGGGATGATCATATGATTTTTTTCATTCTATTAATGTGATGCATCACACTAATTGATTTGCATATATTAAAGCATCCTTTCATCCCAGGGATAAATCCCACTTGATCATGGTGAATGATCTTTTTAATGTGCTACTGAATTTCATTTGCTAGTATTTTATTGAGAATTTTTGTATCTATATTTATTAGAGATATTATCTTCTGGTTTTATTTTCTAGCAATACCCTTTTCTGGTTTTGCTATCAGAATAATACTGGCCTTATAAAATGGCTCTGGGAGTGTTTTATCCTTTTTGATTTTTTGGAAGAGTTTGAGAAGGATTGATGTTAATTCTTCTTTACGTGTTTGGTAAAATTCACCAGTGAAGCCATCTGGTCCTGACATTTCTTTGTTGGGAGAATTTTTATTAGTCATTCAATCTTCTTACTCATAATTTGTCTATTCAGAGTTTCTATTTCTTCCTGATTCACTCTTGATAAGTTGTATGTTTCTAAGAATTTTTCCATTTCTTCCAGGTTGTACAGTTTATTGGTGTATAGTTGTTCATATTAGCCTTTATAATCATTTAAATTTGTGATATAAGTTATAATGTCTCCTTTTTCATTCATAATTTTGTTGATTTGAGTCCTTTCTCTCTTTTTCTTGGTTAGTCAGTTAAAGGTTTGTTCATTTTACCTTTTCAAAAAACAAACTTTAGTTCAGTTGATCTTTTCTATTGTTTTTCTGTTCTCCATTTCATTTATTTCTGCTCTAATCTTTACTACTTCCTTTCTTCTGCTAACTTTGGAGTTCAGGTTGTCTTTTTCTAGTTCCTTAAAGTTTAGAGTTAGGTTGTTTATTTAGGATCTTTTTTGCTTCTTAATGCAAGCATTTGTTGCTATACACTTCCCTCTTGTAACTGCTTTGCTGTGTCCCATAAGTTCTGGTATATTGTGTTTTCATTTCATTTGTCTCAAGAAAAATTTTTATTTCCCCTTTAAGTTCTTTGATTCATTTGTCGTTCAGGAGATTTTTGTTTAATTTCCATGCATTCCTGAATTTTCCAGTTTTCCTCTTGTTATTAATTTCTTTATTTGTTTGATTGTTTATTTATTTAGCGATTGTAGCAGAGAGGATACTTGGTATGGTTTAAATATTCTTGAATTTGCTAAGACTTGTTTGGCCTGACATATGGTTTATCCTAGAAAGTGTTCCATGTTAACTTGAGAAGAATGTGTGTTCTGTTGTTGAATAGATGTTCTGTATATGTCTGTTAGGTCCACTTGGTCTATTTGGTGTTCAGATCTGCTTTTTCCTGATTGATACTGTCTGGATGATTTATTCATTGTTGAAAGTAGGGTATTAAAGTCTCCAACTATTTTTGTATTACCATATATTTCTTCTTTTAGCTCTACTAGAATTTGCTTTATATATTCAGATGTTCCAATGTTTGGGCACATAAATATTTATAATTGCTGTATCTTCTTGATTCATTGACCTCTTTATCATTGTATAATTACTCTATTTGTATCTTCTCACCATTTTTAGCTTAAAGTCTGTTTTGTCTGACATAAATATAGCTACCCCTGCTCTTTTGAAGTTACCATTTGCAGAAAATATCTTTTTCAGTCAGTCTATATGGGTCATTAAGGCTAAAGTGCATCTCTTGTAGGCAACATGTTGTTGGATTGATTTGTTTTTTTTTTTATCCATTCAGCCATTCCATGTCTTTTAATTATAAAATTGAATCCATTTACATTTAACGTAATTGTTAATAGTTAAAAACTTACTATTGCCATTTTGTTAATTATTTTCTGGTTATTTTGCAGATCCATTATTTCTTGTTTTTTATCCTACTGTGTTTTTTTTAAGTTATGTTTATTTATTTGTTTTGAGAAAGAGAGAGGGAAAGTACAAGTGGGGGAAGGGCAGAAAGAGAGGGAGAGAGAGAATCCCATGCAGGCTCCATGCTGACAACATGGAGCCCAACACAGGGCTCTATCCCTCAAACCGCAAGATCATGACTTGAGCTGAAATCAAGAATGGGTTGCTTAACTGGCTAAGCCACCCATGTGTTTATTTTGTATGTGTTCTGATGTCTTTTGGTATCAATATGCTTGGACCTCTTTACCGGTTCTTTTGCATAATTACTATAGGATTTTCCCTTATGGTTACCATGAAGCTTGTATAAAATATTTTAAACTTATAACACCCTATTTTAAACTAGTAACAACTTCAGTAAACCTCATAAACTTTACACTTTTACTTCTCTTTTCCTTCACATTTTAGATTATTGCCATTTTTAATATTGTGTAACTAATAACAGATTATTGTAGTTATGGTTATTTTTATTATGTTCATTTTTTTAACTTTTAAGTTTGAGTTGTAAGTGAATTATGCACCACTATTACCATATTGCAGAATCTAATTATGACTGCATATTTACAATTACCAGTGATGTTTCCACTACCTTTACATGTTTTTATGATGTTAATTAGTATTCTTTTAGTTCCCTTTTGCATTTCTTGTAAGACAGATGTGGCAGTAACGAGCCCCCTCAGGTTTTATTTGTTTGGGAAAGTCTTTATCCCTCCTTCATTACTGAAGGACAGATTTGCCAGGTATTAGAATTCTTGGATGATGATTATTTTGTTTCAATGTTTTGATATGCCATCTTATTCTCTCATGACTTGAAAAGCTTCTGTTGAGAAATCTGCCCATAGTCTTATGTATATAACTGCTTTCCTTTCTCTTGCTGCTTTCAAAATCCTTTCTTTATTCTTGACTTTTTTCCGATTTAATTATAATATGCTTCAAGGTAGCCCTCTTCAGAGTCAATGTGTTTATGCTACTTTGGGCCTCATGGGTTTGAATGTTGATTTCTTTCCCCAGGTTTTGGGAAATTTAAGCCATTATTGCTTTAAGTATATTTGCTGTCCCTTTCTCTTTCTTTTCTTTTTCTGGAATTCCTATACTGCAAATACTGTTTCTTTTCATTGTGTAACATAATTCTTCAATCTTATTTATTTTTCTTCTTTTTACTCTTCTGACTGGGTAATTTCCAATGGCTTACCTCTAGGTCTCTTCTGTACAGTCAGGTTAATCTTAGAAAATTTGTAGAATCCTTCAGTTTAGTTATTATATTTTTCAACTCTAGGATTTGGTTTGTTTGGGGTGTCATTTCCTTGTCAAAGTTCTCATTTTGCTCATGCATTGTTTTTCTAATTTTGTTTAGTCATCTGTGTTTTCTTGTAGTTCACTAAACTTATTAAGTGGATTATTCTGAATTTTTGGTCTGACAGTTCATAGATATCCATTTCTTTAGGGTCAGTTATTGGAGTTTTATTAGTTTTCTTTGATAGTATCATATTTACATGATTTTTTATGATCCTTGATTCCTTGTTTGTGTCTGCACATTTGAGTAATTGGGCAGATCTTCCAGACTTTACAGGTAAGCTTTGGCAGAAGCAGTTCTTCTCCAGTCAGCTCAATTTGAGTTTCTTGGTGTGTTTGCTGGGAATATTCTTGGACAGGTGGGGGCCTGCTATTATGGTCTGTTTTGGAATGAGGCAACTTTTTGAGCTCTAAGATGGAGATTGGGAGGTGCACCCTTGGCTGAGAGCAGTTGGATAGGACTACTGGTTTGGTTTCTTACACTAGTGAGGCTGTAGGATGGGCTCCATATTTGCTTGGTTTCTCTGGTTTACTAGATAGTCAGGATTGGGCACTATATTCAGTAGTAAATGAGGCCATGAATTAGCTTTCCTGCCCTAGGAGGGCATCATGAGGGAACACAGGGCCTATACAGCTAACTGTTTGGATATTTGAATCAGATCAGAGTGTGTGCTAACTTCCCTGGTTGGGTGAGGCCACGGGGTGTGCTCTGCAGACAGGGGAAGACATGGGTTTGTTCTCTTTTTAAATGCCACTGAATGTAGGGCCATTGAATGGGTTATACGGCTTCCAGGGTGCTGTGGTCAGGCTTTCATTAGACAGCCTAAAAGCTATATTCAGTGATGAGCAGGGCCATGAATTAGATTCCCTAAACAGTGCAGGGGGGAGAAGCAGCTCTAGAGCTGATAAAGTTCTTTGCTGGGTTAACTCAAGCTGACCTACACCCCAAGTCCCCTGACCAAACAAGCCATTGGCTTTGTTCTGCAAACTATCAGCTCTGCCTTCTCACCCCTTGACTCAAGTGCCACTGGACCACACAGCTTCCAGGAGTTGTCTCCAGCCCTTCTGGTCAGATAGGACCAGTAGACACTCTTCACAGTGAATGGAGCTATGTCTGAGCTCTCTTGACAGGATGGGAGAGGTAGGGGCCACTCCAGGCTACTCTCATTTTCCCAAATAGGTTATGGCTATCTTGTGGGGAGGGTCTAGGAACTACCCTCATCCATGGCTATGAATTGATCTCCTTGCCCTTACAAAGCACAAGAATGTTCCACATCTGATACTGGCTTTGCGCGGGGGTAATCAGCTCTGCTTGCCCTCCTCTTGGCTTAAGCACCAAAGGGCTGCATAACTTCCAAGAGTTGTTACCAACTCTTCTGCTCATTTGGGGTGAGAAAACACTCTCCACAGTGGGTGGGGCTGTGATTTAGCTCCTTGCCTTGGCATGGAAAAACCAGACTCTAGGGTCAACAAAACTTATTTGAGGATCTGAATCAGGCAGATCTGCACCCCACTGACTTCCCTGGTCAGAGTGCAGCCTGACTTGGTTCTGTAGATGAGCAAAACCTCCAGTTGGGATTACTACTTAGATACTGAATGTATGAACTTGGTCTGCCAAGGTCTGAGTACTGGTTGTTGCAAGTCTCTTTCCCCTTAGAGTCAGATTCCTGAGGGTTTAAGCCTCCCAGATTCTCCTGAAATCCCCATGGGGGCAAGCTTGAGTAGGGGTTCCTGAAAAGCAACCCAAAAATGCTGGAAGAGCTGATTATCCCCTCTTGTTCTCTTTTTCCATTGGAGGAACTGGCAGCTCAGGGGAGACCTCTCTGTGCAGTGCTGCACTGGCCTGGGAGAGGGGTAATGCATTCAATATGTAGTGTCCTCTTCTTTAACCCTTCAGATGTAGTCTTTCTTGGTCTTTGTGGTGTAGGATGGGTGTTCCAGCCTACCTCCATGTCTAAAGATTCTCTCAGCAGTGTCTTGTTCTTGAATATTTGCTGGTTATTCTTCTTTGAGGGGGAACAATTTATAATGTTACTTTGGTAATGTTACTTTCAATTCATTTTAATTAATTAATTAGTTAATTATTTATTTCATCAATGATTGGTGCATGTTTATTTTATGATAAGCACTATGCTAGACATTTGAGCTAGAACTGTGAACACATGAGACAAAAGGTTTCTAGCCTATAAGATTTGCATTGTAGAGAGAGGAAATAGAACCTAAATAGGTAAGTATAATATATCTATGTGCTATAGATATTGATATATTATATCCTCAGCAGGTGATGATGTGTGCTATGAAGAAATATAAGCTATGAGAGGGGGAAAGAAGAGTCCAAAAAGGGAATCACACATTTTATCAAAATCTTAAGGTAGAATGAGATTGATTTCTCAGATAATGAGAAATTTAGTTGTGCTATTGGATAACTCAAATTTGGTAGGTTTTTCTTCACCTTGTTTTCAAGCTTTTATATTTGCTAATTAGTTAAGCTCTGATCTAAACCTCCCACTTTTACATGTTGTTAACATATTTATGTGAATTCTGTAATCTTCAGTGAAAGAAGGAAAGTTTTTGACAACAGGTAAACAGTTATTTAGGTTTTATTTAGATTTAGTCCTCTCTTGACTCACATTGATCTCTAAATCTTCCTCAATTCTATTAATTTAGAATGCATTCCAACCTCTGATAGATAGACAGACAAAGAAGAGAAAAAGAAGAGAATGGCATTTTGATTTCTGTGACTTCTAAATTCTTTTAAATATTATAATTCTAATGGAAAATGCAAATCTTCATGAACAGAACTTTCTATTTTGTGCTGCCTTCACTGTAAGCAACTCTAATGAAATAAACTCCATTTTAAAATTAGTTTTTTTGTGACCACAGAAGACTGATTTTGTGGACTCTGAGGAGCCAGACTAATTGTGACCCAGTTAGAACAGGACAGCTTTGCTTTTATTAAATGATGTCCAAGGTTAATGTCAGATGTTATAGATCAACCTCTGTCCCCCACTTAGCTTCAGTCGGAGTTGTATGAGTATATGGCGGTGTGAATTTGGTCCTAGAAGTCTAACAGACAGTGGAAGAACCGAGACTACTCTTTTAGGGTCTAGTGATTTTTTTTTAATTGGTTAACCTCTTTGACAGGTCGGATGAAACAGTCCCTGTTTTGAATGTCAGTGACTTCTCCCATACACATTTCTGTCTAACAATATTAGCTTTTTTTTTTTAAACAGAATGCACCTGTAAAGATTTTAATCAAAAGAAATAAAACCTCAGTTTGCTCATGATATGTACCAATTTTTAATTTATATTTCTTGAATTTTGAAAGTTAGAGTTATTTAATTCACAATATTAGTAGATTCCAATTTATAAAAGAAGCATTTATATTATTGTAATGAAATAAGTATTCTAAATAATTATCAAACTTTTTACAATATGTAAATCTATTTTTTTCCTTTTCCATCTTCAGAAGAGTAAATTGCTACATAAAGTTAATTTTTCTTCTTGTCATAAATAATTACAAGCAAGGGGTTATAAGGTAATTAAAAACCAATGTGGTACTAAGATAAGGGAACATCATAGCTATATTTAGTTCGCATGTTTTTGTTATTTTCCACTGATAGCCAATTTCTAATCTTTAATAATTATAAATAGCCTCATATAAATACATAACTTTTCTATTATGGGGAAATATTCTATTCTGTGGAGAAAAATAAAGTAGAAGCTATTTGTAATAAAAATAGACTGTTCAAATATTTAATTGAATCTCTGACAGTGTTTGTTCAAACACTTTCACCTGTATCCTCTCATCAAATGAAAATAAAAACAGTCATATAATTAATATGAACATCCTGGAAAATTAAACTAAGCTTATTAATGCTGATGCATTGATTTGAGTAAGAATAACAATCATACATACCTAGGACATTTTGTTATATGACTGTGTTTATTCTAAACATCTTCTTTCCCTTGGGATATATAAAATATATTTTGATATAAAAAGATGTAGTGTAGCTGTTTTAACAAGTTAAGATACAACATCTATTCATTCCTGGATTTAATAGACATTTATGGGAATTGGCTTTGTGCTGAGATGTGGGCTAAAAACATGTATGAAGAGTTTACTATCTAATGTGAAAGATATACAATGAAGTAAATAATGAAGATAGGATGAGTTGTGCAATAGTAAAAATATGAACTACATGGCACAAGAATTTAAGAAATGGAACAACTTTGCATGCTGGATCAAAGAAGGTATGGCACTGGAGGTAATAATACCTTAGTTGTGTCTTGAAAGAAAGGTAGACATTTACCAAGTAGAAACCAAGTAAAGGGTGAGTATAGGGGACAATTCAGATAACAGGAAAATAAAAATCAGGATCCAGAGGCATGGGCAAGGATGACATATTCAGGGAGCACAGAGTATTTTGATATAACTGGAGACAGCATCTTCATCTTAGAGGGATAAGGCTCAGGATATATCATAAAGAGCTTTTATGAATTTATTCACTTTAAAAAATTGGTACATATTCCAAGTAGTTCTCGAGTACTGTGTTCTTCATTTTGATTGTCTCGTGTCCCTCAAAACATACCAAATCATGAACCAAATATTCCAGAGATTGCAACTGTCAAGTAGAAATGATAAATGTGTTGATGTTATACTCAAAGGATAAGAAAAGCCAGAACATTTACGTTGGTTGAATTATAAGTTTGGACGTAAAAAAGAAACATACCCCTTGTTTGTTCTCTTATTTTCTTGTGTTGTACTCACTATACATAAAGGAGATATGTAATCAAAATCAAAATCTTCTGCACAGCAACATGAACCGTCCAAAAAAAAGAAAAAGAAAAACAACCTACTGAATGGGAGATTTTTGCAAACTTATACAACTCAACACCAAAAAACCCAAAACAATTTGATTAAAAACTGGGCAGAGGATCTGAATAGACATTTTTTCCTAAGAAAACACACAGTTGGTCAATAGACACATGAAAAGATGCTCAATATCATGATCATCAGAGAAACATAAATCAAAACCACAATGAAATATCACCTTGCACCTGTCAGAATGGCTAAAATCAAAATAAAAGGGAATAAGTGCTAGTGAGGATGTGGAGAAAGAGGAATCTTTGTACATTGCTGATGGGAATGTAAATTGATGCAGCCACTGTAGAAAACAGTAAAGAGATTCCTCAAAAAATAAACAATAGAGGGGCGCCTGGGTGTCTCAGTCAGTTCTAGGTGTCCTACTCTGGCTCAGGTCATCATCTCACGGTTCGTGAGTTCGAGCCCTGAGTCAGGCTCTGTGCTAATAGCTCAGAGCCTGGAGTCTGCTTCTGATTCTGTGTCTCCCTCTCTCTCTGCAACTCCCCTGCTTGCACTCTGCCTCTCTCTCAAAAATAAATAAACATTTAAAAAATTTTTTAAATTAAAAAAAATTAAAAATAGAAATATCATATGTTCCAATAATTCCACTACTGGGTATTTACCCAAAGAATATGAAAACATGAATTCAAAAACATATATACACCCCTATGTTTTTTGCAGCATTTTTTGAAATAGCCAAAATATGGAAGAAACCTAAAGTGTTAATTGACAGATAAATGGATAAAAAAAAAATATATATATTTGTATATATGAGATCTTGCCATTTACAGCCATAAAAAAAAAGGATGAGATCTTGCCATTTGCCACAGAACAAGGATGGAAATAGAGGGTATTATGCTAAGTGAGATAAGTCAGATGAAGAAAGACAAATACCAACATTAATGACCAAAAAAAAGCAGATATAGTCCTATGAATACAGAGAACAAACTGATCATTGCCAGAGGGAAGAGAGGTGTGGGAATGGCTAGAATGGGTAAGGGGACTGAGAGGTACAGGCCTCCAGTTATGGAATGAATAAGTCATAGAAATAAAAGGCACAGCACAGGGAATATAGTCAATAGCACTGTGGTAGCATTGTATGGTGACAGATGGTAGCCACACTTGTGGTGAGCACGGCATAATGTATAGGGATGTTGAATCACCATGTTGTACACCTGAGACTAATGTAACATTACATGTCAACTACACTCAAAGAAAAAATTTAAAAATCGGTCTTGGGGGAGAGAACACAAGATGGTTCTAATAGATTCAGTAAATATTGATTGAATACATTTTAAGAGCCAGCAGTCAGGGGTACACATATGGATAACATGTGCTTATTGCCCTTCAGGATTTTATGATCTCCCAACATAGAGAAAGAAACAGATAATTTGAAAATACTAAGGTAAATTATAAGAAAGAAACAACTCATGCAGGATGCCTAGGAGTGCAGAGAAAGATCTTCCAGGAATTTAAGCAGGACTTTTTGGATGAGGTCCCACTCAGCTCAGTGTAAAAGAATAAATAGTGAATACCCTTGGTGGAAAGAGACTAAGCAAAAAGCAGGTATTTCTGTGGTGTTTCAGGAACACAAGGAGTTTAAAATTCTTAGAGTGTCAAATATGAAGTGGATGGATGAGCCTAGAAAGTTGAAGCTATGAAGCCAGACAGGGATCAGTCAAAACAGAGAGTGGCTTATATCCATCTTATGGAGTTTGGAGTTAGGACACTAGGTAATGAGATATTAAATGGTTTTCAGTATGGCTAGAGCATAATGGTAGTGTATTTTTTAATATTTTATTTATTTTATTTTATTTTATTTTATTTTATTTTATTTATTTTATTTTATTTTATTTATTTTATAGGTGGGCGGAAGGTGAGAGAAAGAATCCTAAGCAGGCTTCATGCTCAGCATGAAGTCTAAGGCAGGGCTTGACCCACAGCTCTGGGATCATGACCTGAGCCAAAATCAAGAGTGGGTCACTCAACCAACCGAGCCATGCACAAGCCACTCTATTTGTATTTTAAATGTCTAGCTGCAGTGTGCTGTTGGTCTGTGATAGTAACAGGAAAAAGATTCCAGGCTCTGGGACCACAGGAAAATTACACATCTCATTCATTACTTGGCACAATCACTTGCAAACTAAGCAAGCGTTCCGTAAAATTTGATTGAATAAATGAATGAATAAACAGTTTGGGGGGTATTGATGAGAGAGACTAGCCTGAACCAGGGCCATGGTGATGGCGAGTGGAAAAAAAAGGATAGCCATACAGGAAAATTTCTTAGGAATTACAGAACATAGTGATTAGTTCTGAGAGGGACAAAGAGATATTTAGAATGATTCAAGGGCTTGAGGAAAGGGAACATTTTTGGTCATGTTGATTTTTAATTCTGTATGGAAAGCAAAAGTAGAACATACATATTCTTGCTTTTTAAAGATGTATTAATATTTTTGGCTCAAATACATCCAGCATTAACAGGACTCTGGAAGAGTTATTGCTCATATATATATATATATATATATATATATATATCTGTGTGTGTGTGTGTGTGACTATGAATCTGCAAAGAGTTTGTAAGATTTCTATGCATCTGATACTTCATGAATCTCCTACATTTAATGTACAGCACAAGCTTTTATTAAGTATCTATTAATTGATTGGCATTACTGTTCCAATTTAAGTCAAAATTTCAAATAGTAGGTTTTTAAAAAATATAATTTCATGGTAGATGTCATGAAACATTTCTGGAGTCTGTCTAAATTACTATCTTCACCATCCATCCCATAGGAATTAAGTATATAATTTGTTCTTTTCGGTATTTTGCTACCTTATCGTCATTAGTGCTTTGCATAGATCACTTTTACAGTAAACTGTGATGTATAGTAATGAAGACAGACATATTGTCCTTGCCCTGCATTGCTGATTCTAGTTTATGTAGACTAGAACTTCAGAACCTAGATCAAGAGCAGCCCTCTCTGTTTATTATTCCAGTTTGTAGTTTCTGGCTTTCTCCTGTGATTTGACAGTCTCCATTAGCCTTTTGTCTTATTCAGCATATTATTTAATGTATGTGAAATATATCTTACAGAGCTTATTAATTTATTTAAGTACTTGTGACGAGTTAGACAGGGGTGATGTTATAGAAATAGTCATTTTTCCTTTAGCAAAATGGGGAGAAATATAATTCAGGAAAAAAGATTTCACATTCTTTATGAAGATGTGTGTTTTTTCACATAAAGAGCAAACTTGAACTTGGTTACACTTATGTATTGTATGAAGGGCTTTGCTGACAAAAGGAATTTTAAAGGTGAAATTTTTTAAAAAAATGTTTATTTTATTTTATTTTTTTTGAGAGAGAGACAGAGCGTGAATGGGGGAGGAGCAGAGAAAGAGAGGGAGACAGAATCTCAAACAGGCTCCAGGCTCTGAGCTGTCAGCACAGGGTCCTATGCGGTGCTCAAACTTGGAAACAGCATGATCATGACCAAGGCCGAAGTCGGACACTTAACGAACTGAGCCACCCAGGTGCCCCCCCCAAAAAACCTAATTTATATCAATTGATATAATAGTTACAAATACCCTGCACTGCTTCTGCTAATAGAAACTGAATATATTGATGAATGCAAAAAAGTAAAAGAGCGATAGAATTACTTCATGCTTAAATTTGCTTATCCTAACACCTAAAATTTATTGCTGTTAAGAATGAATAATTTAATGCCATCTTATTTTTTCCTAGTGTCTGAAAGTAAAAGTTCTGATAGAAACAAATAAACTCACCTTGAATGAGATGCTTCTAATATCACAAAATCAATAGTAAGTTATAGTCCTATAACAATAACTAATTCAGTGTGTTTCACTTGGGTAAGTTATTTAAACCTACCATATCGTTTTTGTCTGTTCCATAAAATGGGAAAAAATTATATATATTTAAATCTTGCTATTAGAGGTTGCTGGTGACTATACAATTAACGTATAATTTATTCCTCACTTACTTCCAAAACAGGTAAAATTCAATGGTAGGGGGGTGGGAAAAATAAAAATCTTACATATTTTTTGAACGAATGAATTGGCAAGTAAAAAAAAATTGATGTGGCCAATGCATACTCTAAAAACACAAAGAATTTTTAGATTTCCATTTATTGTAAAAATTGAAAGAATTGGAAACAGATCTTCTCATTTTATAGATTTACATAGCTATTGGAAAATCTGATATTCAAAGTTTTCTGCAAAACCGTGCTTGATTCTAAAAAATTTACTTCATTATTTGAAATGCACATTTGCAGAATAATCTCTTTAATCTACAAACATTGCAAATAAGAAAATAACTATAACATAATATGACAAAGAATTATTCCTGTGGGATCTCAAAATCAGATTTGTTCTTTATACAGCAAGAAGGAAGACAAGTGAATTAAGCATGAGCAGTATCTTCTCAGCCTGGGAAATTATGTGGTCATAGAGTCATATATTTCTAATTGTGTAAGTTGGCTCTGTATGCAGGGAAATATCACTTGGATGTTCTTGTCCTGAGCATTTTGATTTTTTAAAAATATATGATCTTCTTTAAAAGCTTTCAGGCATGAGCCTTGAGGTAGTAAATCAAGTTCACCTGAGTGTGCATTATAACTGTCTAATCCATGAAAGTGATACTCTATTTGTTTTGTGATATTTGATTCCCTGTTAAATACTTTAAAATGGAAGTTCCTGTCTGGCCGTGTGGTGTGAGCGTACTTAATATCTAAGAGGATTCGGTTGTCATGAATCTATTACGGGGTCTTAAAATATTCCTTCAGAGTGGAGTCATTTTGAAGAGTAGTCTATTCATTGCCCATCTCTAAAAGGTAAAAGTTGGCAATTATAATGTATCATGAGGGAACATATATTTCTCCTCCTTCTGTCTAGTTCAAGTTTGAGAGTACTAAAATGGAGCCAGAAGGGGATGTTAGGAAAATTTAGGCTTACATACTGTCTACTAGCTTTTAGGATGCAACTAAAACGCAAGTAACCACAATTGACATACTAATTCTATTTTTTGGAATTATTTTATTATGCAGAATGCATTCACTGAAAACTAGCCCTTCATATACATGTTATAAAAAGAGTTTTCTTCTTTCATTAAGAAATACAATCTATAAGAAGTGAAATATTGATATGGCAAAATAAAATTTATCAGTGAATAGAAAATAAAGCCTAAAGCAAAGACAAACTTAAAAATAGCGACACAGATCTTTAAAATATTTAAAATTTGGGGGTGCCTGGGTGGCTCAGTCGGCTAGGCGTCTGACTTCGGCTCAGGTCATGATCTTGCGGTTCGTGAGTTTGAGCCCCAGGTCAGGCTCTGTGCTAACAGCTCAGAGCCTGGAGACTGCTTTGGATTCTGTGTCTCCCTCTCTCTCTGCCCCTCCCCCACTTGCATTATGTCTGTCTCTCTCAAAAATAAATAAATATTAAAACAAATAAAATATTTACAATTTGTTACCAAATAGTAATAAACCATCCTAAATTAAAACTGAACTCAAACATAATAGAAACTTATCAGATACTCTGATTAAACTTGAAGCTTAGGTTTGTGACAAATAAGTATTTCCAATGATTTTGATTTTGCGCTTTGCATCAGGGTTTACATTTCTACCTTCATTTTCAACATATATCCAATATTGGATAACTATAATTATTTGACCAGAATTTATTTATTGCCTTGCACCTGGTGAGTTCTATTCTAGGTGCTAGTTATGTAGTGTTGAACAAAACATTTATTTGTTTAAAAATATTTATGAATCCTCTTTTATATGCTTGACATTGTTATAGGCCCTAGGGCTAAATAGCAGGGGTTGGAGGAGGCAAAAACCTCAGCCCTAATGGTTTGTGTGTATGTTGTGAGGAAGGAAAGTAGAAAATAGACAAGACGGTAAATAAAATATAAAGCGGTGAGATGGTAGTGAGTGGTAATGGGGAAAAATAAAGCAAGGAAAGGGCGTAGGGAGTGGTGGCGGTGACAGGGTTTGCCATTTTTGATAGGGTGGTTAGGGAAGTCTTAATGGAGATGAAAAGTGAATAAAGGCCTGGGAAGAGATATAAGGGAGTGAGCTATGGAGATGCCGGAAGTAAGTGTGTTTAGGAAGATGGATCAGCAGGAGCAAAGACCTCAAAGCATGCATCAGCTTGGTGCCCGTCTGACAAGGCTGAATGTCTTAGAGGATAGTCAGGGAGGGATAGGAATAAATGGGGGTGCAGCCGCTTCCTTAGAGCTTTCTACACATTATAAAGACTTAGCTTTTGCTAAGTTCTGTATTTATTCAGAAATTCTTGAAGCAGCATAGACACAGTTTCAAGAATCTAGGTCTACAGATGGTATTAGCTATTTGCTGAAGAATTCAGAGAACAACACTGCTCACTCTAAGGATTTGAGAATTTTTTTTTTTTTTTAATCCAAATGCAACATTCAAATTCAGTTAATCCAAACCTTTCTTTTCATGGATATAATATCTCTGGATCAGGTAAAACAAAAAAGGCACAGATGATTACTACCAGAGTTAGGACTAGACCTCAGATGTCTTGATGTCCAGTCCAGTGCCTAAGAAACATTGCAGTATTTTCTAATATGATGACCTAGTTTCCCATTTAGGACTCTGCCAACAGTTTATTCCTAGTAACGCCAAGTATTTGCCATTGTGTAATGCTATCTTTACCATCATGGCCTCGGCTCAGGGTTTATGTTTACTTTCAAAGTGTAACAAAGTGTATTTTGGGACCAATATAATAAGAAACCTCATCAAAAGTGTCAGCTGATGCCACTTTATTGAACCTACCCCCTCTATTGTCTTAGGCTTTGCCACACTCACACTCACACTCACACAGAGGAAGTTTCAAGTCTTTAAAACATAGTATGGAAAGTATAAGCCTACAGAGAGGCATATCGTACTCAATAAGCATTAGTCAATAACAACCATCTATTGACCTGAATTCAATTATTCTAAACATCCAGTGGTAGATCATGGGGAACTAAATCATCTGATGGAGAAAACAGATCTATAGAGTGAGTAATAGATTCCTTGCTCAAAGAGACAGTAGACTGAAAACAGATTAACTTAAAAACGTTTAGCTATATTTATGCCCAATAGGTCCATGCTGTATTATTAGTAAAGGAAATGAAGATGGGGTTTTTTGGAGCCATATAGAGTAGGTAAAATTGACGGCAAGAAGTATGAAATCACTTTCTACAGTAAAATTACAATATCAGCCATGTATAATGCAGACTGGGAACCAGACACTATATAAAGTGATTTTTCAATAAACTTTTTGATACTTAATACCTCAAATAAAGTTGTGTAGAAAGTGTAATTATGAGATGCTTGATGCACAGTAGCACTCAGTGATTAAACATTGCATGAATGAGGAAACTGTGGCTCAGTGAGATGTCTAGGGGGTGGAGCAACCAGCCTTGTAAACCAAGGTGCATGACTCCAAAAGCCCAAGCTTATAAAACTTTCAAAAGCACATTATATTCTTACCAAGTGCACTTAATTGTAATAAAATAAAATTAAGGATGGTAGCACTTTGCCTTTCATGAGTTGAAAATATTATTACCTGATCATCATTTTACTTTTTATTTTGTTTATTCCATTTTCTTACACAGTAAGAAACATTTTTTAATTTGTAATGAATTTTTAATTGTTCCCATAATATCTTCCTGGAAAAGCCTTGCCATTCAGGATTTTTTTTTTAAAGTCAAACAGCACCAAAATTCTGATTTCATTTTATACATACAGTTTTCCTATCACAATATCAAGATAGAGAAAATAAGCCAAATATTTTTCTTTAATGAGAATTGAATAGAATCCAAATGCATTGTGGCCTAAATATTTTTATCTAAATCACTTCTAATGTTTTAATATTAATATGCACTCGCTACTCTTTTTCCTTGAACAATTGAAAGATTTTACTTTGCTTAATGACTGATAAGAGACTGATCAACTCTGCAGGTTGATCTTTCTTTTTAGTTTTACTTTTAGGGGAAAGCCTGAATTCTTGTGATTGCTTTATTGGTAAATGAGGTGGGAAGCCAAACATATGTAAAATAAAACTGAAAAGATCTCATACATCTTATTAGGCCTGCTTAAAGGTAATAGTGAGGTCTTAATTCAATGGGGAAAATGCACTTCACATCTAACTGTATCACTGTTTATGCAATCACTTATGTATTACTGTATTTTAATTTACCTACGGTTTTCCAAGTTGTAGCTGTCTGATACTCAACTAATAACTCTGTCCATAAAAGAACACTTGTACTTAAAACCAGAAGCTTTGAATGTAAATAGCTGCTTACTGCTAGTAAAATGGTTCGGGATGGGAAGCTGGAGCTATTATGAAAATTTCTTAGGTACAACATTCCACCCTTTAGAGCTAATAATCATCAGTACAAGCTTTCCTAAAATACCGTGAAAACTGGCAGGTGAAACAGAATGACTTCTGTCAAGTTCTAATTAGAGATAAACCACCTTGATTTAGTTCTTCAAGGGAGTTATCTTTAAGCTCTACTGCATACTTCTATAGCCTATGCTGAAAATATGGACCATGATTCGTGTGAATACTGTTAGGATCTAAAAGCTGCCTGACTCCAGGCCCAGCTTTTTATCCAATTCTTCCCCGTGTAATAACTATTAGTTATTATAATTCACTTGGATCTTGTCATCTGCTGCTCCCAGCTGGAAGTCCCAACTCAAGTTAAAGAGTGGTGATACATGAACTTTTGAAGATTTGTAAGTTTGGATAAAACCCCACGGACTTAAATCTTTATCTAAAAGTTCATGCTAACTTGTATGAAGATTCTGTACCTAATTTCACTTAAAGATTAGGAAAACAAGTTTAATAATTCATTTAGAAAGAAATGGTGGCTTTCCTTACCTTTTGAAAATGGGCAAAATATTATTACTCTGAAATAGATAAACTTAGAAAAATTCAATGATTATCTATTTTATTATGGTGACAATTCATGGCCATACCAAAATACAGACTGATTACAGTATTTTATCACTCGTATCTATGAAATAATCAAGTTTCACAAAATACTTTCTAAATTTAACTAAAATTACTATAGAGGAATCAAATTTGAAAATGTGCCAGATATCTGTCTGGCAGTTAACAATCATAGTAGTGTTATGTTTTCCAAGGCTTTGGACAGGAGATTCTTGTCACATAACTGCTGTTTCCTGGCTTTTGAACAGCTCCACCCATATGAGGCATCTAGAAGGAAGAGATTCCGCAGTAGCCTTACAAATAAAATCAAGTGAGATCCTTTGAATGATGGGCAAGAGAATGAATGTAAGCAAGGTTAAAATCTCCAGGCGATTAATTAAAGGGCCACTACTGCACACAATCTGAAGCCTACAAGTGAGATCTCATAAGATGATCTGAACACTAATCAGACATTCTAGTTCTTTTTAACATGCACTGAGAGTATGTGTCTAAGGGAGATTTGACTTGGAAAAAAGCCATTTTTTTCCCCATCTGCACTATTTTGGTCTCTGCTTGCTCCTGGCAGTGGTTCTGATCTAGGACCACATGTCATTATTGGAATACAACTTCTGTTAATCACAATGAAAACCAAATCAAAATATCCCAGACAAAGATGGATATTTTTTTATTTGAAAAACATGTGTAAATTTAGGTTTTGCTTGGAAAGGTCACATGAATATAGTATTTACTAGCTTGGGTGAGCACAATATTGTAAACAAAATAGACTGGTGGGCTTTCTTAATCATGAGGCTATGGGAATGCATTGCAGAGTGAATCAAGAAGTCCTGCTATTTCACTAGGGAGGTGATTCTGGGATCAAGAAGTTTCAGTAGCGAATAGAATGAAACTGGCAACCTTTGCAACATCTGTTTCTCCCGGTTAATGCTTCTCAACTATTGCACTGCGTAATAGTGTGTAAGTCATCTAGAACTTTTTAAATAGTTTTGAAAAACTTCTCTATAGTAGTCAAATGGAAATGGTTTGTTTCACTGAAACAAAATTACTTAAAAGTTGATTAGGACAGATTTTCACATAGTTAGGCAAGCAAAATCCGATTCCCTGTGACATTTCAATGAAGACATCAAATATTCAGCGTTTATGCTGTTTTTCTGGAATTACAAGGATTCTAACTGCAGGACACTTGTGAAACCATGAGAATGTGAGAGGAATGGAGTATTTTGACTTTCAATCATGCTAGGACATTGGGTTGAGAACATTGGACAGTAACATTTGCTCTCTTTCCTTCTAGTTGAAGTGTAAGTGGTATATACAGAATATATCAAAAAATACGGACTGAGTTTTTGAAATCTGGCTATAAAAGAGTTGCTGGCAAAAAAGGACATGCAGTTCCTAAATATCACCTTCCACTCCCCACAATGGCAAAGGGATTCTAGAGGCAAAACTATGAAGTTTAAGAAGCACTAATGATAATTAACTCGCAGCCATCCTTTTTCTACCATCAAACCTTTCCTTTTCCCTTTCACCTAATGTTCTTTTCCTGACCATGGTCTTATCTGGACCATCATATTACTTTTAATTATTATGTCTCCTTAGGCTCCTCTAGACTATGATAATTTTTCAGACTTCATGTTTTTTTATAACCTTGAAAGTTTTGGGAAGTACTGGTCAGATATTATACAGAATGTCTTTCAGGTTTGCTTGTCTGATGGTTCTCTCTTCATTAAATATGAGTTACCAGGTTTTGAGGAAGAAGTGAAGTGTCATTTTTCATCATATTATATCAAGGGCACAGATTATTGACATGGTATCATTGATGATCACCTGATTGAGGCTTGCTGAGTTTCTTCACTATAAAATTTCTTTCTTTTTTTTTTTTTTTTTCTTCCCTGATTTCCATGCAGTATTCTTTGGAAAGAAGTCACAGACCACATTCAAGGGGCAGGGAGTTATGCTTAGTCTCTGATAGGAAGTATCTATGTAAATTATTTCAATTTCTTTCCATAGGAGATTTAGAAATAGATATTTCCTCTGATATGTTTACTTATCAATTATTTATTTATGTCATATAGGCTCATGAATATCTATTTTATACTTTGGATTATAACTCAATACTACATTACCTTGTTCTCATACTGTACCGGATGGAGCCAATGGGAACATTTTTAGCTGGTTCTGTGCTTCTTTGACCTACTCCTATTGTTGGATTTTTACATCCCCTACTTTGGTACCTACTTGCTTTCTGGCACTACAAAATGCTACCAGTTTATTCTGTATATTCCCTATCCCATCTTAGATTTAGCTATTGCCCCAAAGAACCATAGTTCTTTTAATTAGAGAATGCCATTTGAAACTAAAATCTAGTTATCCCTGGTAGTGTTGTTTATAGGTCCCCTCAGCTGACAGCAAGAAGATATACGTATATAGACTAATTCTTGTGTATACAGATGTCTATAAATACTTCTCCGTGTAACTATCTTTGTCTATATTATGCTAAACATAGTTCATTTAGCTCAACATAGTGATGTCTCCTACTGTAATCCATTACTTCATGGATGATTCTAGCCTCCTCTCCTTTTTTATCTGTACCCACTCACTCCCATAGTGACAAATCTGGCTCCACCACCCTCCATCCATCTACTTAACTGGGTTCCAGTATACATGCCTAGCAGTTTCAGAACTATTAACTTGTATGCTTGTGGGAAACAACATTATCAAGTGGAATACAGTTTTTATGTACAGTTTCTTTTGCTTTTAGCCTTACCATCTCCACTCCTCTCCAAAGTTACTTAGGCCAGCAATTTCTCTCCATCCCCTTTAGCGAGGTTATGTTATATAATTTATGATACAATTAGATTCTTTTGCCCCATTCTTCATTCCATCCTGTTCTCGTCTGACTTGTTAAATGATTTCATTTTTCCAAATTTGCAAACATTAATGTTGATACTTTGTGTTGTACAGTTTCCTGGGCTTTGAAAAATGCATACTGTCATGTATACATCATTACAGTAACATATAGAATAGTTTCACCACCTTAAAAAATCCTCCATGGCCCCTCCATTTAATCCTCCCAGCTCCCCAAATCCATGTCAAACACTGACCTTTTTATAATCTCTACAATTTTGCTTGTTTGTTTGTTTGTTTGTTTGTTTTTAGCATGTCATATAAATGGAATAAATCAATAGGCAGTGTTTTAGGGCTGGCTTTTTTCACTTAGTACCATCAATTTAAAATTCATGTATGTTTTTCATGGTTTCTGAGTTCATACCTTTTTATCACTGAATAGCATTCCATTATATGGATGCACAATGATTTGCTAATAAATTCACCGACTGAGGGACATCTTCATTGCTTCCAAGTTTTAGAAAAAGTTGCTATAAGCATTTGTGTGCAGGTATTGTGTGGACGTACGTTTCAAATTAGTTAGGTAAATACCTAGGAGCGTAATTGCTGAATTGCAGGATACAGCTATGTTTAACTTCATGTATGGGTTTGTGTGTAGACATACGTTGTACAAAACTGGTTTTCAAAGTCCTTATACAATATTGCATTCTCATCAGCAGTTTATGAGCATCTCATTTGCTCTGCAATTTTTCCAGTGCTTGGTTTCAGTTTTTATTTATTTTCATCATTCTAATAGGTTTGTAGTGATATCTTATTGTTTTATAAATTTTATATCTGTGATGACTAATGACTGCATCATTTGATATGTTTGTCATTGGTACATTTTCTTTGGTGAAGACTCTGTTTATCTCTTTTGCTTGTTTTCAATTGTCTTTTTTTAATTATAAATTTTGAGAGTTCTTTTTATATTTTGGGTGTAATTCCTTTGTCAAAAATGCTTTTTTTGTAGCTTTATGTGCTATAATTTACTCATTATAAGTGTAGAACTGAATGATTCTTATTAAATTTCTAAAGCCATAGGACTATTATTATTATTACTATTATTTTGTAGTTAAAAATCAAGATTTTTAAGTATATTTATAGATGCCAGTATAGAGTGCTCCATTTATTGAAAGATAAGAATTTTACATATTTTTCTGCCTTCCTCTTCTCTCTTTATCACTAAAAGACTTTCAGATTTGAACCTAAATTATGAGTATTACATCTTATCACTTTGATATTTTAAATATTCTCTTTAAGGTATTATTTTTATATAAACTTCATGTTATATGACTATAAGAATGATTATTTTAATTTACTTTGTTTTTCAACTCATTTCAGTTTACAGTGTTTTTCCGATTTTTGACTCAGTGAATTTAACTAACATCTATTGTTAAACACCACAAAGTAAAGATGAAATAAAGGGAGATTTAATGGTTTATGTAAGTGTAGCTTCTTCCATCTATGATTAAAAATGAAATTTTATCTGTATTGGAATGTAGTCATTATGTGAGTTGACTACATGTCAGTGGAAAGATTTAATAGAAAGTTATTAGCAAGCCAATAGTAAGCTAAATCTGAGGCTGCCTTAACCAGTTTGAGTGATTGGAGTACTGATGTGCACAGTCCCACTCTGGCACACAGTGACCAGAGGCATGTTGGAGTGCTGGGTTTAGTGTTGTTTGCCATTCTATAAGAGAGACATTGACAAATTGGACCTAATACATAGGGCAACCAAGATAGTAAAAGGGCTAGACATGGTGTCACATAAGGAATGTTTAGAAAAAAGTGGAATGTTTAGTCTGCAAAAGGAAAGAATGATGGGGCTGTGGATTGGCTGGAGGAACATGATAGCCATCTATCTTTAAACATTTACAGGACCAACAAAATAAAGAGGATTTTTTTTTTTTTTTTTTTTGGTCACAAAGAGACTCACTAGTAATATAGATTAAGTTCAAAGGAAGCAGGGCTTGACATATAAATAAACTTGTTAAATTTAAAAATTCTAAAATTAAATTGTTTTTCTGATTTAGATGCAAACTTAGGGAGAAAAAGGACTTCTAGGTCAACAGTGTGCAGGAAACCTGCCTAAATATTCTTGAAGTTTATTACTTATAATTCTCTATAAATTTATAGTCCATCAAAGAGTATTTTCAATGATAATTGATACATATATGACTCTGGCAGTAAAGCCTTTTGTTGTTCTGGACATTAAATATAAAATATGCTAGAGAGAATGACCAATGGATGATAAACTTAGAATTTTAAAGATGGATAGCTTTTGAATAGGCAGAAAAGAAACTATTTCAACTGAGAATGTATGTCTAAGAGTACTGAAAAAAACATAAGCAAGAATGTCATTTTCATAAGACACCAAGTAGGCAAATCTGACTGAGGAACAACTGTGTATGTAAATGTCAGTGAAATAATTGTTTGGAAGGAGAGCTTTGGTTTGTCATTAATGGCCTCTAATGACTTCCACAGTCTAAATTAAATGATACATCTATACTCATCATCTTACTTGACCTATCACCAGCCACTGATACAGTTGATCACTCCCTCCCCTTTGAAACAGATTCATCACTTGTCTTCCAAAACACTATGCATGCCAAGTTTTTATTTTTCCTTTCTGAATGTGCCTTCTTAGTTTCCTTTCCTGGTTCTTCTACACTTATTTGAGCAGTAATATAATTTCAATAACATTGCTTTATGCTGTATATACGCTGATATCTTCCAAATGAATACTTCTACCTTGTACTTCCCTGAATTTCACATTCATCTATAAACTGCCTAATTGATATCATCTCTCGTATATTTAACATGCTCCAAACTGAATGTCTGCTGTCTACTCTATCTCCCATCAGCATCTCTTTCCCTTGAGGTATCCCCCTCTCATTAAATTATAGCTCTATGATTACAATGGCTCAAGAAATTAGATTCATTTCTGATTTCCAGTTCCCCTCATTGTCACACTTTCAATGCATCAGTAAATCCTGTTGAATCTATTCTCAAAATACATTCAGAATGCAACCCATCTTCACTCCTTTACAACCACCCCATGATCCCAGCTACCATTATCTCTTTCCTAGATAACTACAGCCTCTTAACTTGCCCTCTTGCTTCTACCTTTCAGTGCATTCTCAGCCCAACAGTTTTTAAAATGAAAGCCAGATCATGTCACAATTCTGCTCAAAATCTTTCAGTGACTTCCATCTTATTCAGAGTAAAAGCTGAATTCTTTACAATGACCCACAAAGTTCTACTAACGTAGCACCCTGCTCCTCTCTGACCCCGTCTCCTAGTTGTTTCTCCCTTGTTCACTCTACTCCATTCACATTATTCTTCTTGCCATTTTTTTTCCCCTTTCCAAACATGCAGACAAGGTCCCCCATCAGGATGTTTGTAATGTCTGTTCCCTCTACCTGTAATACCCTTCTGCCAGATATCCATAAGACATGTGCTCTTATTATTTCCTTCAGGGCTTTTCTTGTAGTTACCACATCAGTAAATCCTACCAGACATAAAATCTCAACCTTCATCTCAACACTTAATAGCCATTTCCCTGCTTTATTTTTCCTTTTAGCACTTCTCACTATAAAGATATCATTTACATACACTGCATAAATTTATTACTTAATTTGGCTTATTGTCTTACCCCCTTGCCAGATGTAAGCAACAATTTTTGTCCATATTGCTCATTGATATACTCCAGTGCCTAAAAGAGCTCATGCCACATAGTCATTGCTCAATAAATATTCATTAATTTTGAATTTTTTTTGAAAGTTTTGAGCAGTAGGCCAAAGACAGAATTGTGTTTGCTTGGATTTGGGAAGAGTATGGAAGTTTTTTGACAGTAAAAGTTATGCTAAAGATGTGTTATGGGAAGACTGATTTCCCAAATTATGGTTTGAGTACATAGAATGCTAAAAAGTTGCAAAAGTTTAAGAAAAGAAGACTACCGGGGCGCCTGGGTGGCGCAGTCGGTTAAGCGTCCGACTTCAGCCAGGTCACGATCTCGCGGTCCGTGAGTTCGAGCCCCGCGTCAGGCTCTGGGCTGATGGCTCAGAGCCTGGAGCCTGTTTCTGATTCTGTGTCTCCCTCTCTCTCTGCCCCTCCCCCGTTCATGCTCTGTCTCTCTCTGTCCCAAAAATAAATAAATGTTAAAAAAAAAAAAAAAAAAAAAGAAAAGAAGACTACCTAAGAGTGTGTTATAGTGATTTATAGTATCTTGTGGACAAAAGGTAATGGAACACAACAAAGAAGAGATGAATTACAAAGAAATAATTGCTATCTAAAGGCTGGTTATTGATAGAGAACGAATCAAAATTAATGATTTTTGAATCTTTTTTTTCTTACCCTTTCCTCCTCTCTTTCTTTCCTCCTCTTTCTTTCTTTCTTTCTTTCTTTCTTTCTTTCTTTCTTTCTTTCATAGTGAGTGAAGAAACAAGATTAAGATAAAAAATAGTGTAGAAGATGATGGGTATACCACCACAATCTCCTCCAGGAGAGAAGTTCTCATTCTTCCAGCTACTGACAATGTTGGTGGTTGGCAGTTCTTAGTTGAATCTCTCCCCAAATTGCTCTTGGCTAAAGAATGCCCAACCTCTCAAGGCCATGCTGCCTTCTCTGAAGGCGTTTGGATGCAACCTGCCTTTAGAGAAGGCAGCATGACCTTGAGAGGTTGCATCCAAAACAAGTCAATGAGAAGACATGAAGGCCTTAAAGTGGGATGGCTGTGGGGGACCATCCCAGCTTGAGAGCCATTAGTGATACCCAGTGAAGTCTTTGCTGTGACCACATTGCAAATCGTCTACTCATTTTACTCAAAAGTTGTAAATACAACTTTACTTTCCCTCTGGTATTTCTCTTGAAGTCCCTCTGCCTGTGACTCTTCCCAGGAAACCCAACCTAAGATAAACAGACATCTGAGAAACATTGGAGAATATAAGTGTGTTGACAAGTTGGGAACTAATAGTATTTATGTTTATGATAAATAAATAAGTATATTTCTTTTTTTAAATTTTATTTATTTATTTTTAAGTAATCTCTACACCCAACATGGGGCTCGAACTCATGACCCTGGGACCGAGTCACGTGTGCTTCTGAAGGAGCTAGCCAGGTGTCTCAAATATACCAAGAGGTATGTTTCATACATTCTTAAATTCAACTGAAGTCATTTCAATTTCACATGGATTTATTAAACATCCAGTGTTTATAGAAAATCATACTATTTACTATTGGGAGCATAATAAAAACAAGATGGCCCTTGCCTCTGAACCACACAATAAATACATTTAACTGATGAAAAGAGCATTGATCCAGACTGAGGCTAGAATCCCCCCAGATCACAACCAAATTCATGATTAACAGTCTGCAGATGTGCATAAACTTGGGAAAATGCAATGTCTCTGTGAAGCATGTGAGATGATACTAGTCTGTGTTTACAAGATGTTCTTCCAAAGATACTCTATGCATCTGTAGGCTAGTTAGTATTTTAGCTACCTTCTTAGTTCTTTAAACAGGTATACATCTGTAGTTCTAATAACACAAAAATAGTATAAAGCAGCTTATGGCCATATCTTCTTATAATGTTATCCTTTCTGATCTTGGATTAAGACAGTATATATGGATGGGCAGTTCTTAAGGAAATTCTGAGAATATTAGTTAACGGTTCAAAGATAAGTAATTGCCAAAATTTTTAGGCATAATCTGTGGATTCGAATACTAGGAACATTCACATGATGATGTTAACCCAGTCTTTTAACTCTGAACATTCTCTAAAATGCAGTTCCTTTTTCCTTCTAACCCATTTAGCAAAACAAACAAGAACCTGGTATCTGAATTTTGAGCATGTCCACTCCCTCACACATGGATACTGCTAGTAATTTGTCACTGGATACTTGAGAACTCTGTAAAGTTGGATTATAATAAATATGAGAAAATTTTAAAAAACACACTAGCTGCCAGGGTGAAAGGACCTAGAGCAAGGAGAGAAATCATAGGGTGATATAGTGACAAAGTAGGAAGCGGTATTCACAGCAAACATGTTGTAAAAAGACTCACTACAAACAACTATCCACCATGTACTTAAATTCTTCTTAGGAAGGAAAATCCAAGTTTTTGAGAAATGCAGAATTTAACAGTTTTTGCCATTAGTCTTAAATAAATCCCTCTATGACAGTTGGAGTCCATTTCTTGTTTTTATATCTTTAACACTCAATGATCCAGATAGCAGGTGTAATAAAATTTCACCATCCTACTTGGGAAGTCATCGCAACTGCTGTGTTTTCTGCCACCTCACATTTGGTGCGGATGACTTAATTGGATTTTGTCAGCCATGATATGCACAACTCTCATCTATATTATTCTCATAGTCCTTACTCTGAAAAATCTTATGTCCATGTTGATATTACGACTAGGATTGCTACATCATTATGGGAAAATAGCAAAAGTTATTTTTAAGTAAAGACATTCAGTCCATAGTGATGCTATATTATTTCACCCCCAACACATTCCCAAATGGCTTACTACCTTCTTTTAAATGAGTAATATAAATGAAGTGTAAAATATTCTGTATAAAGAAAGCATTCCAAATGACAATGCTTGCTTTATTCCTGATTTTTAACGTAA
Organism: Lynx canadensis; assembly: GCF_007474595.2. Lineage (NCBI taxonomy): Eukaryota > Metazoa > Chordata > Mammalia > Carnivora > Felidae > Lynx > Lynx canadensis. The sequence continues at coordinate 201,752,965 of NC_044303.2, read as the reverse complement.
TGTTTCATCTTTTGTTTTTAACCTGATTTGTTTACCATTGCTTGTGTCTGGAGATAAAAAGAGGTGTTTCTATATCATGCCTGTTTTTTTTTTTTCTTTTTCATTTCAGTAATGTTTACATAATTTGCAGAGAATGGCCTGTTAACAATTTCTGGATTAAATTTTTATTTACAAAAAGTCCTGCTCTGGGAGTAAGATTGAATCAGAGTTTCCTTGGTGAATAATCTTGCATGGCTTATTCCTACCCATGCTCCCCTTTTAGACTGTACATTATCTTAATCAGTATACACTATGTGTTTGACACTGTAGAGTGATATAGAGAGATTTTGCTCTTCCAGGCAGATATTTATTGACCATGACATTTAAGCAAGGCAGATGCTTCCTTTACAAAGAGGGTTAAGAATAGGGCATATCATGGCAAGTGTAAATGTTTAGACCAAGTATTAATTAATAACTTTTGTGCATATCTAGAAAACAACATGATTGTTCTGGCAAACATCTAATGAGATATCAAAAAAAAGAGATTAATTCGACTCCATCTGGGACTCTTTGTATAATCTCAATTTTAACAGAAATGTTTTACAACAAATAGGGCAACTGTTGAATCCTGACATCCGCCCTGCTATTTGTCTATCTGTCCATCTGTTTGTTTGTCTAAATGTATCTAGTTAGAGCATAACATATATGTATATATTTTATAAACCTTTCTCTGTAACTCAGGAAGTAAAGGGATTTAAATGGTCACAGCCTTGTTTACTATACATCACCGATTTGGAATCAAGAGACTATTTGCAAAAAGTGCTATGTATCCTTTCAAATTACATCATTGAAGCTGTGTAATAAATATAAAAATTGAAGTATGCATTAAAAAATGAAGATATTTTGTTAATCTGAAAACCAGCAGGGTGCCTGATATGTATAATATAATCCCTTTATAAAAATATATACATACATTGTATTATAGATAATATGAAATATCTAAAATATAATTGAGCAGAATGCTCACAAAAATATTAAGAGTTATCACCTTTGGGGAGACAAATGGTTTGGGTTATTACTATTAATCTTCATAATTCTTTAGTGTTTGATTTGCTTTTAACATGAATAAAAATTTTTAACAAGTATAAAATTGTTTTTATAATTTAAAATATATCTAAGAATGAAGTACATCATTTTGCTCCTTGGGACATGAGAAAGCAAGCATTTCTTTACACTTTTACCTTCTTCTATGTGGACATGTTAGCTAGGACTCAATTTGGAGGACTATTTTTATATATAAAATCCACAATTTTACTCTTGTTTTGTTCATATAGCTTTTAAATTGTTTCCCTAGCATTTTAAAATCAAACTACCTGGATTTATATTTTTGTTTTACTGAACTGAAGGAGATCAGTGTCAATGTCTAGCAGGTTTTGAAATTGCTCTTTGTTTTTTTTGTTTTGTTTTGTTTTTGTTTTTTGTTTTTTTGAGGGACCATGTTTAGAAATCTCCCAGGAAGCAAATTAAACATAATCTAAAGCTATTAGAGTGTTCATGTGGAAATAAAATTTTGCTGAATAAGATATAAAGGTCCCCTACATTATATTCAAACAATAACATCAACAATACATAAGCCAAAATTATTGAAGCACTGACAGCCTCAGCCCATAAAATTCTATGAATTTTTTACAGCACCAGGTGTGAACATTATGAGGTGGGGGACAGCTTTGTTGAGAATTAACAATGTGTAGTCAAATAAGCCCATAAAATAAATCTATCTACTATCTCCTCTTTGCTACTTTCACTTTCACTTTGGGTAACATTTTGTTCTTTATAAAAATCCTTACTTCATTTCTAATTCTGTATATAATTTCTGTATCTTGGTGGTAACATGTAGTTGCTAAGATCTTAGTGATCGAAGCAATGACTTTTAATGGAAAGTGCCATTACAGACATTCTGAAAATTTACCCAAAGTCTCCATCATTTCCCTTTCAGTATCATTCAGAAGGGCACATTGTCTTTAATAGTGGATCTGGTGCAACTTGTTTCCAAAGTCTTTAAAGAGGATAAATACAGAGTAGAAAGGCAGAATCTTGTAGATTACTACAGCTGAGTACCTGGACACTTCTTCAAATCCCCAGGAGAGTGGTCCTCTAATGCATTCAAGTGATATATTACTTGAAAGACATTGCCGTCTTAGTAAAAAAGTCATTAAAAAACTAAAGATTAAACATAGAATAAAAACATGATGTGTATAAATGTGTGGATGTATATATGTATATGTATCTAGATTCTACTATAGAGAGTGCAACCTTAAAAAAACATACTTGGATAAAATTTACACTTGAGAAAATCCTTGCATTAATGTGTTTTCTGATTATTGAATAACAAATACATTTATTGAATTTGTGCGATCAAAAAACATTGCTGTTCTAACAAAAAATAGCACGAGAACCTTTCATAATGTGTTCATTCATTAATCATTCATTCATCAATCTTGAGCTCTATATTTGTATATCCAACTGCCTACCTCACAGCTTCGCTTAGATGTTAAAAGGCAACCAAAATTAAATGAAGCAAAAACAAAACAAAAACACCCCTCGATTCCATACACACAGCCCCAGCATCTTTCTCCTACTCACCCCCTCTTAGTAAATGACATCACAATAGAATCAAAAATTCTATCCATGATCCTAGTTTCCCTTCTTTCCCTCCTCTCATAAATCTATCATGTTACTTCCAAAACATAGGAATCCAACTTCTCTTTATCTCCTCTACTGCTACCCTCATCTGACCTACTGGTATCTCTTGGTTTCATTTCTTCAGCAACCTTCTGGCAGGCCTTCTAACTTCATGTTCCTTTGAAGTCTGTTCTCCAAACTTTTATTTATTTTGTAGTTTTTTTTAATTTTTGAGACAGAGAGAGACAGAGCATGAGCAGGGGAGGGGCAGAGAGAGAGGGAGACACAGAATCGGAAGCAGGCTCCAGGCTCCAAGCTGTCAGCACAGAGCCTAACGTGGGGCTCAAACTCACAAACTGTGAGATCATGACCTGAGCTGAAGTCGGATGCTTAACCGACTGAGCCACCCAGGCACCCCAGCAGCCAGAGTAATCCTAAAAAAAAAAGAATCCAGTAATAACTTTCCCTTCTTGAAACCTCTAAGGCTTTCCCATTTCATTTAGCATAATGAAAAGCAAACTTTTTATCTTTGCCTACAACACCCAACATGATATATTCCTGGTCTGTCTCATCTCTTACCATCTCTGCTTTGTTGTCTCCTCTCCAAGCTACACTGGCCTCCTTTCTATCACTTAAACACACAAAACTCATGTTGGGAACATATTTCATAATGGATATTTGTGGAATAAATGAAGTACTGTTTTGATCAAATATAAGAAAGACGACCAACACACAGATTCTGATCTCCAGAAACTTACAGCCCAGTAGAAAGAACTGCCCCAGTAAACAAACAAGAACAATATATATTCTGGTGGTATGAAAAAACTATGTATAGATGTTGTAAGGTTACAGAGAGGAGTCATCTGTTTTACTTGAGAGAAGTTTGTTGAATTAAGTTTCACGAGATACTTTGGGAGGTGTTGTCCAGGAGGACTCAGACTGAGGAGGGCGCTGGAGGCAGGCAGCTCCTGAGCAAGTTCACAGAGGACTGAAACCACATCAGGAGTAAGGGGACACACAAATCACTCAGTCTGGCTTGACCAAAGCACTAGACCTAAATAAGGGCCTATTGTTCCATATTACCATGAACAATAAAGAAAAGTTGAAAAAAAAAAAAAACAACCCAGATAATTCTGTGGGCCAAGTGATATCATTGGATTAGAAATGCATTTCTAATGCCCAGGACAGAACCATTAGTCCATTTGAGCAAATCATTATTTTGCTTATTAAACAGATATTTATACCATCTACATTCTATACTTGGCGCTGCTCTAACTCTTGTAAATAGAGGATTGAGCACAACAGGCTGAGTCTCTGCTCTCATAGTCCTTATGGTTAGTGTGGGAGACAGATCAAAAACAAGCAAATTAACACTTCGTATTTCAGGCAGTGATAAATGCTGTGATAAGTTTCCCTGAGCAGAAACAGGACAAGGGAAAGAAAAGGGAAGAAAGGGGTATTGCTATTTTACTTGGTTTGATCATGGAAGGGCTCTCTGAGGAGGTAAAAATCTGAGTAGAAACCTGAGGGAGGAAGATGGCGCTGTCTGGAAAAAGATCATTCTTAACTGCTAAAACGGCAATGACAACAGACAGGAAACACGCAAGAGGTTGCATTAGTGGAGAAGAGCAAGGAGACAAGGGCTCCTGAAGCACGCTGAGCTCTTGAAAGAGAGGTAAAATCTGAGTCAGACAGAGTTGGTGGCAGATCATAGAAGGCACGGCAGACTTTCACTGTGCTGAGAGTGACACGGGAGCTACTGGAAATTTCTGAATAGAGGGAAGATACCACATGCCTTATGTTATAAAGGCATCATTCCATTGAGTATGTAGAGTGGAGGACAAGAAAGAAATGTGGGAAACTAATTGGCTGGCTATCAAAGGAGTCCAGGCAGCAGATGATGGCAGATTGAAGATGGGTGGATGAGATAGGTTGTATTTTCAAGGTGAATCACTCAAGACTGCTTGATTGTATGTAGAGTAAGAAAAACAGAGAAATCAAGGAGAGTTTCTGGTGCATGTTTGCTTTTCATTAGGAAAACTGATGGGATGGTTGTGCCACTTTCTTATATGGAGAGACAGATTTGGAGTTGAAAGCCAAAATTTCTTTCTTTCTTTTTTTTTTTTTTTTTTTGCCATACCTATTGGATAAGCAAATACATATAATATTCAGACTAGAAGAAGAGAGATGTGATGGACTTAAAATGGTCCAGATTTGCCAAGGGTACAATTTTTACATTACTATGTCAATCTGAGTTGATAAGACTAAGCATTTCAGTAGTAATTAACTCAATTCCTAAGAATGGATTGAAAATGAACTCTGTAGACAAGTGGTGGGAATCCCCCAGGACACTGCTTGTTAGTTAGCAACAGTAAAAGAATTAGCAACAAGAATGCTATAGGTTGAGCATGGAATGTGAAGAAAAGAGAATCTCATTATTTTATGAGGTTTTTCATTTAAGAAAAGCATGAATGACCAGCTTTGTTCAGTACCAAATTTTTGAAACCTTCCTAGTGCCAAACATTAAATTTATAATATATACTGTCTCCTTGTGTTGTGTCAATGCAGGTTGACCTCAGGTCAAAAGAAATGCAATTTACAGCTTTCTCTGTAAAAGTCACATTTCAGTCTAGTCATTAAGGCCACACCTTGACCTTGGTTAAACTTTGGTAAATCCTCCAGGTTCAACAATTACAATAACAAAAAGAATAAATTAACTTAATGGATGTCTAAGGATATTCATTCTGTTTAAATTTTCCTAATCATTAATTTCCAAAAGGATGCTCTCGTTAGACTTCCCAATGTGGAAATCATATGCTTTTCTCCATGTATTTACTTTTATATTCATTCATTTAGGTTAATGAAACTAGAAAACTGGAAAAGATTCAAACTTGAATAATCTTTTATTGCTTAGATATTAAAAAGATTGTAAACTCACAGCAATGCAAGAAGAAACATCATAGGAAAATTACTAGAATGTGATTTTTGGTGAATTTAAGTGGAATTTTAATTAAAAATAACATCCTAACTCAATCATTTTACTGGCTAAATATCTCTTCATTCTGTCTAAATAAATGTTTTATGGGTTCAGAGAAAGACATTGAAGATGCTTTCTAAAAATAAAACCATAATAGATATGACCTTGGAATTTTATCCCTTTCTGTTTAATGAATACAATTAATGTTCTGTAGGGGTAATTTATCTGAAACTACTATACTCATTATGTTAAATTGTCTCTAATTATTATTTTCAGGCAATTTGGCACAAATAGACCAAGTTCAAAATTACAATCCTCATGGAATCTATGGTGTTTGATAAACAGAAAGTTATAACTTTATGTATGTAATCATGATGTCAAATCAGCAGCCAGTTGAGTGGAACTCAGAGCTCATGCTCTCTAGTAGCTGGAACACTGAGAAGGGATTCAGTAGATGTGCATTTTATTCCCACTTGGCCCTTCTTTTGTGATACACAGAAACACTCTTCTAAATGGGAATGAGCCATGGTGCTTTACTCATATAACTACTAAGAGTAGATTCAGTTTTTGAACTCATTTGCTGAAAGGAGGCATTTTATTGTTGTAGTATAATACAATTGTGTTCCTAACTTGGAAAAAAAAAAGCAGCTAATGATACAGATGTGTTTTGGTAATGACTGATACCATTAGTAATTCTAGCCACCACAGAACTTTCACAGAAGGAAATAAATATTCTCATTTACTATAAAAGCTCTGGTTTGTACCCTTGGTTCACTCGATTTCATTCTTTTTCTCAGAAGTTGTGAGCTGCTCACACTGACAGTGGGAACAGGAGTTTGATAAAATAGAGCTTCTAGAAGAGGCCTTGCCTTCTTAATGCTGAGGAGGATCCCTCAGAAAAGTCTTTTCATAATGGGAGCTAGCCCAACAAATGCTTTCTGCCCTAGGGGCCTGTCTTACAAATAGTGATTCAAAAGAAGTACAAGGAACTGACTGACAGGAGGGGAAAGAAATGTGGTTGGGTTCAAGGGAGGTTATGTTTAGTTAAAAAAAAATGCTGGTTTAAGAATTTCCTAAAATGCTCTAGAATCTCAAAATGCTATAATCAAAAGCAATTGCAAAAATTTACTTTGACATTTGTTTTACATTCTGTAATCTCGTGGAAATCACATCTCAACCTTTTATGATTTTTTCATTTGAACACACGTTAAAAAAGTCTTTCGGGAATGAATACATTAAAGACATTGCTGTAAAGTCAGAAAGTCAGAAGGTATAGGAATATTTTGATCACATCAGTATGAAATCTATTGTTGTAAATCACTCTGAAACTAGAAAACATGCATCATTCATGATTTCTTACAAAGAAACTAGATATATACCACAAAGTAAGTCTATAGCTGAATCGTAGCAGTGACATAGATGCTTGGTCAAATATAATTCTATTCCAAAATACTCGATGTTATCCCCCAGTACAACTGGAAATGTTGGCATTTTACACAAGTCTCTAACACGCGTAAAACGTGGACACAATTCCAATACTCACTTTGCAAACCAGACATGATCTGCTAATTACATTGAAATTATGTTACTCTGCTCCTATCCTGGCTAAAGATCTTGAAGGTTTAATTTTTTCCTTTGCCAAGCTTCATTCTAGGGCTGCCAGATTTTGGAGAATTCTCGGGTTTGTAATTTAACACTTCTTGTGAAATCATTTCACTGAAGCGATTGTTTTATCTCCCAAACGATCCTAAGCTTGGCCCTGATCTCAGGAACCTTTGTTACCGCCATGTTGCCCTCGCCCACCTGTGTTAGGTTTCTCCTCCTCCCTTTATCTGCCTTTTCTACACAACAAGACAATCCAAAGTGTGTGTCATTTAGGTGTCACCAGTTCTGTGAGACATGAAAAGCTCTGCCAGTTAACATAAAACAAAATCCCGGAGGTTTCATGGAATCACATTTCCCTACTGGAAAGAAAGTTGAGAAGGAGGGCAAGGTAGCTTTAGAGTGGGAGTTTGAATGAGGACACTTTGGCCATGAATGGAAACTCTACATTCTTTGTTATTTTAACAGGCTGTGTCTGTTCTCCTTGAAAGAAATTGTATGAGAGAAGATTGGATTAAGTAGTTTTTATTTTATTTCAAAGCACTTGTACACTTTTCCAAAGATCAACTTACTTAGCCAAGTAATAAACTCTTGTTTTACAATAATACTAGTGTATATTATATCACTCTAGCTTACTACAAAATACAGAATTAGAGTCGGGAAACAAAACATTTGTTTCTTTGCTGAATGAGGCATATATCATTACCTATTCACTCTGCCAGATATAACTTGAACCTTTTAAGCTATTCAAAGAAATACCCAACTAGTTAATCTGCTTTAGGAGGAAAAGAAAAATAGCTTTGCACCTACTCAGCCTCTTGGTTTTATGTTGTTGTTGTTGTCTTTTTAATCTTAGCCATTTGCAGCCCAACGTTTCTATGTTCTTGGCAAGTGTATCTTTTCTGAAAAGTTACAAAATGGGTTTTGCATGTTTTCCAATTCCACTTTTCACACTTTTTAAAGTAGTGCACTTTCACAGTGGATGAATGAGTTCACTGAACCAAATATTCATTTGTCTGTGTATTTCTCATCACATGGAAACCAGCATATGCAGATTTGCAAATTGTAAATAAATTACAATATACTCTCATACTTCAAAGTACCCAAGGATATGATTATTACTTAACCATTTTTAAAAATGTGTTAATATCACTTATTATTATTTTTTTTTTTTTAGTCTCCTATGTCCATTTAAAGTTTTTCTTTTGGAAAGTTCTCTATCACTGTGAACTCAGCATTTGCTTAGACATTGCTATACGAAAACAAACCTAGTTTTAGAATTTGTGTTTAATTAACTTGGTTGTTGCTTTTTCTTTCTCACAGTAGTCACAATCTTTCATCTTTTATTTTTGTTTTTACCATTCTGTATGATAGATTTGCTGTAGGAAAAGAATTAGGTAGTCTGCTTACCTTTTACAAAGTGTAGCTTTAAAAAATATATATATTTCCAGTTAATGTCATTTTTATTAAACTCTATTACTTGCTACTAACACTACCTCTTGATGGATTCATATTCTAAGGTGGCCACTATAGCAATCAGAGAAACAGTTGTGGGTGGTCTCAGCTGGTACACGAATTAGCCACTTGATTTCTATTTCCACTAAATGTTTCAGGTTAAGTGATTCTTTCAGTCAGAAGTGATGCTTCCGGACATGTTACTACAGGTGAATGGCTGAACTAAACATCTTGTTCAGCCATCTTTGTGTATTGTCGGCTGCAACAAGAGACATACAACCCTGTCTGAGTCAAAAATGGTAACAACCTGTCAACTTTTTCTGAATGAAAATAGGTACTGGTGCAACAAATGTCCTATCATCCCAAATTGTCCCTTTATGAAGTCTTCTGAAAATTTGAGGTATTCTTGGGTTTTGAGGAATGCTGCCACTTTCAGTTCCAAATAGCCCCATCTCACCTTAGAAGAATGTTCCCCTGCTTGGTACTTGGTTTTATTAAAAAAAAAAAAAAAAGGTAAATTTTCTCTTTACACCTTGACATAACTTTGTGTATCTTTTCTTTTATTTACACTTGAAGAACTCAAGAAACAACTGGAAAAATGACATCACCCAGGAATATAAGTATTATTTCTCCCAAGTTCTGTATCAAGTCTTACATCAACTACATGTAATTGTGTTGGTCTTGTTATTGAGCACCCCAAGGGGCACAGCAACACACACATACAACCACACTGCAGAAAATCTTTATGGGGAGGGTTCTGTCCCTGGAATCACTGAACAGTCTTCCATTAGAGTTAGTAAATTTTAAAAACTGATTTTTAATTCAATGGCTCCTAAATATACACATGATGAAAAAGCTTGTAGAAATAAAGCAGAGGTAGAAAAACAAGATGAGTGTGAAATATAAGAAGATGAAAGGAAGAAAGAAGAGGAAAAAAAGAATTAGTTACAGAAATCAGTGCTGGAAAAAGACCCAAATCTGCTTTGACATTCGCCCTGCCAGTAAGTAGTTTGTGAATTAAAAACAAACAATAGAAAAACAAATCCTATGCATTTCTTCAAAATCCAATGGAGATGATTGGTAAAGATTGAGTGGACAAATGATAACATTTCTTAGCCCTAGTCTAGGGTTGGCAGAGAGCAGATGTTTCTGAGAGGGTGGCAGAATTAATGAAAAAAAAATGAGATGCTCCTAAGAGATTTGATAGTATCTTGAGACAGTGAAACGGAAGGAAGAAAGGTCTTGTGATGAGGTGATACTCATAGCAGATGAAGCAATGAAGGCAATAAAGCATAGAGTTGACTGTCACTGGCCTTCTTTTTTTCTGGAGGTGTGATGTCATGAAACAAATGAGTTTACACAACAAAGACATGGTTGAATTTGGTGAAAATGATAATCCCTTCAAACCTAACATTCTAGATGTAGGACGCAGGATGTAACTTTAATTTGAAGTAAAATTAGGTCGGATTTGGGGGAAGGTACATCTGGATGCCTTTTCAAATTATTAATATTCTCTTTGAATTGTTTAAATTCCAGAATGATAATGATGGAAATAGATGCAAGAATTTAATTTTTACAATTTTTGTGTAAGTAATATTTCATTAACTCAACATGGTCTGTCAATGCCCTAAATACAGTTTAAGAAGAATCACAAGCATTTGACCTGATATTATTATAGATCATAACACAAAAGCCCTAAATTAGGGCAATTATCATTTAAAAGTAAGGAAAGTTGAACAGATGTCAGATGGAAAATGTTTTTTTAAAAAAAATTAAATAGACTTTGTTTTAGAGCAGTTTGAAACTCAGAGAAACATTAAACAGAAGATACAGAGTTCCCATAAATCCCTTACCCTAGCACACCCACATCCTTTCCCATTACCAATATCCCCTGCCAGAGTGGTACATTTGTTAAAATCCACAAACCTACAATGACACATCATTATCACCTAAAGTCCACAGTTTACATTAGGGTTCACAATTGGTGTGAGTTCTACAGGTTTTGATAAATGTATAATGACATATGTCTAACATTATAGTATACTATGGAATCATTTCACAGCTCTGAAATTTCTCCATGCCCTACCTATATACTCCTTCCTTCCCCTAGTCCCTGGAAACCATTGATTTTATTGTCTCCATGATTTTGTCTTTTTTTAAGGATGTCATATAGTTGGCATCATACATTACCTAGTCTTTTCAGAGTATTTTCTTTCACTTAGAAAAACACATTGAAAGTTCCTCCATGTCTTATCATGGCTCGATAGCTCATTTCTTTTTAGTGCTAAATAATATTCCCTGTCTGGACGTATCAGTTTATTTATCCATTCACCTACTGAAGGATATCTTGGTTGCTTCTAAGTTCGGGCAATTAAGAATAAAGCTGCTATAAACATCTGTGTGCGGTTGCCTTTCTTTTTAAAATATCTAATGTTCACAAATAAATGAATTAGAGGGATTTAAAGTCTTTAGTGAAAGAAATCCTATGCAAAAACTTCATGCCATTTACTCAGTAAATACAACATTTTATTATTATTTTTTTGCTTCTAACTTTATTTTTTATTTTTTAAAATTTACATCCAAATTAGTTAGCATATAGTGAAGCAATGATTTCAGGAGTAGATTCCTTAATGCCGTTAACCCATTTAGCCCATCCCCCCTCCCACAACCCCTCTAGCAACCCTCAGCTTGTTCTCCATATTTATGACTCTCTTCTGTTTTGTCCCCCGCCTTGTTTTTATATTATTTTTGTTTCCCTTCCCTATGTTCATCTGTTTTGTCTGTTAAAGTCCTCATATGAGCGAAGTCATATGATTTTTGTCTTTCTCTGACCGACTAATTTCACTTAGCCTAATACCCTCCAGTTCCATCCACATAGTTGCAAATGGCAAGATTTCACTCTTTTTGATTGTCGAGTAATACTCCATTGTGTGTGTGTGTGTGTGTGTGTGTGTGTGTGTATATATACCACATCTTCTTTATCCATTCATCAGTCGATGGACACTTGGGCTCTTTCCATACTTGGGCTATTGTTGATAGTGCTGCTGTAAACATGGGGGTGCAGGTGTCCCTTCAAAACGGCACACCTGTATCCCATGGATAAATGCCTAGTAGTGCAATTCCTGGGTCGTAGGGTAGTTCTATTTTTAGTTTTTTGAGGAACCTCCATACTGTTTTCCAGAGTGGCTGCACCAGCTTGCATTGCCACCAACAATGCAAAAGAGATCCTCTTTCTCTGCATCCTCGCCAACATCTGTTGTTGCCTGAGTTGTTAATGTTAGCCATCCTGACAGGTGTAAGGTGGTATCTCATTTTGGTTTTGATTTGTATTTCCCTGATGATGAGTGATGTTGAGCAGTTTTTCATGTGTCGGTTGGCCATCTGGATGTCTTCTTTGGAGAAGTGTCTATTCATGTCTTTTGCCCATTTCTTCACTGGATCATTTGTTTTGTGGGTGTTGAGTTTGATAAGTTCTTTGTAGATTTTGGATACTAACCCTTTATCTGATATGTCATTTGCAGATATCTTCTCCCATTCTGTCGGTTGCCTTTTAGTTTTGTTGATTGTTTCCTTGGCTGTGCAGAAGGTTTCTATTTTGATGAGGTCCTGGTAGTTCATTTTTGCTTTTGTTCCCCTTGCCTATGGAGACATGTTGAGTAAGAAGTTGCTACAGGCAAGATCAAAGAGGTTTTTGCCTGCTTTCTCCTTGAGGATTTTGATGGCTTCCTGTCTTACATTGAGGTCTTTCATCCACTTTGAGTTTATTTTTGTGTATGGTGTAAGAAAGTGGTCCAGGTTCATTCTTCTGCATGTCGCTGTCCAGTTTTCCCAGCACCATTTGCTGAAGAGACTGTCTTTATTCCATTGGATATTCTTTCCTGCTTGGTCAAAGATTAGTTGCCCATACATTTGTGGGTCCATATCTGGGTTCTCTATTCTATTCCATTGACCTAAGTGTCTGTTCTTGTGCCAGTACCATACTGTCTCGATGATTACAGCTTTGTAGTATAGCTTGAAGTCTGGGATTGTGATGCCTCCTGCTTTGGTTTTCTTTTTCAAGATTGCTTTGGCTATTTGGGGTCTTTTCTGGTTCCATACAAATTTTAGGATTATTTGTTCTAGCTCTGTGAAGAATGCTGGTGTTACTTTGATAGGGATTACTTTGAATATGTAGATTGCTTTGGGTAGTATCGACATTTTAACAATACTCGTTCTTCCTATCCAGAAGCATGGAATCTTTTTCCATTTCTTTGTGTCTTCTTCAATTTCTTTCATAAGCTTTCTATAGTTTTCAGTGTATAGATTTTTCACCTCTTTGGTTAGATTTATTCCTAGGTATTTTATCGTTTTTGGTGCAACTATAAATGGGATCGATTCTTTGATTTTTCTTTCTGTTGCTTCATGGTTGGTGTATAGGAATGCAACTGATTTCTGTGCATTGATTTTATATCCTGCAACTTTGCTGAATTCATGAATCAGTTCTAACAGTTTCCTTGGTGGAATCTTTTGGGTTTTCCATATAGAGTGTCATGTCATCTGTGAAGAGTGAAAGTTTGAACTCCTCCTGGCTGATTTGGATGCCTTTTATTTCTTTGGGTTGTCTGATTGCAGAGGCTAAGACTTCCAATACTATGTTGAATAACAGTGGCGAGAGTGGACATCCCTGTCTTGTTCCTGACCTTAAGGGGAAAGCTGTCAGTTTTTCCCCAGTGAGGATGATATTAGCGTTGGGTTGTTCATATATGGGTTTTATGATCTCGAGGTATGATCCTTCTATCCCTACTTTCTTGAGGGTTTTTATCAAGAAACGTTGCTATATTTTGTTAAATGATTTCTCTGCATCTATTGAAAGGATCATATAGTTCTTGTCCTTTCTTTTATTGATGTGACGAATCACGTTCATTGTTTTGTGGATATTGAACCAGCCCTGCATCCCAGGTATAAATCCCACTTGGTTGTGGTGAATAATTTTTTTTAACATATTGTTGGATCCGGTTGGCTAATATCTTGATGAGGATATTTGCATCCATGTTCCTCAGGGAAATTGGTCTATAATTCTCCTTTTTAGTGGGGTCTCTGTCTGGTTTTGGAATCAAGGTAATGTTGGCTTCATAGAAAGAGTTTGGAAGTTTTCCTTCCATTTCTATTTTTCAGAACAGTTTCAAGAGATTAGGTGTTAACTGTTCCTTAAATGTTTGGTAGAGTTTCCCTGGAAAGCCATCTGGTCCTGGACTCTTATTATTTGGCAGATTTTTGATTACTAATTCGATTTCCTTACTGGTTGTGGGTCTGTTCAAATTTTCTATTTCTTCCTGTTTCAGTTTTGGTAATGTATATGTTTCTAGGAATTTGTACATTTCTTCCAGGTTGCCCATTTTATTGGCATATAATTGCTCATAATATTCTCTTATTATTGTTTTTATTTGTGTTGTGTTGGTTGTGATCTCTCCTCTTTCATTCTTGATTTTACTTATTTGGGTCCTTTCCTTTTTCTTCTTGATCAGACTGGCTACTGGTTTATCAATTTTGTTAATTCTTTCAAAGAACCACCTTCTGGTTTCATTGATCTGTTCTACCGGTTTTTTTTTTTTTTTGGTTTCGATAGCATTAATTTCTGCTTTAATCTTTATTATTTCCTGTCTTCTACTGGTTTTTGGGTTTTACTTGCTGTTCTTTTTCCGCTCCTTAAGGCATAAGGTTAGGTTGTGTATCTGAGATCTTTCGTCCTTCTTTAGGAAGGCCTGGATTGCTATATACTTTCCTCTTATGACAACTTTTGCTGCATCCCAGAGGTTTTGGGTTGTGGTGCTATCATTCTCATTGACTTCCATATGCTTTTTAGTTTCCTCTTTAACTGCTTGGTTACCCCATTCATTCTTTAGTAGGATGTTTTTCAGTCTCCAAGTATTCGTTACCTTTCCAAATTTTTTCTTATGGTTGATTTCGAGTTTCATGGCATTGTGGTCTGAAAATATGCACGGTATGATCCCAATCTTATTGTACTTACTTAGGGCTGATTTGTGTCCTAGTATATGGTCTATTCTGGAGAACATTCCATGTGCACTGGAGAAGAATGTATATTCTGCTGCTTTAGGATGAAATGTTCTGAATGTATCTGTTAAGTCCATCTGGTCCAATGTGTCATTCAAAGCCATTGTTTCTTGTTGATTTTTTGATTAGATGATCTGTCCATTGCTGTGAGTGGGGTGTTGAAGTCTCCTACTATTATGGTATTACTATCAATGAGTTTCTTTATGTTTGTGATTAATTGATTTATATATTTGGGTTCTTTCACATTTGGCACATAAATGTTTACAATTGTTAGGTCTTCTTGGTGGATAGACGCCTCGATTTGATATAATGCCTTTCTGCATCTCTTGATACAGTCTTTATTTTGAAGTCTAGATTGTCTGATACAAGTATGGGTACTTCGGCTTTCTTTTGTTGACCATTAGCATGATAGATGTTTCTCCATCCCCTTATTTTCAATCTGTAGGTGTCTTTAGGTCTAAAGTGGGTCTCTTGTAAACAGCCTATAGATGGGTCTTGTTTTCTTATCCATTCTGTTACCCTATGTCTTTTGATTAGAGCATTGAGTCCACTGATGTTTAGAGTGATACTGAAAGATATGAATTTATTGCCATTATGATGCTTGTAGAGTTGGAATTTCTGGTGGTGTTCCTCGTCCTTTCTAATCTTTTGTTGCTTTTGGTATTTATATATATATATATAATATATATATAATATATATATTATATATATAATATATGTAAATATATAATATATAAATATAGTATATTATATAATAAATTATATGATAAATAATTATATAATAAATATAAATATATATATATATATAAATATAAATATATATATATATATTTTCATCTTTTCTCCCCTTAGTCCCCCTTAAAATTTCTTGCAGGGCTAGTTTAGTGGTCACAAACTCCTTTAATTTTTGTTTGTCTGGGAGACTTTTTATCTCTCCTATTTTGAATGACAGCCTTGCTGGATAAAGAATTCTTGGCTGCATATTTTTCTGATTCAGCACACTGAATATATCCAGCCACTCCTTTCTGGTCTGCCAAGTTTCTGTGGATGTTCTGCTGCACACCTGATCTGTCTTCCCTTGTAGATTAGGGACTTTTTTCCCTTGCTGCTTTCATGATTCTCTCCTTGCCTCAGTACTTTGTGAATTTGACTATGATATGCCTTGTTGATGGTCAGTTTTTGTTGAATCTAATGGGAGTCCTCTGTGCTTCCTGGATTTTGATGTCTGTGTCTTTCCCCAGGTTAGGAAAGTTTTCTGCTATGATCTGCTCACATAACCCTTCTATCCCTATTTCTCTCTCTTCCTCTTCTGGGACCCCTATGATTCTGATGTTGTTCCTTTTTAATGAGTCACTGATTTCTCTAATTCTTAAATCGTGCTTTTTTGCCTTCATCTCCCTTTTTTTTCTGCTTCATTATTCTCCATAAGTTTGTCCTCTATATCGCTGATTCTCTGTTCTGCCTCATCTATCCTTGCTGCCACTACATCCATCCGTGATTGCAGTTCAGTTATAGCATTTTTAATTTCATTCTAGCTATTTTTTACTTCTTTTATCTCTGCAGAAAGGGATTCTAATCTGTTTTCGACTCCAGCTAGTATTCTTATTATTGTGATTCTAAATTCTGGTTCAGACATCATGCTTGTATCTGTGTTGGTTAAATCCCTGGCTGTCGTTTCTTCATGCTCCGTCTTTTGGGGTGAATTCCTGCTGAATTCTGTAGCTCAGGTTGTGCAGATTGTTGTGTTAATCCTCCAATCAGTTTTCTAGGTGTGTAGAATGGTTTAGTGTTCGTCTGGCTGTATTTCATGGATGCCAGACACACAAAAAGCTTCCATGCTGTTCCACCATCTTGGCTCCTCCCCCAGTAAATAACAACATTTTAAAATCCTTTTTATAAATCTTGATATAATTTTTATTATATAACATATATTATATGAACATCAGGTGTTTTTTTAATACTAGGAAACAACATGGAAAGTTTTTAGGTTTGAAACTTGGTTTCAGCACCCCAGTCCCTACAAGCTCTTTCATGTGGGAGAAGTAATTACTGCAAGTAATTTCCTCATCAGTAAAGTGTGGGCTTGATAATAACTGCAAATACTTAGACAGGAAGCACTCTGTGGCAGACATACAGTTCTTAAAACTGAATACATGCACACATACACACATTCTCTTCTATATCAGATCTACGATGTGAATAATGATTATCGTCAATGTATGATGAGGAAGCTGAGGTATGGAGAAGTAAGTTGTCTAAGTCCATAGTTTGGCCTGTGATTTTGTGCTCTAAGTCATTATTTATACTGCTTCAAGCATGCCTGCAGGCTACCAATAGTGTTCAAATAATTGAGATAGTCCATGTAATGTGGTTAGAAAAGTTTCATGCGTGTAATCAGCTTTCAATAAAGGTTAAGCATGATTGCAATTATATGCACGTCACATAAACAGATTTAATATTGATTAAATCCTTCACCCTTTCTCGAAATCTTGTGTGTTAATTATAGTACCTGAGATATTAAGAAAATTATTGGTCACATAGCAGGGGTATGGCCAATTTGGGAATCAAATCTCTTCTGACTTCAAATCTTTTGACTATAGCCACTCATCCTTGTAGCTGCTGATAATAGTTGTGCATGTATTAACAAAAGACTTCCTCTTGCTGTCTTTTTTTAAATTTGGTGAAAATAAGCTGGAATTTGGAAGTGAGTGGATACTGTTCCATGTACAGATACGTTGTACCTGTACAGATATGTTGTAATAAAGTAACTGGTTTTCCCTAAGATGGGACCTTGAGATAGGAACACCTTGGAATCACAAGTGTTGTGTGTGGAATCAGGCAATCCCAAGGTGGTGTTCTCATTCCCCACTTTGTAGACACTTAATCTTGAGCAAGTTACAAGTGCTCTCTAAATTCATTACCTTCTCTGTAAAATGAGCATAAAAATACCTTGCCAGACTTCATTTGAAGGTTCGGAACACTAAAATGATAACTTATAATTATGTCTTGATTTTTTTAGCTTCCTATAGCTGCCTCTATCCTTTGGCTTATGCACTGTCTTTTCGTCTTGAAGACCATCACTTCAATCTCAGATCTGTCATCTTATTGCTTACTTTTCTGACTCTGACTTCTGTGCTCCCTTCTAAGGATCATAATGATTATATTGACCCACTCAATGGATGTAGGATAGTCTCCCCATTTCAAGATTCTTAATTTAATCCCATCTACAAAGTCTAATTCAAAGGTAATACTCAGATTCTGACAATTATGACATGACCCATTTGAGGGGCATTATTCAGCCCATAAAAGAGCTTACAATGTTCCATCTTATTCACGGTAGGTAAGGGCTGCGTAATGATAATTTGAAAAGCAGGAGCTCATGCTCATATGTCCCAAAGTCCTTCCCAAGTGCTCACAGTTCTCATTGTCACAATGACACTCTAAAGTTTCATAGATGAGAAAACTGAGACACAGAGAGATGAATTAACTTGCCTATGATCATACTACTGTGATTCTAGAGAGCAGCTCAGATTTTAAGTCTGGCAATTAGATTCCAGAGGCTCCAAGTTAACAACATTGCTGTATTGCCTTGTGGGTGCTGTTCTTTTCAAGCTGTTATGGTTCCTTAGAGCAGACAGGTTAACAATCAGTGTACAATTATGTGGGATTCTTCCATAAATGGGCCAGTGGCAAATGCTTGGGCATCTTGGTTTAAGACTACCCTGTTCACAAGTTGAAACAGGTAAAGGTTATCCTCTGCCTGAACTAGCTCTTCTCCATGATACCCTTCTCAGCACAGGTAACTTCCTTCATTGACATAAAGCATTTTATCAGAAACCTATTCTCAGACCTTCCCTTAAGTATAAACAGTAAAACCCAATTTGTACATCCTCTTCCTGAGGACCCTGTGTTTTGGATATATCTGAACTTTCCTGCATACTCCAGCATTTCATGACAGTTATGTTAGTCATAGAATAGTGACAGAAGGTTGTTGGGAGGGAGAGTTGGCCAAGAATGAGTACTCCAGCTGCTCTCAAACTTTTTCAGAACTAGAAAATTTGTGTAAATAAATGCACTTGCCCTTGCATAGAATACTATTTCTTGCTTCCTACTAAATCCAAATCTACCTACATCAGCCTTCAAACACTGATACACAATGTATTGAACGTACAGCTTTGATTACTCCAGAGCAAGTCCTCTGTTTCAGCTGGACAAAACTAGTTGCCATTTCTTACTTCTCTGAAGTTTCTGGACTCTTGCCTCTCACTCCCATCCGTAAATCCAGGCTTCCTCAAAAGCCAGTAATTTGACTCTTCCGTTGGCTCTGGATTTCTCTTCTTATATCTCTTCCCTGAGAAATGAACTTGGAAGACCCTGGTTGTAAGAGCTCTGGGAAAGGTCATGAGGTACACGTAATTACAGAGAGAGATCCTGTTGGCTAATATATCAAAATATTAACCTGCCAGTGTTTGAACTCTTTTTGAAGAAAAGATACGTGAAGGGCTTGCATAGAAACAGGATGTCTCTAACCCATAAGATTCTTCTCAGTGAAGATGCCAAAATCTTTTCACGAAACATCCTTAGCTGGCAACTATACAAATGTCTGGGTGACTTCAGTTTGGCAATTCTTATAAGCTACACATGTTCCTTTTATTCAGATTTGGACTTGAGATTATTGGAAAAATACATGTTCTCTATTTGTACTGTTAGGACATACGTTTCTTTTTTTAAATTTTTTTAATGTTTATTTTTGAGAAAGACAGAGGGCAAGTGTGGGAGGGACAGAGAGAGAGAGAGAGAGAGAGAGAGAGCAAGACACAGAATCTGGCAGGCTCCAGGCTCCGAGCTGTTAGTGCAGAGCCCCATATGGGGCTTGAACTCACAAACCTTGAGATCACAACCTGAGGTGAAGTTGGACGCGTAACCGACTGAGGCACCGAGGCACCCCAGGATATACATTTATTGAAGGTAAAGAGACATTGCTTTGTCTCCTTTAAATATGTAATCCAGCAACAGTATGTGTAGGTCTTTGAAAACATTTTGCACATTTTCTCCTATGGTGTTCACCATTAGAGAAATGACTGTCCAAATTGAGTTGGCTGAGCAGCTACTAACAACAAATGTTTCCTACATTTATTCATTTATGCCAACTAATTGATTTGTCCTGCCAATATAAATGAGACTTACACAATTTTATGGTAAAATAAAAAAAATAAGATAGATTAAATAAAAATATAATTGAAGAAATGTTGGACTCATAATCCCTGACCTGCTGAGAACCAATGTAACTCACGTTTTCTAATTAATTGTATAATTTGCTCAAGTTTTAGTAGGAAATGGAGCCTAGAGAGTCAGAATATCTCCCAACCAAATTTTATACCTTGTGGAACAGAAAATCCAATAAAATACCTAAAAGCCTGATCCGAAATTACTATACAAGTGATGAAGTTGAGAAATCAGGGTCTGCCTTGGAACATAAGAATATATGGAATGAAAAAAAAAAAAAAGAATATATGGAATGAAATGAATATAAATGATAGCAATACATTTTGGCAGTAGTGAACCCAGGAGAAAGAGTTAAGGGCATAGTCTTCCCTAGTGAGGAGCATAATTTTATCAATAAGATTGCTTAGAATTACCAACACATGGTAATTATAATAAAAGACAGACTTGTGGTTAGATAGTTTATCACTCTTTTACAATCTCTATGGATAATGCAAACCCTTAATGGGTAGATCCCAGGCAGACCCATTCCATCCCTCCTCTTTTGGTACACAACTGTATTTTGATTATCTAATATCTGGATAATGTGTTTTCTTAAATTTGGCTTAGCAAATATGTGCAGAATAAACAAATCAGCCATTTTGACTGAACTCACACAAAGTTAGATGTAGGACTGACTTATACTGTAAACAAGAGAGTAATGTAGGAATTACCTGTGTTTGGCACTTCTTACGTCATTGATTCTTTTAAAGAAACACTGCGATTCATTAGTGTTACAATAGATCCTGGGGATATCAAGATAAATAAGAGCCACACCCAGTTTTAGCCTATAGGAACTCACAATCCAGTAGGAAAATAGACACAACTGAACAAAAAATTATAAAACATGTGGACGCACACTGTGAGGATGCTGTGTATGAAGTCTGTGGTGGCCAAGAAAAAGGAGCAGTTGATTTCCCTTGAGGCAGAAATGCTAAAGTCACACAACTGAACTGGATTTTAAAAGACAAAAATGAGTTTGTCTGCTGGAGTGCTGCGAAAAAAGGCTGTCTGTCTCTGTATTGACAATATAGGGAGCAAAACAACTGGCTAACTTCTTTCATGCCGAGGTTTTACCTATCTCAGGAATGGTATTTGCTTTGTAAAAGAGGATTATGTAAGTCATTGAATCACCAAATAATGGACACTCGGGCAACACGGAAGGTAGAATTTTTCTTTAGGGAGTCTTCTGGCATTCCTCAAATCATACCCTTTGGGTGATTACCTGCCTAATATATACAAAAGGCCAGCTCAGATTTGGGTTCTCCAGTTGAGACATTCCAATAAAAAGGAGACATAGGGTCATTTCCACCAAATAAATAATGTGGTTTAATAGTTGGAAAAAACTAATGAACTCAGAGTTGTTTTAAAATGTATGGGGCCTAGTTTTGGAAAAAGAAATCACCTCAGTTTCCCAACAGGGTTGTAAAATACAAGTCCTAGAAAATGTCAATGCAGGTTGTAAAAAATTAAGTACCACTGGAAATTATCTACGTAATCCTGGTTTGTAGGATTTCCATTTCAGGAAAATACCTATTAAGGTTACTACACTGTGGGTCACCGACATAGCATCATCTTTCTAGTGGGCTAACTCTACCTCAACATCTCGGAATGCAGTGCAACCACCATTCTTGCCCTCAATGCCCTGTCCTACATCTCTATCACATGCAGTGGTGGCCAGAATAGCTTGCGATCTAAAGATAATGACTATTGTCATCTTTATGATTGAAAGTGAGCTTATGACACATTTCTTATTTCTCTTTCCAACTAGGGGATTCCAAGTAAGCAAACAAAGCATTGACGAAAGTTGAAGAGAAAGTGTCCAGTACTACCCTTCTTATATGTTTGTCTCCCCATTTCCTTCTGATGGTTGTTCATAGCCCATCTGGTGGCTACTTGACACAAAAGATCCTACATCTAATTCCAGTGTGCCTTGGCAAGTGACGTCATTGTTTAGACATGCCTCTGATTTGCTGGCATTGTCAGATTCTACACCGTAGTTATGCCTATGGAGATACCAGTTTTTATTCTCTGTCTTCTCATCCTCAAATTTAAACTCATTAAAGATTTGTGGTTCTTGCTGTAAATGAACTGCTTTGTTGGTGTACAAGTGTATAAATGGCTTTTAAACTTGTAATTCTATCCAGTATGTTTTGAAATACCATTCAATGAATACTTCTTTTTTCCCCATGGAAAATACAAATATTTGCCAATCTAGCTTTAAACAGGAAAGAAAAACCTTTATTCACAAATTGTTTAGCTTCCTATTTTGCTTGTTAGGTTTCAGGTGTATACTTCTGGGCACAGCTGGTTTCTAAGCTTTGCAGGAGACTCTGTCTCTGAAAACAGATATTTTCACCAAACTGTCATTAAATACAGGATAAATTTTGATTCACGTCAGCACCCCTTCCCTCTTTGGAGTTGGTTTCTTTTTTTGTTCAGGTGCAAATGTTTCTGCACAGCTGTCTGGAGCGCCCTTCCAAGCCTTGTGCAGAAAATAAAAATATTTTCCTATTCAGTTATAGCAACAAAAGAAAAAGGGGAAAGAAACAGTCTTGCCTTTCTACCTTCTGAGCATGTAAATAGCAGTTCCACACTGTCCCCTCATGGGCGCCTGGCCCCAAGCAGCACACTGCAGGCTGACTGCCAACCATTTTGTGTAGAAGTAGCATTGGCAGGAGTTTGGTTTGGCAAAGGATCTGTTTCTTTCTCAACCTAAGGCTATTACAAGCTTCCTGTTGTATCTGCTCTATTCGATTTGCTGTCTATCGTTCTGCTCTGACCACGGCTACCTTTTAATCTACTTAGTGCATGAGGGCAATATAACAAATCCTTCGATTATTTTATCTTATCACAGGCTGTTCTGCCACTTTTTTTTTTTTTCTGTTTTAAAGTTTATCTCTTGGGATTTGGAGCTAGAAAACTATCAAAAAATCAGTCTGTTTACTCCTCATCAATATTTAGGCAACTTTGTAAATGGCTGTTCTTGAGTGCCCTTGCTCCTCCTGAAGCTGTGTGGACTGCTTGCAAACATTCAAAGTGAACACAGGTCCTGTCATTGGATCATTCTGGAGAGTTTATGTTGGCAAAATATCAAGAGTTTGTATGTTCGTATTTTGGTACTATTTTCATAAACAAGTTTTATTTGAAAGTCAAAACAATTACACTAATCTTATAGCTCTTTGAGATCTTCCTCAGTTAATCAATGATAGTTAGCTACTGTGATCAATGATAACTTTGTTTAATTCCAGAACTTGTAAATTTCCAAGCACTTCTAGGCAAATAACTACTCCTAGTCTCAACTGTATCAGTTCTAAAGACGGGGATAAGAATAAAATTTGCAGCATCTGTGTTATAGTAAGGATTGAATATGATATAATCTCCATACAGTACTTTGCATATTGCCCAGCATTACATGCACAATGAAGATGGTGATGAAGATGATGACGATGATGATTGACGTGACTCCAGTTAGTAAGAAGCCAGCTTTCTTTAAGCTTAATCATGCTTTTGGCCAGTATGTGACAGGATCGTGATGAAATAATAGAGTATAGCCCTGAATGCAGTCTTTTGCCACTTCCTCGCTTCAGATCCAGAAACTGAAAGTTCAATAAGACAGACAAGAGCCCCAGATTCTATAATTAGCAGCAGATATAGGAATAAAACCTTGAGTCCTTATTCAGGGTCTCCAAAGTTCTTGTTTGTTCCTCTACATCGTGTTATTTTCCTGACAACTTTCTTTGTCCTTTTCTCCAAAAATTAAAAAAGAAAACATAAATTACGCAAATGGAAAGCAGATACTAAGGCCAGGTTTAGAGGAGGGGGAAGAGGAAGAGGAAAAAAAGAAAGACAATTCTAAATTCCACAGTCCACGGCAAGTTCACTAAAATCTACCCTTTTGGAGTCTACAAGAAAAGTGATCTTGAATAAAGACTAAGAAAATCTTGGGGTCCATTACTTGTTAGCCTTATACCAGGAAATTAAGCTGGACCATATGTAACCCACAAAAATTTCTTATTTCTATTCTAGAAACATTCTTTGATAAACTTCTTCAACCTTTTCCCAAGACTTAGTCTGCTTTCTGTTTTGTCTTGTATGGCTGAGCTGCTGATTCACTAACAGAAAAATCATGCCCTCCCAATCTCTTTCTCCTTTAACAATTCAAAATAGAGACTGGAAAGTCAGGTAAAGTATCTCCCAGCCTCCTTGGGCACAAAGGGTGACCATGTACGACCAATAAGATGCTTACGGGGGAACTTTTAAGACAGTTTTTGCTACCTTACAAAGGAGAATAATGTGACAGGAGAGCTCATTCTCCATTTTTTAAAGTTTTGAATATGAACATTGTGTCTGGTGCTAAGGCAGCCATTTCTTTCCCATAAGGCAATCATCATGAAGATAATGAGCCAACATTTAAGAATAGTAGAGTGAAAAGATAGAAAGAAACTGAATCTGAGACTATCTTGGAATTGGTTTGTTGTTAAGAGTAAGTGTTATGTTTCAAGTCATTATTAGTTGAGTTTTCTATTACTTATAGAAGATGTAATTTCTAATTGATACTGTGTGATGGAGAATGTTAGGTATGTGGGTCGCATCTCCCTAGTCAGTTGAATGTCTGACTCTTGGTTTCAGCTCAGGTCATGATCCCAAGGTTGTGGGATGGAACCCCATATTAGGCTCCATGCTTTCTCTCTCTCTGTCTCTCTCCCCGACTTGTGCTCTCTTTTTCTCTCTCAAAAAAAGTACATACTAAAATTTTTAAAAATTTGTTTGGTATAAACTTCTTTGCATGTGATTTAAAATGTATGTACCCTTTGACCCTGCAATTACACCTCCAGGAACTCTAATTTATTCACTGTGTTAAATGAAAGATGGCTGTAATTATTTATTACTTCTATTGAGAAGCAGAGTTTTCTTTCTCGCCCTTTAACTTCAGGCTGGCCATAGTAAATTCCCTGGCTAGCAGAGAGTAGCAAAAGTGATGTCATGGAACTTCTAAAGTTGGGTCATAAGACACCTTGCAGCTATCAT
This sequence comes from Lynx canadensis, assembly GCF_007474595.2. Classification (NCBI taxonomy): domain Eukaryota; kingdom Metazoa; phylum Chordata; class Mammalia; order Carnivora; family Felidae; genus Lynx; species Lynx canadensis. Next base: position 201,727,926 of record NC_044303.2, on the reverse strand, counting down.
CTGGGCCTTTTGGAGCACTCTTTTTTGAGCACTGAGTTGCTACATAGATGCCCAAATCCACTGAGTCTGCTATGTAGAACAGCCTATGTATAAGCAATTCTGTCAATAGTCCCAGCTGAGTCCAGCTTTCTAACGGTACTTGTCAAGGCACCAGTCAGAAGAGAGAAGTTGCCTTGAACCCCAGACAGCACATCTGGCACCTAACTTCTGCTGAATGACTGACATTCATGTCATGTGAAACAGAAGAATCACCGACGAATTCCTGACACACAAAACCTTGAGACAAAATAAATTATGATGTTAAGCTGCTAAATTTCGTGGTAGTTTGTTATATAGTAATTGATTACTATAATACATAAGTACATAAAGACATATATACAAGAATGCTCATTAAAGCCTTAACTATAAAAATTAAAACCTGGAACAATTTAAATTCCATTAGGAAGGGACAAGTAATTTGTAGCAAATCCATATAAAAATCTATAACACATAAGTCTGTTGAAATGACTGGGATATATATTTGTATAAAATGATGTAAAGAGTTGATTATCTATTTTGAGAGATAAATTGTATGTGCAAGTGGGGGAGGGTGAGAGAAAGAGGAAGAGATAGAGAGAGAAAGAGAGAGAGAGAGAGAGAGAGAGAGAGAGAGAGAGAGAGAATCCCAAGCTCAGGCTCCACACTGTCAGCACAGAGCCTGATGCAGGGCTTGAACTTACAAACCCTGAAATCATGACCTGAGCCCTAATTGGACACTTAACTGGCTGAGCCATCCAGGAGCCCACTGGTTGTGCTTTTTTTTTGTTTTTGTTTGTTTTTTTTTTTTTTTAGTTGTTGTTTTTAAAGTTGATTTATTTATCTTGAAAGGGAGAGGCAGAGAGAGAGGGAAAGAGAGAATTCCATGCTGACAGCACAGAGCCTGATGAGGGGCTGATGTGGGGCTCCATGTGGGGCTCAATCCCTCAAACCTGTGAGATCATGACCTGAGCCAAAATCAAGAGTTTGATACTTAACCAACTGAGCCACCCAGGCGCCCCATAAGGCTGTTAATAGTTTCAGCCTCATGGGAAATTTTTACCCCTTTTGCCAGATGTTATCGTTCACAGATAATTTTGTTGTTTTTGTTTACATTGCTTAGGCAGTACAAATGCATTAAGAAATTTTCGGGGCGCCTGGGTGGGTCAGTTGGTTAAACGTCAGACTTAGGCTCAGGTCATGATCTTGTGGTCCGTGGGTTCGAGCCCCGCGTCGGGCTCTGTGCTGACAGCTCAGAGCCTGGAGCCTGTTTCAGATTCTGTGTCTCCTTCTTTCTCTGACCCTCCCCTGTTCATGCTCTCTCTCTCTCTGTCTCAAAAATAAATAAAATGTTAAAAAAAAATAAAAAAAAAAGAAATTTTGGAAATCAGCAAAAGGTGGCAAAAAAGGACAGACTACAATTCCATCTAAAGATACCTTTTGTATTCTAGGCTTTTCCATGCACATTTCATTTTAAGTGAGCTCAAGTGTTACATTGCTTTACATCTTTTATACATTTGGGTTTTCCAGATTTAACATCATATCATCTGCAAATAATTATTTGCTTTCTTCTTTCCAGGTTTCACTAGCTAGACTTAGGACAATGTTCAATAGTAACAGTGTCTTCCTAAAGCTTTGGATTAAGTCCCACACTGTCTCTTGGATCAAGCTTGATAGTCTTCATCATGTTGAGGAAACATTTTTATTTTTCTGTATTAAAAACTTATACTAGTTAATGGTTTTTGGATTTTTGCTATAGTCTTGGGTATCCAATTGGAAAGACTCTATTATTTTTTATATTCATCTTGTCTATGTGATAAATTTTATTAATAGATTTCATAATGATGAATTGTTTGATTCTGGGACTAAAGACCATTTTGTTGTAGGCTGTTAAAGACTTTGTGTGTCTGCAGTCATAAAGAATTGGATATACAGATTTCTCTGTATCTTTGTCATTTATTTATTTTTAGAATAGTTCTTATTTTATAAAGTGAATTTGGCAACTTTCCTTTTTGTAATCTGTTTCCCAGTAATTTTTGTAGCACAGACATTATCCATGTTTTGAAAACTTAGAATAAGTCAAGTGTAAAAGTATTGGTTGCTGGAGATGTTTTTTCTGTTTGTGCTGTTTTTGACAGTTTCTAGTTTTTTTGCTTTGTTTTTTCCTTTTAAAGTCTTTGTTGAATTTGTTCTTGTTGAATTTGAACCTAAAGTTTTTCATTAGATAGTTGTTTATTTTCTTGAGATTATTAAATATATTAGTATCAATTGTTCTAATTTTAAAATGTATTCTAGAGCTGTTAAAATATTTCCTTTCTAATATTAAAGTAATTTTATTAACCAGAGCTTTTCCATATAACTGTTTATAAAAATCTCATGTTTATCATTTCCCTTGTTTTGCTATGTAATTATTTCTACTTGGAGCTCCATTATTTACTTTCTTCTGAATTATTTAGATTTTGTTTATTTTTCTTGCTATCTCTTGAGTAAACCTTTAAAAGAATATTTCACTTATTTTAAAAATAATGAAAATAACATTTGCTTTGAATATGACTTTGATTGTATCTCATAGGTCTGATATGAGTTTTTGTTGTTGTTGTCGTTTTACTTATTCTGTTAAAGTTAATCCAATTTTCTCCTTGACTAATTGTTATTTATAAGGATGTATACAAAAATTTTCAAGTGTTTGGGTTTTGTTGATGCTATTTTCTTTTCATTTACCTTCTTAACTATCTTGGAATATGGCCAGTTAGGTAATTATTTATATGTGGTTATATTAAAACTGTGAACTTTTCTTAAATCAATTTCTCAAAGTTAAGAATAACACTGTACTAATTTATCCACCTTTTGGAATATAACTTTCCTCCACCCCAAACTCCACCCTTGCCTAATGTTATCCTTAGTAATTCAACCGGGAGATAAGACTCAACAATTTTTTCTTTGTTATTGCTACCTATTTGGAAGGAAAAAAAATGTTGTAAGGAACATTTTTGAAAGTTATGTTTTTTGTTTTTTTTTTTAAACATCTGGATGGAGTCCATTCTGAGTTCAGACACAACTGAGAATATCTTTGCACTGCTTTCATATAAGAATTATTCCTTGGCTGAATATAGAATATAAAACACATTACTGTTAAATTTGTATTGGTGCTGCTCCAGTTTCTTTTTCTATTTATTTTTTTTTTAATTTTTATTTTAAGCAGTCTCCATGCTCCATGTGGGGCTTGAACTCATGACCCTGAGATGAAGAGTCATGCTCTACAAATTGAGCCAGCCAGGCTTCCCTCCGGTTTCTTATTGTGTTTAATATGGACCAAAAATTGGGAGCCAGCCTGACATTTTCTTTACCTTGTGAGTCACCATTTTGTTTTGTTGACTACCGGAGAAACTTTTAACTTTAAATGTTAAATAATTAGGTTAACACAAAGTGAAAATCATTTTATTATTTTTTTTCTTCGCACAATAAACAAGAGAAAGTTTAGGCCACATCTTAGGTCTTTTCTTTGAAGATATGATCAATTAATTTTCTTTATATTTTTAATACTTGATTTATTTTATCTTTATTTTTAAATATTCTTATTATTGTAATTAATATGTTTTATCGAGGTATCATATGGATGTTTTAAAATGGTCAGTTGTTTAGTATTCAATTCAATTTAACTGTCATCCAAAATACGTATCAAAAATTCTTGTTCCTCTTTCTTACACCTATTATCATAGATTACTTCTGCCAATTCTAGAAGTTCATATAAATGGAATCATACAGAACGTATTCTTTTGGGACACGTTTCGTTCACTCAGCATGTTTGTGCTGTTGATTCATACATCAGTAAGACATTGCATTTTACTTCTTTTTTTTTTTTTTTTTAAGTTTATTTACAGAGACAGCGAATGCAAGCCAGAGCAGGACAGAGAGAGAGAGAGACAGACAGACAGACAGAATCCCAAGCAGGCTCTGCACTGTCAGCATAGAGCCTGATGTGTGGCTTGAACCCACAAATTGTGAGATCATGACTTGAGCTGAAATCAAGAGTCAGATGCTTAACTGAAGCATCCAGGCACCCCATTCCATTTTGCTTCTGAGTTGTCTTTCATTGTGTGACTACCCTATGGTTTGTTCCTCCTCTTAATGGGTATATAGAAGGTTATCGTTTTTTACTGTTATTATTGAGCCTGCTAGGAACTTTTTGTTCAAGTCTTTATGGTGGATTTATGTTTTTATTTCTCTTGGATTAATACCTAGGGGTGGAATTGCAGGATTATAACATAGACGTATGTTTAACTTAATAAGAAATTGTCCAAAAAGTCTCCAAAATGTTGAGCCATGTTACACGCCTACCAACAGTGTATGAAAGTTCCAGTTGTTCAACGCCATCACTATTTCATGTCAGTCTTTTTGAATTTCAGGCATTTCATGGGTGTTGAATGATCTCTCACTATGGCTTAAATTTGCACTTCCCTGATGCCAATAATATTGACCACATTCTCAAGTTTATTACTACTTATATTTCTTCTTTTACAGAGTAATTTTTCAAGTTATTTCTTAGTTTATAAATGATTGTTCACTTTTTTATTGTTGATATGTAGAAATTCTTTATTGATTTTAAGTATGATTTTTTTCAGATAGATATATTACAAACATTTTTTCCAGAGAGTTTTTTTTAAGTGGAAATTCAAGAAAAATTCTCTCTCTCTCTGTCTTTCCCTTTCTCTCTCACACACATGCATACTCAAAAGCAATTTTGTATTCAGCTTCTGATTCAGTAGTAGATTCATGAATCTACCTTTACTTCATGACTTGATATTTTATTTTTATCAAGCTTATCATTATTTCCTTCAATGTTGTTTTAAATTTTATGTTTTTGTTTCCATGTGGTTTCATTTTAATATTTTGTTTTGTTCTATTATCTATTTATAAAAGTTTTTTTTTTTATATAGAAGGTGTTAGATAGAAGTTTTTAATTGGAGAGTAATTGAGATGCAACTATAGTTCTGGACTCTAACACAGACTGAACCACCCCGACTATTTTAAGTCATTCATTTTAGAATCTGCTTTTTGGGGGGACTGCTCAAGCATGAAGAACAAGACTTATGAAGAGGCTCCCTGATAAAGTACTAAATTTATAAATGTTCTTTGGAAATACCTCAGCACAAAAATAAGGTTGTGGAGAAACAACAGTATTTGTCTATTTGCCCCTAAATAACAATACAACAGAAATTACAGCTATAATAATTAGGTTAAATGTAAATATACATATAAAATTAAAAGTTATTAATTATTATAACAATGTAAAAAATCAATATGACAATATATTTTTGTGGCTTCTTATGTTAAATTTTTGCAAGTCTGACATTAGGTTTGTTTTTTTCTCTAAGTTAGTGAAATTTACCCAACAGTTCTCAATGTGCTATCATGTATAGGTCTGTAATGCTTGCCACCTAACATCTAACTGCTATTCTTTTTTTAAGAGAATAATTATGCTGCACAGATATAATTGGAGTCTGATTCTAGAAATACTTCATTGTAAATAATAAGCTACAGTTTATTGGAAGGAGGGTCATTTTAACAGTTCTTATGTATTGGAATCTTCAAAATTCAAATCCCCAAAGACTACAGCAACAAATTAAAAAAGAGAAAAAATATATATTTTTTTTTGTGTACACACACACACACACACACACACACACACACACATAGACGTATATGTAATACCACAATAAAACCACCACATGAAATGAAAATACATTCAGTGAACAGAATTCCTGGCATTATCTACCATGTTTAGGTATTACTTTGTGTGATATTCTGTATTGCTTCCCTAGGGTTGCCTAACAAAGTGACTTAAAATAACAAATTGATGCTCTCGGATTTCTGGAGGTTAGAAATATAAAACCAAAATGTCAGTAGGTCCATGCCCCTATGAAGACTCTTGGAAGAATCCTTCTTTGTCTAATCCCACTCTTGGTGGCCCCAGGTTTTCCTTGGCTTGTGACATCATCCCCAAATCTGCCTCCATCTTTACATAGTCTTCTTCCCTCTGTGTCTCTTTGTCTCTGTGTGTTCACATGGCCTTTTTAAGAGGCCTGTCATTAGGTTTAGGATCTATCTTAATCTAGAATGACCATTTTAAAATTTGACTAATGATATCTGCAAAGACCCTATTTCCAAATAAATTCCTATTGTGAGGGTCTGGGTGGACATAAACTTTGCGAGACATTATTCAACCAGTAGAATCTCTAGAGAATATAAAAATAATATAAAATCATATTAAAAAGATTGATTTTAAATTTTCAGTTCAGTCTTGGTCTGAGTACTTTCATATTACATTAAAAGATCTTTGGGTTGACATGATTCTGGAATTAGTGCTTGATCTTGTGAACAACTGACTAGTAGCATGGCCTTGGGTAAATAGTTTAATATCAAATCTCTCAGTTTTTCCAGATCAAAGGTGAGGAGATTGGACTAACTGAATGCTAAGGTCTCTTCTGTGTCTAAAATCCTTCGCTTCTGTATAGAGTCCAGACATATTTAATGGTCATGATTTATGCAGCAATTTAAATTATACTGAATAAAATTATGAAAAAAGAATTTGACCTAGTAAGGTAGTAAAATTAACCCCCAGATGAATTCTCTACATTTCATATGTTTTATTGGGAATAGAATAGAATAAAACTGAATAGAATGGAATGGAATGGAATGGAATGGGATAGGATAGGGTAAGATAGGACAGGATAGGATAGGATAGATTACAAAAATTAGGGAGACTGGCTTTCTTTTGTATTTTCTATATAATTAGCCAGAAATTTCTCTCACAGAAGGATTAGCTTATTTGTATGCCAAAAAATGTTTTTCTAGTGGTTAGTCCCAAGAAAGATCTTCCACAAAAAAGATCTTCTAAATCAATAATAGAACAATTCAGCTGACAAGTTTCAAGAACCATTTTAAAATCAAATAACTGTGTTTAAATAGGTACATAATGACCAGATCTTGTCACCTACTCTTCTCCTACCTACCCTGCGTGTGTGTGTGTGTGTGTGTGTGTGTGTGTGTGTGTGTGTAAGCTTGTATTATCAGTTATTGTATGCTTTTGGAAGTATTTTGCTGACAAGTCAAAAGTTTCTTGAAACTATTTCTCTGTTTACTTTGTTATGAAATGAATGGTTATATAGCTAGCAGAAGCAGAGTCGGAAAAGCATAGTAATTTTTAAAAATTGACACTATTTAAACAGTGTGGTTCCTTCCTTGTATTTCTAAACATCTTGATAGAGGATTTCAGATTCATTGATTTGGTTATGAATCCTGGGGATATTCTTATTTAACTAGGAAGATATTGTAAAATTTTTCCTTTAAGAATCTATTTAAGTATGTATTTTTCTCTTTGGTGTGTACATCCTAACAGCCATTCACAATCAGTGATATCAGCATCTCTTCTTTATGGATGACTGAAAATTTTTAAAAAGCTATCTAAGTTGTCATGTTTCTAGACATGAACTATATATTTATGTAACTAAGTTAAATACCAAATTTACAATGGTTAGATAGTGAAAATGAATGCCCACAGAAATGCACGAATGAAAAATTCCTTATTGATTTGGTTTTGCATGTAAATTACTTTTTTGTAGTATTTTTCTCTGTAAAACAATGTGATACCCAGGAAGCGTCTGTTTTAGACTAATGTTCTAATATCAATGGTGGGATTTTGGAAACATTACTAAATTTTTGAAACTTGCTTTCCTCATTTGTAAAAATAAGCACAACAATGCACACCTTTTTATGGTGAATAAAAGCAATTATGTGTAAAAAGCATCTTACATATAGTACATGTTCAATGAATGGTGGCTACTCTGAATGACTTAGATGCTTGATGGTTTTTCCATGAAATGCAAGAAAAACCATAAATTTTTTTCTAAGACTGGTTGCATATAAACACAAAAATTCTAAATCAGGAATTTTGTCTAACTGAAAGCACATGTATGCAATCTTATATTGAAAATGAAAATTTAAATGCATATAATTTTTCTCTGGAATTTGTAATAAATATATTACAAATTGTATTTAAGAAAGTTAGTAATTCTGAGGTGCCTGGGTGGCTCAGTTGGTTAAACGTCCAACTTTAGCTCAGGTCATGATCTCGCAGTTTGTGAGTCTGCACCCCTCGTCGGGCTCTGTGCTGACAGCTCAGAGCCTGGAGCTGCTTCAGATTCTGTGTCTTCCTCTCTCTCTGCCCCTCTCCCACTCATGCTCTGCCTCTCTCTCTCTCAAAAATAAATAATAAAACATTAAAGAAATGAAAAAGGAAGTTAGTAATTTTATTTATAAAGAATAAAATTAAATGTTTCAAAGTATATCTTTAAAATAATAGAATTCAAAATATTTCCAACTGTAGTTCAGTTGAAGCAGTTTTCCCCAAACTTGCCTGATCATGCTATCCCTCTAGTCTGAGGACAAGTGGATTTCTTAGAAGTACCTAGTCTTGAACTCCACCTGGACTTGCTGAAGAAGAATCTTAAGATGCTTGGTCCAAGTTTATAAATTTATTTTTTTAGGGGGGTAGATTGTGTATTCCTACAATGTTTTAGGGTTAGGGAAGTCTGGGGAACATTGAATGAAAAGCATACCCAGATAATGTGGCTGTAGCTATGAATTGATGATTTATAAGGTTTTCTTAAAAGATATCAGAAATGGCAAGAACTCTTACCTTAAATAACTCAATCCAATGGGTCAACTGTCTCAGTTTTCAGGGTTATATTTCAAAGTTGGCAGGCACGTCAGACATCTGTGAAGTTGCTTTAAGCCAGATATTCCATACAGAGTAACTGAGGTTTTCTATATATGACAGGCTGTTACCAGTACATGTACTGAAATTACCCAAATTGAAACAACCTCCTCGTGCATAATGTGATGACACTGCAGGGTCCAGTGGAGTTTTGTTTGGGCACCTGAAGCAAACCATGAGGAAGAGGGTGGTCTTGCCAGAAGGTATAACTGGGATCATCTAGCAGACTGAGAACAAAGATGAGACCTGTCAGAATACAATGTTATCTTCCTCACTTTTCTGTGTTATATCAACATGGTATGTATATTCCCTACTCAAAGATATAGAATGGTAGCCCTGCTGTATCTGAGTCAGGAACCATAACTGATTACAAAATCTCAAACAAATACTGGCAGAAACAGCATATTTTAAAGCATCCACTTCTCAGGGCGCCTGGATGGCTCAGTCAGTTAAGCATCTGATTCTCAATTTCAGCTCAGGTCATGATCTCACAGTTTGTGAGGTCGAGCCCCACATCGGACTCTGTGCTGACAGCATGGAGCCTGTTGGGGATTCTCTCCCTCCTTCTCTCTCTGTCCCTTTCCCGCTCTCTCTTTCTCTCTCTCTCAAGAATAAATAAATAAACTTTAAAAAATAAAAATAAAAAATAAAACATCCACTTCTCTAAGTATTCACTTTAGTTCAACAATTTATGGCACATATTGTTGGTCTAACCCCACCTGAGAGTAGGAATGAGCTAAGGTGGGAAGGCATGAGGGAAGGTTTTCTGAAGAAAGTTACCAATTCACTGGAGAGAATGGGAGAGAAGGACCAGTCTCAGGTTAAGGTTCAGTTGCTTACAAAGTAAGAAATGTTTAGAGACTAGTAAACACAATATTATATACATATTTATTTTTTGAATTCATTTTGTTAATCTATAAAATTAGATTATATAGGGTACTGGTATGTGATAAAGCACTGAATTTTCTATGCAATTTCATACTTGATATTTAACATTTTCTTCTAACTAATCCCAAATCACTATTATGATCAAAATAGATGTCCAGTGGCAGATGTTGAGAATAGTGTTCTCTAACTATTACATTTTAATCTTTTGTCAGTTTCTTCCAAATTATTTATTTCCATTTTCAAGATATACAATTAATCTTCATTATCTTTTATTTTAATTCTAATTTATTGCAAGAAATTATAATTTGTATTCATAAATTAATTGAGAGAAACTTAAGCACTGAAATTTCCCCACATCTAACACTTATTCTAAATTTTTTTTTTTTCAACGTTTATTTATTTTTGGGACAGAGAGAGACAGAGCATGAACGGGGGAGGGGCAGAGAGAGAGGGAGACACAGAATCGGAAACAGGTTCCAGGCTCCGAGCCATCAGCCCAGAGCCCGACGCGGGGCTCGAACTCACGGACCGCGAGATCGTGACCTGGCTGAAGTCGGACGCTTAACCGACTGCGCCACCCAGGCGCCCATCTAACACTTATTCTATAACATTTTGACTCTCCTGGATTTCCACTGCCACTACATAACATATCCCACATTAATGCCCTTCATTCTGATGTAGCTAGTGTCCTTAGCGAATTAATTGCTTTTCTGTTAGGATTTATCCACCATTCTATTTTTCCTATCACTCACTATGCCTACTCACACTGCTTTAGACCTTACACAATATTATCTTGGGTAAAAAATGCTTTACAAGTCTGCTAATTGTTCTCTAATCTATCCCCATCTGCTGCTCATTCTCCAACCTTCGTTTGAATGCTTGCACATGAAGGTGGTGATCTTCCAGTTGGGCTTGACCAATATGGTAGATCGTAAGGTAGGAAGAGAAAGAGTTCAGGATACTTCTTCCTTCCCTGGGTGGCACCTAATTTCTGACCACAGGTAGCTTAGAGGACACCCTTTGCCATGGCTCGAGCTCTTTTTTGCACTCTGGTAAAACTCTGTGACAATCTTATTCCATTAGTCTTGAGGATGGTAATGACATATTGATGCTGCTGTTTGTTTTCTGTTTTGTTTTGTTCTTAACTTCGCCTTTCATTATAAACCATCTAGGGAAAATTCCACTTCCACCAGAGCCCAGATTGATATATAAAAGTTAAAAAAAAAAGTGGGGCGCCTGGGTGGCTCAGTCGGTTAAGCGTCCGACTTCGGCTCAGGTCACGATCTCGCGGTATGTGAGTTCGAGCCCCGCGTCGGGCTCTGTGCTGACTGCTCAGAGCCTGGAGCCTGTTTCGGATTCTGTGTCTCCCTCTCTCTCTGACCCTCCCCCGTTCATGCTCTGTCTCTCTCTGTCTCAAAAATAAATAAACGTTAAAAAAAATTAAAAAAAAATTAACACTGTTGTAAGTTATAATAATGTAATTTTAATTTAAAAAATCTTGATAATATGTGGTCCATGTGTGCATTTTCTTTTTTTAATTTTTAAAAATGTTTTATTTATTTTTGAGAGAGAGAGAGAGTGAGTGGGGTGGGTAACAGAGAGAGAGAGACAGAGTGAGACAAAAGATCTGAAGTAGGCTCTGCATGGACAAAAGCAAGCCAGATGTGAGGTTCAAACTCACGAACCCAAGATCATGACCTGAGCCACCCAGGCTCTGCTAATGTGTACATTTTCAAACTAAATGTACATCATATGCAAATATATTCACAAAAACTTTGTGTTTCACATTGATTTATGTTGATAATACATACCTTTTCAGATAAAATACTTCTTATAAGAAAATTTTAGCAGAGGCAAGGGATCGATAATTGGTTTCATAGATTCCTGTATTTTCACCTCCATTTTGGTTCCATTTCTTTTTATAGAAAACAAAAAGCTGCTGGTGTTCAGGGTCACTATTACTTTTTCAGCTTTTTCACGCTGTTCATCCTTTAGTTTAGGATTGCTGAGTTTAGTTTTTAAAAGTTACATTGACTGAAAAATATTAAAATACAAGAGAAACCGTCTTATGTGACATTTTGAAGTTTAAAAAATAGGGTTTTTTTTAAGGACTGATAACGCTATTTGCAATTCACTTAAAGATTTACAGACTCCCTAAATCAAAACTTGGAGATTAAAGAGGACTAAAGATCCCACTGAAGTAAGATTAAATAAAAGTAATACATCATTCTATATATAACCAATATAACCATCCTGTGAACCGGTGCTATCTCATGGACCTGTAAAGTAAGCTGCAAACGAAAGTCATAGATGTACATTTACAATTTATAGCAGTCATGTTAAAAGTTAAAAAGAAACAGGTGACCTTCATTTTAGTAACATTTCACATAACTCAATGCGCCTAAAATATTATTTTAACATTAATCCACATAAACATTTCCATGAATTCTTCCCTTTTTCTTTTTTCATAAAAAGTTTTCAGCACTCAGTGTGTATTTTTCACTTATAGTTCATCTCAATTCGAACAAGCTACATCTCAGGATTCCAAGAGCTACCTGTGGCTGGAGGCTGTGACTCTAGCATAGCCACTAACATTCTGGATGCCTAAAACTCCAGAATTGGAGTAAGGAGCTTTGCTTTCTGAGATTTCTTTCCTCTTCATCCCAGTACCTATTTTAGCCAGCCCGGAAGATTCTGTTTCTTGGAAGTCCTGATGCCCAAGCTCTTCTGTATATTTCAGTAAGAATCGACAGAACAGATCTCTTTGTGAAGACAACAAAAAAGTTCTGTTCACAATACTTCCTACCAAAGGGAGTTGGTAATCAGAATCCCGAAGGCTCTCGCTATCACTTATTGTGCCCGACAACAGGTGGTAGATGAGCCCTTACAAGGTACTTCCCCTCGGACCACAACATTGAAAGAACCGACCTTGAGCGGGGCTGGGGGTCCTTCCTGCTGAGACCTACCAGGTGCCCTGCTCTCATGCCATCTTTCTGACACCAGCGTGAATGGTTGCATATGGAGTGTAGCTGTCCTCTTCCCTTTGAGCTCAGATTTGCCTGTAATTCCAGTATTTTAAAACAGTGGTTTTACACATACCACTGGAATGCTGCTCAGGACCTAGTCATAAAGGGGCCCGCACTTGGTGTCTTCCCTTCATTGGTAAAAAGATTCAGCGTTTTGTAAGTTTAATCTTAAATTACATTTTAACGAATAAAAGCGTAACCTTTAATTTCTATTACTGTGGACTGTTTTTATTTTCATGCTGATGATCCTGTAGCCAGGTTTATGACAACAGTTCCTAATTGTACAATAGTAAATCTAAATAAGGCAGGTATTTAGATCTAAAAAAGGCAATTATTGTTGCTAGAATAAAATTTTGTGCACAAGCATTCAAACTTAGGAAGTTCTCAATAAATAATTGATTTTATTAGTATATCCTAAAAATATTAAAAAATTGCTGGAAACAATTTGTATTAAATTAAAGTAGACCTTAGCCTCTGAAATTAGATGAACCTCAACCAAGATACCATTTTCCAAATTTCTTAAGCTGTGTGATATAGGGAATTTGTCTTAACTCTCTAAATCTCAATTTTCTCATCTGGAACATGGTGATAATAGTAGTCTAATTTATAGTTGTGGGGGCAAATCAAATAATGATTTAATATGCTTGACACTGTGCCTGGCAATATAAGTAAATGAGTATTGGTGATCATTTATAATTGCCCTTATAGTTTTATCACAGAGCACCCCAAAGTGGATTTCCAGGCTAATGTAAATCCTTCATTCACTCATGGATTCACTTAATATTCACCACAGAGCATCCATATGCTGGGTGCTATGCTAAGCAACAAAGGTACAAAAGGGAATAAATGAACACTATTGCTGCCATCTTAGACTAAGACTGGTCTTGGTCTATTAGAGGATACAGACAAATACCTATTTGACCCTACCAAAGTGCTTATTAGAGGAGGAACTTCCTCTCTGCTTCCAGGAGATTCTGTTCTGAGATTTCCTTTTCTCTTCAAGGCCACCACGGATACTCATTTTTATCTTGGGTTTTCTCTCGGGGGAGATTTCCGCTCCGTGCCCCATAGTCTACCCATCTACTTCTTTTCACGTGGAATGGATCGCAGCATCAGTTGGATTCTACAGCATTTTACTACATCTCTCTAGTTATATTCTTTTATTGACATGAAAAACACTGCTCAATCTCCTCTGCCTGCGCTTATACCAGATAACTATTTCTCTTGAGCAACTTTGGGTCTGGTGGTTCTGTGTCCTGACTTGATTGTGAGGGGATCCTGTTCTGGCAGGGAGTTTCTGGAAAGCAGCCACTTGAAACCAGTCAGATCAGACATAGAAAGGAAAATGTCACAGGCAGTTTATTGTCATGGTGGAGGGAGCCACCAGAATTTATGATTTAAGGGGACTTTCCACTCTTCCAAGAATACATACAGTGGAACCGCCCCAGAAAGCAAAAATTCAAACCTCTTAATTTTCAAAAAGATTGTGATGTGAGGGTGGGGAAGGGAGAGGATATGAGTGTGATGGCTTTTACACATCTTATGCCTATTGTGTAAAAAATGTTCTGTATATTGATCAAGTGCCTTTAGTATTCTGGACCTTAAAGTTACAGAAATTTATTTTGCCCCAGGATAAAAACAATAACATGATATTTTCTCTTCCTTTTCTATGCTCTCATTTTAGAATAAGTATTTATCATTAAACTATATATCAAAGTACTGCCAAAAACTTTATAGGAATGTGAGTGAGAATGAGTATGGGTAATCTAGTGAAATATGCATTGTGTACATGACGAATAGTAGTGAGTTCTAGAAGAATGGAAATAGAATGTAAAAGATCAGAAATTTTCAACCCCCCTTCATCATGCAACTAATTTCATCTCATTCTGGACCATGTCCCTTCAGCTTTTTAGAATCTTTGCTTGTTTAATTTCCTTGGCCTAGAAAACTTCATTATTTTTCTCCTAGCAGCAATTATTTTCCTCTTCAGAAGTGGGTCAGAATCATCCTCTCCAAAGAGTCTTTCTTATTTTCTTACTTGAGGCTAAGAAGTCCAAGGGTATTTGGGACATACAAGTATTGCTTTGTTTGTATGTGTATGTGAGGGTAGTTCATTGAGAGCAGGGAGTATGCCCTAGTTCATTATTCACATGTCTACAGCACAGAGAATATCCTATAAAATTTCATTGAATGCATATGCAAACCTGTATCTTATTCTTAAATATGCTAGACATTTGCTTTGTGAAGCAGGAAATACTAATTAATTTCTCCAGAATCCTGTCTGTGTATCCATACAATATTTGGCAATTACCTTCCAAATAAAACTTGATGCTTATTCTAACAATATGTTACCCTTTTGGATATGTGTAAAAGTGAGGGTTGGAGAGGAAAAGTACACTAAGACTCTTACATTGTATCTATTATTTTGAAAGAGAGGTTAATCTCTAGGGGAAAGAAATTCAATTTTAGAGTCCACATAGTTATACTAGTACACAATGGTATATTAGTATACTCTAGCAATAATTCATTCACTAGTTTTTTCTTAAGACTCTTAGGGCTGATGAATGGACCTTCCATAGAGCTCAGTGTACTCAAGTGAGTAACTTGTTCACATCCATATATACATGGGACACATATGCCTTGCTACCTAGTGGTCTATGCCTTACCACTTAGTAAGTGCAGCAGAGTTGAGATCAGTTTTTGAAACTGATGAGGGTCGGAAATGTTTTCCTAGACATAACTAACTTTGGATTTTCTCTCCTGCACAAATATTGACTTTGAATTATTCAACTCTCACTGATTCAGCTCTATTGCACTAAATAGTGTGTAAGAGGGAGGTGTCTACAGTCATGCATACATGTGTTTAAATCGTGATCCACTCTCCATGTGTTCTAGGGTTTCCTGAACCTCCACGTTCCTTTTATGGATTAAACACAACAAGTGATACAAACTTCATAGGTTTCTTGTGAGGATTATAGAATGCTAAGTACACAGCATGGAAAATTGAAAATACTCAATTAAAGAGAGCTGTGACTACCACTACCACCATTGCTGCTATTATGACAAATATTCTTACTACTGCTATTTCTAGGGAAACATGATCTCAGGTTGGAAAGCTGTTGGAGGTCACCTAACTCAACTCTTCTGTTTTCTACTCCATCCCCTATTTAAATTTCTTCTACACTGTCCCTGATACATGACTATCCCATATAGTCTTCTTGTCAAATTTGACTTGAAACCTGCCCTAACTGGGAACTGTTTAATTCCTATGAACATTCATTTTATCTTTGGATAGTTCTGACTAACAGAAAGTGTGTCCATGTATGTGCATATGGGTCTATGTGTTCTGCATATCCACCGTATGTGCCTTCTGTGGACATCACCCATTGGGTTCAGTTCAACTGAATGCGGGTGTCATGGACCGGTTATAGTCCTCTTTCCTTGTGACAGTTCTTCACGCATGGAAAGGCTGCAATCATTCTGGCTTCCAGATCCGGGAAATCAATTTTTGATATATTCAAATTTGAAGATGTTTCCATTCTGATCACTACCCCTAGACGTGCTC
The DNA here is from genome assembly GCF_007474595.2 of Lynx canadensis. Classification (NCBI taxonomy): domain Eukaryota; kingdom Metazoa; phylum Chordata; class Mammalia; order Carnivora; family Felidae; genus Lynx; species Lynx canadensis. The sequence continues at coordinate 201,711,656 of NC_044303.2, read as the reverse complement.
TGATGTTTCAGTGTCATAAAGAGTATGGCACTGGATCTTGACAGATAGTTTAGGGTGATTATTGCAGATAAATGTTTCTTTAGCTATTTTTGCAAGTCTCTTCCATTGTCGATTCATATTAGGCTTACAGTACACTACTATACCTGAGCCTTTCCACTTTCAAATCTGCAGAGATATTTTGTTGTCTTTCCTAACTTAATGTTAATAAGCTGGATCAAAAAGCAAAATCAGTGCACATTCTTATCCAAACCGTTTTTAAGAAATTGAGTAGGACAAGACTGAGGGTAAAGCCTTGCAAAATATCATTCTTCAGGATAAAAACAACTGTAAATAAACATTCTTCTGGTATGGTCTTGCTCTCAGATTTATTAAATGTTTCCTTACCACCACATGTATGGCTCTTTACTACTAGAGAAACCATCAGAAATGCTGTCAAATGTATTACAAGAATTCTGATATGCTAAATCTATAGAAGTCTCCGTCTCTGCCTGGATAGTGACTCGGTACAAAATGAGATTTACCTCTGTCCATTTGTTTGCCCCTGCTGACTCCTGGCAGTCATAGTTCTTTCTCTATGCTCAGAAAAGATAATTTTAAAATCTAGTGCAGAATTTCTCTAAATATTGATTATGGGGTTACATAGGTATGACTCAAGAAATGTATCACTTTTTTGAAAATTGAAACTTTTTTTTAAATGTTTTATTTATTTTTGAGACAGAGGGAGACAGAGCATGAGCAGGGGAGGATCAGAGAGAGGGAGACACAGAATCCGAAGCAGGCTCCAGGCTCTGAGCTGTCAGCACAGAGCCTGATGTAGGGCTCAAACTCACGGAGTGTGAGATCATGACCTGAGCTGAAGTCGGATGCTTAACCGACTGAGCCACCCAGGCGCCCCCGAAAATTGAAACTTTTTAATAAAATTTCAGGAAACACATGCACCCTATATTCTTTCCCTAAAATGGTTCAATAGCACTCTAAGTACCATTAGTATGTAAAATCATCTAAATTTATTTTGTTTTACTGTCTTACAATAAGTGTAATTTTGCCCTTCTCATTAAAAGGTTGATGTTTTCATAGAGAAAAATATAATGATAGAAGGATATATACATACAATTGCTTACATTAATTACTACTTTGTTTGGCCCTAGCTTTGGCTGTGAAGTCAGCATGATTATATTTTTCACTTCTCACTGTTCACCTTGGTTATGACTCCTGTAGGTATAATTTATGTTTCCCCAGAATTGTATCTAACCCACTCTAGAAGAAACAGAACACTATCTTTGAAATTCTTTTATAATTATTAAAATGAGAACATTTAAAAGGAGAGACAGAAAACAAACGTTTAGAAAATAACCACTGGCCATTTTGAATGAAATATAAACTCTAGACAGTGATTCACATGTTAATTTGTTTTAGAAAATCTGATTGGGTTAAGCATGAGAAGGAAAAAATGAAAGACATCTTCAACTGCATTTAACAAATATCTCTTTCCATCTTGATTCACTCCCTCATTCAACAGACATTTATTGAACAGTTACTAAAACTCATACATTGTGTTGGGGACACAAACATACTGAAATGTAGTCCTTGACTGCAGATCACTCACAGTTTAATAGAGAAAAAATCAATAAAGAGCAGTAGAGATGTACTTTATTGTTCTAGGTGCTATGATGAAGGTAAGCGTAAGAAATTACAGAACATTGAAGAATCACTGAATCCAATTAGCAATTGGGAATAGGTTAGAAAGCCTTCTTAGGGAATATGACATTCCAGATAAGAGTCAAAAGACAAATAGAGAATAGCCAAACATAGGTAGAAGGGGTAGGGGGTACAGAAGTGGAGCATAATGAGATTAGGAAGCAAAGAGGTTGGGGAGGAAAGGATTTCTGGGAATAGGAAGCTACATGTTTGAAAGCATTGAGACATACTGCTCGGTGCTTGGGAACTCTAAGCCCTTGCATGTAACTGAAGAGTAAGGTGTTTGTGTGACCATGTGTGAGGTGGGTAGGGAGGGGAGCTGCAGCAAGATATGGGTCTAGAATAATGAAGGAACTCCTCTACCATGTTTCATCTTTATAAAATTTTAAGAAAGGGAATGACATGATCAGATTGGTATTCTAGAAACAACAAATTTGCACCACATTACCTAGGATGCACAGAGCGTGTCTGTGACAGTTGAAGGCACTAACATGTTCTACCCGTACGGGTTCAATTTCTACGACTCAATATGGATGTGGTACAAACGTATTTGCAGTGGCTGCCAAATCCTAAAGTCAAGAGACTTTCTAAGCAGCAGATGGAAACTCTAAGAGTTCAGCAGAATATTATGTAACCTACGTGTGCCCTCTAGTCAGTTTTGAAGATACTGACTTTATCTTTTGTTCTATTCAATTTGACACAATTGACCTACTGTGAAGAATCATATAAATTCCCAAATCGTCTGGGTGATCACATGGTGATGCAAAAAAGCACTTGGAAAAACATACCTCCAAGCTGATGTGTGAAAATGTGTGCAAATTATTTAGCCTTTTCTACAAATTTAAGAGGGAAAACTGTTTTCTCTAATGAACACGTAATGTATTTTTCAGACAAGCAAATTATTTTTATTAAACCAAAGCAAGGAGATAGTTATAATTCACTCATCTGAAGGTTATTCATCTGGCATACTTGCTTCTCTGGAACACAGCTAAGAACCCACAGATAAAGAGAAAAATGTCTTGTGAGAAGTCAAATAAATATCCTAAGTCTCCACATCAAAGTTTGTGTAACTTCCTAAAAATGTTTTCACATCTCTGTTCATCAAATCCTGTGGACTTGTATGTTATCAAAAATCTAAACAAGTTTGGTAGTCACGGTAGATGATCGATGACACTGTGAGCGTATTTGTGGCAGGGGGATGTTTGTATGTGGGCTTTAGAGTTTGATTGGGCTCATTTTGGAGGCATAGATTAAATAGTACTTGATGGCAGGTGAGAAGCAAAAATTAGAGACAAAGAAAAAAATCCTGAAACCACACCAAAAAAGAAAAAATCTTTCAAATGGCCGTAATCTGTAGCCATTTATAGCAGGATTGTATCTGTCCAAAACAGACATCTAATTCATTATGTTGACTTTTTTCCAAGAAAACGTGAAAGGGTTCATTTTTATGAGGGTTTTTCATACCAAATGACCAAAATATATTAAAAATATTCAAAAATAACCTTCAATTATCTCTAAATCACTCACACTGAATCCCTACTACCAGATACTGAGAGGATAAATGAATTTCTGCAGTTTTTGTTTAAATAATAATTTACATTATACATGTTCAACATAACTTCTCATTAAAGCATCTATTAACAGTAATTTATTGTTGGATTTTTCAAAGTATTTTCTATAATAAAAATCAATAGTTCTAACAAATGGCAGGGAGCCCAGAGCTCAATGACACAGTACTGTTTTCTAAGTATTTATTATGTGCTTTCTGCTTGGTGCTATACTTATGTGGTTTCATTTAATATTTATCATAAACATAAGAGGCATATATGCTCAGCTTAATTTAAAGATTTGGAAACTGAGGCTTGAGAGGCTGGCCCAAAGTGACAAAGATAGTAAAGTAACCGAGTCTCATTTCCAAACCCAGGTTTGCATTACTAAGTACTTGATGCTTTCACTGCACCGTTGTGTATCTTCAGGGCTTATGAATTCCAGTGATTGGCATGCTTACAGATGACACATTGAAGCCTTTTAGGGGATATGTATCAGGTTGCAATTGGCTGCTTCTCCCCAGCATCCAGTTATCTACTCAAGTGCCAAGCTGCTCTATCTTTTATCTTTTTAACACTTGCCATTGTCTGAGTGTCTGCAATTTGCTGCCTGGCACTGGTTGGAATAAGAAACAGTTGTTGCTATTGTTGCCCCCAACCCTACTGTAAATCCCTTTCATTGTGGTCGTTGCTGCCACCACTGTTTCTCAGCTCTGTAGATTACCATACCAATTGATCACTTCTCTCCACTCTTGAAACTCTACTGTGTAATGTGCAGTTTTGCACATGAGCTGTGAATGTCACCACCTAATGCGAAGTTCTACATTATTCCATAAGAGTAAAGACCAGAGTTCACTAAATATAGCCTTTATTTTTCAAGGATTTTGGAACTATATTTGTAATTACTGGATATATTAGAACCATATCAACCATCAAGACTCTTATTAGGTTATTTCCATGTCAGAATAATTCTGGAAACCTGAGAATTTCTGAAGATTGAGGCTAGCCAGCAAGCTATTTGCGTGCATGCGTGTGTGTGTGTGTGTGTGTGTGTGTGTGAGTGTGTGTATGTGGTAAATGAAAGGCATAGCAAAAGAAGAATGAGGAAATTTAGGGATTTAAAACTAAGATTACTCAGGTCTTAATTAATTAAATTCATTAAATCCCAGGAAACTATTTACCACCTTTATTTATGTGGTTCATTTAAACATGATTTAATTGCCAATAGTGTAAAGCAATGTTGTGATTATAAAATAATGTATAAATTAAGGTGGACAGTTTATCAACAAAGTCACAAACCACTAATGGATTTGTGGAGTGGATGGTGAGTAGCATTTGAAAATGTGATACAGTAAATAAAGAGACTAATACAGAAAAATTCTTTGATGTAAGGTTCAGTACAGATTGTGTTCTGCTCCTAAGAAGCAAGGCACTCTATAAATCACTCCTAACAAATAGTGTCAGGCATACATTGTCATACCTCAGCATAATTCTGGGGCAGACATAGGCAAGGCTAAGGGCTATAGCAACAGACTTCAAGTTCAAGCATAGGCATTTGCAGTCTTAGACAAGAATCCTTTCCATTGGATGTCTTGTTCTTGACACCATTCAAGGCTCAGATTAATAGCAACCTATAATATTCTTTGATAAAAGAGAACACAAGAAACAAGTAGTGTTAAATGTGAAAGATAACAGGGAACAGGAAACATAGAGACATTCCTCTCATCCATAGTTAGCTCAGATTTTCAAGATCACTTTCACGATGAAATATTGAAAATTAACACCAAAGACCACACTGTGGACACACTGTCATATCATTTTAGTTTATGTACTGATAGTCTTTAGAGAACACTTCCTTATGCATGTTCCTGACCATTGTATTCTTTTACTTTAGCATTTGGGAAATACTCCCACTCAAACTCACACTCTTCCTGGGGACTTTTGCTAAGCATTCTGGGACACAGTGATTTCTATTTTCCATAGAGATCTTATAATCTTCACTACTTGCTTTCGTCCTTGAATATCTATTACCTTAAAATATGTGGTATTTTCAGAAATTTAATATGAATCAAAGTAGGACAGTTTTTGATGGGGGAGTAATTAGAAGCAAAGAGACTATTTTAAAACATATGTGCCTAGTGCCTGATGAAGAGAATTGGAAGACGAGAGAAAAAGGGTACTTCTATGAATTCTTGGTATTTATAAAATGTAGAATTTAAAACGTGCCAACCAGTTTTTTCAGAACTAACTTCTAGAATGTTTTCCATAGTAAAGTCAAGTCTTTGAAAAATTCTTTTGCATTTTCTCTAAAGTTTGGAGCCATCTGCAGTGTGATCTAATGCTTTGGGTTTTTCCCCAAGTTGGTTTATATGTATAATGTGTCTCTTGAAAGATCTAGACCTTGTTATCTACTGCTATAGTAGGATAGTATTTTTCAACATGTGTTTCATTGAAATATTGTCCAGCTAGACATTCTTTGATTAGAGCCTCTAAGTGAAATGACTTTGAGAAATGCTGCCTAACCGAAGCCCTAGTGTTTGTTTGTTTTAAGTTTATTTTATTTTGAGAGAGAGAGAACATGAGCAGGGTAGAGGCACAGGGAGAAGGAGAGAGAGGATCCCAAGCAGACTCTGTGCTGACAGGCACCCCAACCTAAGGTCTTGTTGATCAGCATTTAAAATATTTGTCATTTGGAGAACCTGAGTGGCTCAGTTAGTTAAGCATCTGACTCGACTTCGGCCCAAGTCACAATCTCACCACTCATGATATCCAGCACACTGTCGCTGAAAGCATGGAGCCTGCTTAAGATTCTCTCTCTCCCTCTCCCTCTAACCCTCTCCCACCCTGTGTCTCTAAATAAATAAATAAACTTAAAAAAAATATTTGATATTCTCTAATATGAAAATATACATAATTTAAAACTATACCAAGCTCTCTTTAATTAGAGATCAATTTTCAATGAATAATATTAATTCACAATTATATAAGGAATTTTTGATATGGCGCGCTGTCATTCTTAATGTCTGTAACACACATCACAGAGAACGATGTATTTTTAAGAGAAGACTTGAGTGTCATCACAGCTTTAAATATAACCCGTAGAGATAGCCTGTTATCACCACTGTAACCAGTTCCCTCTTTCTATCTTTCTATTTCTTCAATCACTTTGGGAAAGCAAATCCCAATGGTAGCATGCCATTACAACAGAAGATGATAACAAAAAGGCTCAAGTAGGGAATGCTCAACTTTAACCTGATTTTGCTCTAATCATTTCCCACACTATAGCCTAAATGTTGCTAAAATAACTCATTAATTCAAGAAAAAGGAACCCATCACACCAGTTAAAATTACAATTTTTTTTAAAAAACAAAGTGAATGAGTTCAATATAAGTATCTTGAAAGAGACATTTAGTAAGTCTTAGTCTATATTAAGTCCTCTTCTCTGCTCTCCCCACCTGAAATATATTTCAATTAAAAGACATTGCAACTTCCATAACACATTAAACACAAATTGACAACCTGGGCATATTTTAGCTTTTGTCTTTGCTTTCAACTGATTTATGTGAATGCTGTTCTGTTAGGTGCTGTGGACATGAGTATTCCATCCTGGGAGTGGCTATGTCATTTGAAATTTGCAGATTACACACCAAGAAATATGAAACAAAAGGAAAAAAGTACTTTTCAAAAGTTTAATTTATTAATTCCTACCTGTCCAAACCTTGATGTCCAGTTCTAGGTACAATTCTTAGTTTGGCATATATTTACCTCTTATATCATCTAGTTTTACTATATTTTGGAACATTATGATAATGCTTTCCAGTGGTTAATATTTTTTCAACTGCAAATACTGGGTAACATGATCAGGGGCAATGTGTTTCAATGGATTTAGGGAAGAATTTTCAAAATTTTAGATAGGACAGTGCCTAACTGAATGGAATGAGGAGAAAGAGTATCCTAGAAAAAATACTTTTTTGGGTCTTTATTATCTTAAATATATAAAACAGGTTTTCTAAACATTCTAATTGTGGTAAAATATAGGAATATAAAATAGTATCCTGGTTTACCTTTAATTTTCTAAGTTTAAGAATACAAATTTTCTAACTCTTAAAAATATGATATTTAGTTTCATCACGCCTCTTCAAAACTGAGGTCACAACTGTGCTGGCTAACCATAAAGTTTTAGCTGCATTTAGAGTGAAGGCCACATTGTTAAGAAATGCTGACTGTTCTAAGTCACTGCTCGTTAGAACCACTGACAATGAGTGGCGCTCTGAAGGGGGTCCATGTGTCTTCCATTCTCGACACTTTCTTTCCCGTGGAGTAAATAGGGTTGACTGTATCTTTTGCTCATATCTACATCAACACTGCCCAGAGGAACATCTTATGTCACACATTTTGGAAAATATATAAATATATAAAATCATAGTAAATGATTAGTATATTCAACTTCAGTGTAGCTCTATTGTTTTTAAATTATCAACTATGATATAATTTATTCTCATTCAATGAAATAGACAGCACTACCAATTGGAAGTCCAGATTAAGAAAAACAACTAAATTGCCACAGTTTTACTTCGCTGGTATTTTAAAAGCCAGATGATCTAAGAATATACACATTTACTTATCTCACAAAGACGTAATCACACTGTCATCCATTTTTGAACCACGAAAGATGGATAGTATAACATGTGCTTAAAATGGATTCATTAATTATCAAAATAGATAAGTGTTTCATCAGGTATATACAGCAGATAACATTTATCTTTTCTCATAGAAGAAAAAAGATTAAAGTAATTCTTGGACTCATATTGGGGAAGAAAAAAGCCTGCTCTACTGAGTCTTTCATAATATGACACCAGGAAATAGACTTTGCCACATATGGTAGAGTCACACAAGCATAGATAGAGACAAATTATTTCATATTCAACTGGGCAGCTGATTGCTGAGTAAAGCCATTCATTCCATCATAAATATTCCACAGCCTTTATTTTGTTTCTTTATAAACATGGAGCCACCCCAAAAATAAACAATAAATGTTAGAAATTTTGTTTTTTTCTGACACGTCTCTCAGAAATTGCAGAAGATTCTCCCCCATAGAATGCAACAGGCTGTTAATAACAATGGTAAGCTGTAACATGTAACCAATCTCAATGGTGACCATTGTAATGTAGGGCATTGGACTTACAGGGGAATGACTCATCAACCGATACCAATTGATTCTTTCCATATTTTAAGTATGACAGATTAAAATAAACAATTTTTACATTTCTCTGAAAATTGAAAAGTTCTTATTAAAACAATTTTCTTCTGTTACATTTTTTCTTAATTAAAAATTTGCTTTTTCCTCATAAAGTACTTAAAACTTAAGAATTCTATACACTTAAGTATATTTAAATACACCTGAAGGGAGAAAAATAATATTCTTTTAACTGTTGTCAATTTTAGTCAGAAATAAGTGGGTAATAGGAGCCAATAGGCAAAATGGAAGTGAAATCTACTTTCCACTGGAAAATAGCCTGAAATTATTTAACAGAATGTATAGTCATATTTTATATGGATTACTAAAATCACTGATGAAATAGATTTCACAAATTCATTTATCTGCTTTCTCATGAGTTTCTCTTAGTTTGCTCAATTGTTGATTAATAAATGCCTCTTGATTGTGCTTGTTCCATATTTCACATTGTTGAGTTAAGGAGCACTTAGGTCACATGACCAAATATAGCTCTACCCCTTTTCAAGTTCCTGTACTTTGGGGCTGAGAATATCTTGCAATGTTTTCTAACAAGTTAAAAACACATTTTATGTACAAGAATTGCATGTTTCTATTTATACACTTTTGAATGGCTTATCTTTTGTTATGTATTGTAAAATATTATATTCAGTTTGTTTCTGCCATTTGCTAACTGTAAATGACTCATACACAAGCATCCTATCAGAGCGTGCTCTATGAAAGCCGAAAAAACATAATTTCTGTTGCCTATTCATTTTTAAATAACTGATAGATGCAACATTTGTGTGTTTGTGGCATTCAGTTTAACCACATTATCTTACTGTCAGATTTACCCTTATAAAATTCTATGCAATCAAGTAAGTTCTTTTAAACCTAGTGTATATTGTGATATTGATCATGCCAAATGCTTTGAATTGTAACACCACTGACTGGATAACATACTCCTCTCCATGTTGCAATTCACTGAATAATGTATTACTGCTTAGGGTGGAGACACATGAAATAATTCAGTTGTTAGTAAACTACTTAAATGCACTTTGCCAACCTGAGTGAAACAAATGTGTGGGGATATTAAAAGGAAAATACCAGAAATGAAAGCAGTCAGATTTGTGTGTTCTTTAATTTTAACTGTACTCTACTAGCAGAATTCAAGTTTGCCCTTTGAATCATTATCAATTCATTTGAGGACTCAAATAAACATTGATAAAGGGCTCCAGGGAAACATAAATGGCAAGAATGCTCGGAACAGGAATACAGACACAGGCCACTGTTTTGGGAAGACAAAGCTTTTCTCGCTAAGGGTGTGCTGATGGTTTGTGTTTCTACAGATTCTTATGAATGTTTTAATCCATAAAAAGTTAAAATTAATTCAATAAAGAAAAGAGGAAGTTAAATAACTTAATCTCTTGCTATTTTGCTAAAGCTGAGGTAAATGTCTAAAAATATTATTTTAAAGTTATTGGACTTTTAGTGCACAGTGTTACTGGGAACTATTAACACAATTCTACAAAAATTAAAGAATTTCTGAACCATTCTATGAATTACTAGATATATTTTGGCTAATGCCAACCATGTCCCCCAAATTGAAATTACTCACGGTTTACCTACTCAATAGTATTGTTTATGTTCAACTAAGTTTAACTGAAAATATTCAAAAACTAATTTTGTGAAAAATATTTGTTAAAATAAACTTTTTAAAATATAAAATGTTATAATAAAACATCAATTGAAAAGAAGAAAAACAAATAATAAATAAATTCCTGGAAATAACCTTTCTAAAAACACTGAAACTTTTTCTTTTTATAACATCAAGTTGTACTAAATATTTCTATTCGTGTGTACATAACCAAATATTTCAGTCCTAGTTCAAGGGTTAACGTGCATGAGGTTGTAAAATATATGACATGTGGAGAGTTATTTTATTCATTAAAACGCATATTTTTCAACAGCAAGTATATTCCTTCACTCTTAAAAGTCAGTGTAAATAACGAGCGAGTACAAAATTCACGAATTATGTTAGATTTAGCTTGCAGCAGATTGAGTGACAGCCATTTTTCTGCACATCTCCTCCAGCCTCACTCCAGATTAGAACGGGCACCTTCCCCTATGCAAATGAATATCTAATTAGAGACACCTCCCAGTCAATAAGCCACTTTCTTATCACCAGTTATATTACCTGACAAGCCCTTTCTCTCCAGTCCTGGCCCACCAAGAATCTTCATTCATTTTCTCTTCTTCTTCTCTGCAAAGTGAACTGATCCCGCATAATCCCTGGAATAATGTAGTTTCTCTTGTGGAAAAGCAGCTTCCCTCTCCCCCTTTTACATCAAGCTAATGGAGCCAGTAGGTATCCTATTGATCTTTTCTCTATATGGTTTCCACAAGGATTTGACAGACTTCCTTACAGGTTAAACATCCAGGCTTTCTGAAGTGGCTATAAAGCTTTGTTTTTGATTTTTCTAACTTTTTTTTTTGAAACCCTTGCTCATCTGTAATCTTTAAAAGCTCAGTTGATGCCATGCAGAGCAAAGCCTTATTTCTTTGCAGAACTAATCTAGACACTGTCTAGTGTTGAGTACAGTTGTCTGATTCAAATCTTCTGTTACAAAGCAGATGACATCTAGCTAGATGTCATGAGAAGAGCCTAACAATGACAATTCACTTATCCCTTAGAAAGAATCAATTCTCCCACAATGCATCTGTCAGAGAACTCTCACTCAGTAAAAGCAATTTTTCTAGCTGTCTGACACTGTAATTGCTCTTAAATTTTCAATGAACGTTTTACAAGGACTCCCCTGAACCATGATGAAAAACTTAACTTTTTTCTAAAAATGAGAGGCTGACAGGATGAAAGAGGTCTTTCTCTTTAAAGCCGTGCTTGCTTGAGTAGGAATTCTTTCATATCATCAACAAGCTGTTGAATAGAGGATAGATTACTTTCCATTTATTTCATCAATCAGATTAAAGGCTCTCCTTCACAATGCCCTTTAAACAAGAGCTGTTTATGATGTCCTCCCAGGTTTGACTTTAATGTAGTATTAAATCACTATGGACAGTGGAGTCGGTAAGGAATATAAATATGATGAATATCTGACAACATTTAGGTATTACATATATTTTCGTCATTATCTTCATTCTTGTCATAAAAGAGAGGTAAACAGAAGATGAAAAAACACTTATAGATTTGCTAATTTTCACTCTGAAAAAAAAATTCAACACAATTTCCTTTTATGGATTAGTAAGCAGAAATGCCAAGCATAGCAGTGATTTTTTTTTCTCTCAGACCAGTAATTTAAAAGAAAAAAAATTAGAAAGTAGAAATTTCTTCATTTCTGTACTTTTCTAAATACACAATTATAAGCTTGAAAGACAGAACTCTGAGTCCACACGTTCTTTGTTCCTTCAGACCTAAAGAGTATAGGTGGTATAGATAACCCTCTATTTCAAGATTTTCGAAAGTAAAACAGGTCCAAAGGACTGTTTATGATTTTATCGACAATATGACAGTCTTTTCGGAGAGCTGTGTGTGTCAAATAGGTTAAAATCATCATTTTTGCCATGTATGTGTGCAAGAATGTGCGTATTTCGTGAGTAAATGACAAAAAAATATATGTATCAAAATTCCTTAATTCAGATATATGATGTAGCTGTGATCCAACCTTCCATTTTGGGTACACAGTGATATTGAAGCTTTTTAAGATAAAAATATATTTTAAATTTCAATCTCTAATATGAATTACCCAAGAATAGAAGGAAATTATATCGTTATTGCAGAAGTTTAAAAATGTCAAATTGTGGAGAGGAGTTTTACAGCAATCTCATCCTGTCTTCTACCGTATATATGCAGCCCCTGAATGACTGCTCTGGTATTTTCCCATCCTCAGCTGGAAAATCTTCAATAACTGAAATTTCACTGCATCCCCTGGCAGTTTAGGTATTTTCTCACAATTCTATGTGTCAGAAAATATTCTTCTGATACTGAGTCCCAATCTTTATTCTATGATATATTACCCATTGTTCTGTAGGCCATTGTTTTTGTATAAACCAAATTTTACAATATATGATACTTGAAACAATAAGTATTCAAGTATTAAAGAGTACTTTTTTGAAGACAATTCTCTCATCCTCCCCACCTTTCCTTTTGAAGGTAATCACTGTCAGTTCCTACAACAGTTTTTTATGTATTCATTGCAACAATTTAATAGGAACAAATCACCCAGGCATTTTTTCTCCATAATCTCATTGAATCCTCAATCAGTATATCTATGATAGACATGTCTTTTATTCAGAGAAAGAAAATGAGGCAGGCAAAGATTAAATAAATTGACCAAGTCACGTAGTTAGTAACTAGAGAGTCAAAATTTAAGCCTGCATTTGTCAGGCTTCAAAGGCCACCATCTTTACGTATTTTCACGCTGTCAATAAGCCTTCTTATGGCACTGCCCTTTTTCATTTGCTTTCTGATTTTGCATTTCTCTAAACGTGGCAACCATAAAAGTGATAGCAGGAAAATAGGGGACACTTGGGTGGCTCAGTCGGTTAGGCTTCTGACTTCAGCTTAGGTCATGATCTCGCCGTTTGTTCGTGGGTTTGAGCCCTGCGTCAGGCTCTGGGCTGGCAGCTCAGAGCCTGGAGCCTGCTTCGGATTCTGTGTCACCCTCTCTCCCTGCCCTTCACCCCCCTCTCTCTTTCTCTCAAAAGAAATAAATAAACTTAAAAAAAAAAACTATTCGTGGGGTGCCTGGGTGGCTCAGTCGGTTCAGCATGTGAATTTGGCTCAGGTCATGATCTCACGGTTCGTGGGTTTGAACCCCGCATCAAGCTCTGTGCTGAGGGCTCAGAGTCTGGAGCCTGCTTTAGATTCTGTGTCTCCCTCTCTCTCTGCCTCTCTCTCATTCACATTCTGTCTCTGTCTCTCAAAACTGAATAAACATGTTACAAATTTTTTAAAAAAAAGAGAAAACAGGGTGGGGTGCCATGCTTCAGACAAGAATTATAAGGACAATGATCAGAATGGTGGCCGTGGGTATAACCATGATTGGATAGATACCTTTCTCTGTGTCTTCCATCTGTTTCTCCTTTCCCCCTTCCTTATCTCTTTCTTCTCTTATTCACACACACTCATATGCATTTTTGTTAATTTTCTCTTCTGTCATAACCTTGCCATGTGTTACAGCATCTAAGTCATTGATAAAATGTTTGCAATAGGTAGGGTTGAAAACTGCCCTTTTCAACATTCCACTGAGACACTTTGCTACTGGCTAGTAGAAATCCATTAATTGGCAATATTTCTGTCACTTACCAATTCCCCTGGATAAATCTAGTTGTCAAGTTCACTCTTCTCAACGCATCAACAAGAATCTCACTATAGGTTCTATCAAATGCCTATATTTCATAAACTTTGTGTTTAGCATTATCCTATTAGGACTGTACCAGAAATTGTGGCTAATTTGGTGTGATTTGTTTTAGAGATCAGAAAAAGAAAATCAGCCCTTTGTTTCTCGTTTTTAAAAATCTTTCTTTTTTAAGTTTATTTATTGGGGGGGGGCAGAGAAAGAGGGAAAATCTCAAGCACCCTTCACACTGTCAGTGTAGAGCCAAAGCAGGGCTCGAACTCGCTAAACCACAGGATCATGACCTGAGCCGAAATCAAGAGTCTGACCCTTAACCAACTGAGCCACCCAGGTGACCCTCTAAGTTTTAAAATATTATGCAAGTCATAACTTACATACACATGAGACATTGGTTTCTACCTGCCTTTTGTTAACCATATGCCTTGTGCTGTCTGCATTTGCCTTTGTAAAAAGTCTGAGTTCCTCTCAGAGATTCTTAGACGATCTCTTTATGGGGGACTGGAGATGGGACATTAATTTTCAGCTATGGAGTAAGAATTTTCTTCTTGGAAATCTTAATTTCTATAGGTATCTTTCTGTTTAGTATCTCATTTCATAGATTTATATATTCATTTCTTTCTTCTATTTACCCTGGGTTTTGTCCAGGTTGGGTAGACCACTTAGGAAAAAGAATCTCATTTGATTTTATTTTCCTTCCTTTAACCTGTTCTTTTTCATTTGGTTCCAATTTCACTAAGAACACTGAGAATTTCAGGGGAGAGTTCCCTGTTTCCTCTACCAATACGTACCAAGTTATATGTATTTACTTGTCTGAGTCTCATTCTGCCACCTTCTGCTCTGGCCACCATTTCTCTTCCCCCTTGAGGTATTTGTTTTACTATTGTCTTTCTCATGTCTGTAAACTCCCATTCTACTTTTCATTGTTCTTAACAAATAATCTGGATTAAGTCTCTACCATTAAAAATATATAAAACCTACGCAACAAAAAGTCTACTTCATTTAGTTATTCTCATTTCCCTCCTTTCCCCATTACAGTCAAGATTCTTTAAATAGCAGACCAACTTCAACATCATTACTTTCCTTCCCTCTCTTCAGTCCTCAATCTACTGGAGTCCAGTTTTAGATCTAGTCAACTAAAATTACTATTTCCATATCCTTATTTTCTTTTATCTTAGTTATTTTTCTTTGGTATTTGATGCTATAACTAAATATGTTGAACTCTGAGTTACTAAATGTTCTGGTTACTTCCCAGAATGTTCATCTTTTTCAGGGCGCCTGGGTGGCTCAGTCGGTGGGGCATCTGACTTCAGCTAAGGTCATGATCTCATGGTTTGTGAGGTCCAGCCCCACATTGGGCTCTGTGCTGACAGCTCAGAACCTGGAGCCTGCTTCGGATTCTGTGTCTCCCTCTCTCTCTGCCCCTCCCCCATTCATGCTCTCTCTCTCTCTCTCTCTCAGAAATAAATAAACATTAAAAAATTTTTAAAAAGAAAGGTCATCTTTTTCTTTTTGCACTTGAAATATGAGTTTTC